>NC_140169.1:91192650-91715150 GCF_963971535.1 Notolepis coatsorum | reverse complement strand
TCGTCAAAATGCACAATGGATTAGATATCCTCCATATGATTTAGAAAAGAGAGAAAGGTAGTTCACAGAGGATGGAGAATCCACAATACTAGGTTCCAGTTTTCGACAGTATTACTGGCTTTACTGTATGCCGTTCCGATAATCTTCAGCTTCACGCCACTAATAATATTCCTAATTCAAATGCAGTCACTGTTCATCTATGTCTTCATTTACCACTCGGGAAATAGTTCGTTTGTTTAAGCACGTATTCTACTGTCTTGCGTTCTTTACTCACAGCGCCCTGTGTGGCGATAATGTCTCTCCGGTCTGAAGCTCCACTCGTTTCCACTGTGGGGGAAACACCGCAGTCGCCGCTATGAACTGGTTCCACTGGAGGAAAAGTAAAAACACAAAAGAGCCGCGTGTCCTCGTACTCCTTAGCCCTGCGTCCTCTGCTACCGTCCTCTCGACTCCCCTTTTCGTTCAAGGAAGCAGCAATAGCGCCGTGTGTACCAGCAATATCACCAGTCGGCGTCCTCTGGTTTCTCTTTCCTCCTCTGCTCCGGGTCTCGTCCTTCTGTGTCTCGCCCCCAGCTGACAATACTCGCCTCTGTTAGGGTTTGAAACCGACCTCAACAGCACGGCACAGACAGGTAGTTCAGAGTTAGCCAAACACTAGGGCATATTTATTTACAGAATCAAAAAGAGTCAAGTAACAATTCTGAACAACAAAAAAGGTGAATGCCTTCGGCAGAGTAGTCTGCGGCTCTGCAGATCCTCCCGGTGTTAGAGGTGGGGAATCGGCGTAGGCGCCGTTGCGGCTCTGCAGATACTCCCAGCTCCAACTCGGAGTGGAAACGGAGAGAGAGAGAGAGAGATCAACAACAGTCCAACAGTACACAGAGGCAGTGCAGTTCAGTCCTCCCTTAGCTGGGTCCAGTATGAAATACAAGTGACTTGATCTTCGGTGTAAACTACACACAAGTTAGCTGAGTCCAGTACAAAACAAAACGGTACTTCTTCAGTGTTATCCAAACACACAATTTAGCTGAGTCCAGTGCAAAACAAAAACGGTACTTCTTCAGTGTTATCCAAACACACAAAAACAGATAATCCAAAAAGGTTTGGTTCCAAAACTCACCAAAGCGCAAACGCGTAAAGCGGGCAACGAGGCGCAGCTCCAAACGGATGATCAAGATATTCACCAGCGGCGATCCAAAGATGTCCTGGAGGGAAAGTAGACGAGGCACAACAACGGGGGGAAAGCAGGCAGAAGCAGTAGTATTCAAAACGACCCGACAACGATTGAAAGAAGGTCCCAGTATATGAAGCCTCTGGAGCGCTAATCACAAACTACGACAGGTGCGTGATGGAATTGGTAATCGCTCCAGAAGCGTGTGGCGGGGAATGCACCAATCAACACAGTACCTTGAAGAAGCGTGTGGTGGGGAATGAACCAATCCTCACAGAATCCTCACAGTACCCCCCCCCCCCTCCACGGGAGCCACCCGGCGACCCACTCGGCCCCGGCCCACCCGGATGGGACCGAAGGAAGCCGGTGATCAGGGGCACTGGAGAGGGGGACAGAGACAGAGGCCCGGAGAGGGGGACCGGAGACGGGGACAGAGGACCGGTGAGGGAGGCCGGAGACGGGGACAGGGACCCGGTGAGGGGGGCCGGAGACAGGGACAGGGAACCGGCGAGGGAGGCCGGAGACGGAGACAGGGGCCCGGTGAGGGGGCCGGAGACAGGGACACAAGGGGAACCCCGGGGCGAAGGACTGGACGGCACCTGAAGACACTGGGCATGACAGGAGGGGCTCCACCCCCTGATGGTGCCGGAGGACCAGGCGATGTGGGGCTCATGCAGCGCGAGCCAGGGCCGACCCAGGACTACCGGGACAAGAGGGGATCTGGTAATGAAAAACTGGAGTCTCTCAACGTGGTTACCAGCCACGGTGAGGAGGACAGGACAGGTGCGTTGAGTGATGTCAGCCAGGCGGCGATGATCCAGCGCAAAGACCTCCAAGGGCCTCTCGAGGTCCTCAAGCGGAATGTTGGCCCGGGTGGCAAACTCAACGTCCAGGAAATTCCCATCAGCACCAGAGTCAATGAGTGCACCCACCATCGCCCGCTGGTCCGCCCAGGCTAGGGTGACGCTCGTCAGACGGTTAGGTGGTGCACGGGTGTGGGAACAGGAAAAACGGCTCACCAGGATCTCCCAGGGTCCCGGCGAGCCTGGTCTTCTTGGCCGGGTAGGGCAATTGGAGACACAGTGTCCATCCCGGCCGCAGTAGAGGCAAAGGCCGGACCTGAGCCTGGACTCCCGTTCGGCCGGTCTAAGGTGGGTGCGGCCCAGCTGCATGGGTTCCTCCTCGGTCACAGTTCGGGAGGGAAAAAACCCACCAGTCACGGAGGGGGCAGGACGGTCAGCAGAACGGTCCAGAGGACGGGGGGTCTGGGGAACGTCTGGGGGTCCTAGTCGTGCTCGCTCACGCCTTCTCTCCCGGAGGCGTCCGTCGATGCGGATAGCGAGGCTGATCAGGCCCTCGAGAGAATCGGGCTCCTCTTAGGTCGCGAGCTGGTCCCTTACTGCATCGTTGAGCCCCCTCAGGAAGGTGAGACGAAGCGCTTGATCATTCCAACCGCTCTCCGTTGCGGCCAGTCTGAACTCCAGCGCGTAGTCTCTGACACTGCCCTGCCGGAAGGTGCCCAACCGAGCTCCTGGGTCCTGGCCACGAGCTGGGTGGTGGAAAACCCTTCGGAGCTCTGCCACGAAGTCTGGGTAGGAGAAACAAAAATCGGCCCTCATAGCCCAGGAAGCAGTGACCCACTGTGCTGCTCTGCCCGTGAGCAGGTTAGTCATGTAGGCTACTCGGGCTCCCTCTGACGAAAAACGGCTGGGTTGATGAAGGAAGACCAACTCACACTGCATGATGAATGTGGCACAATCCTCGAAGTTACCCTCGAACAGACGTGGTTCGGAGAGTCGGGGCTCCCGAGGTGCGAGGTCTGCCGCGGGTGGTGATCTGGCTGAGACTCCTGGGACAGGTGGGGTTAAAAGCAGAGTGTTTAATGCTGTACTGAGAGCCTGTAGCTGGTGCAGAATAACAGCCTGCTGATACCCCTGGGTAGTCTGCTGGGTGGCCAGAGTGTCAAGGGCATCCAGAATAAGCTGGACCTCGGCCCGGAGGTGAATGCCTTCGGCAGAGTAGTCTGCGGCTCTGCAGATCCTCCCGGTGTTAGAGGTGGGGAATCGGCGTAGACGCCGTTGCGGCTCTGCAGATACTCCCAGCTCCAACTCGGAGTGGAAACGGAGAGAGAGAGAGAGATCAACAACAGTCCAACAGTACACAGAGGCAGTGCAGTTCAGTCCTCCCTTAGCTGGGTCCAGTATGAAATACAAGTGACTTGATCTTCGGTGTAAACTACACACAAGTTAGCTGAGTCCAGTACAAAACAAAAACGGTACTTCTTCAGTGTTATCCAAACACACAAAAACAGATAATCCAAAAAGGTTTGGTTCCAAAACTCACCAAAGCGCAAACGCGTAAAGCGGGCAACGAGGCGCAGCTCCAAACGGATGATCAAGATATTCACCAGCGGCGATCCAAAGATGTCCTGGAGGGAAAGTAGACAAGGCACAACAACGGGGGGAAAGCAGGCAGAAGCAGTAGTATTCAAAACGACCCGACAACGATTGAAAGAAGGTCCCAGTATATGAAGCCTCTGGAGCGCTAATCACAAACTACGACAGGTGCGTGATGGAATTGGTAATCGCTCCAGAAGCGTGTGGCGGGGAATGCACCAATCAACACAGTACCTTGAAGAAGCGTGTGGCGGGGAATGAACCAATCCTCACAGAATCCTCACAGCCTCCCTTTTGAGCGAGTTTGCGGGGTTCCAGGGCACCGCCCCTATGCGCCAGCCAGCCAATCAGCTTCCTCCAATGGCACAGCCTGTAACGCAAGAGAGGGAACTCCCATGGGTAGACCCCACCGCTCCATGAATACACACAGACACACACATACCCCCACCCGCGACATATGTTTTACCATGGTGATGAGGTGTATGTTTTACCATGGTGATGAGGTGTATGTTTTACCATGGTGATGAGGTGTATGTTTTACCATGGTGATGAGGTGTATGTCTTACCATGGTGATGAGGTGTATGTTTTACCATGGTGATGAGGTGTATGTTTTACCATGGTGATGAGGTGTATGTTTTACCATGGTGATGAGGTGTATGCTGAACTGATCTTACTACAGTATGTGTTACCAGATACGATAAGGTGATCCTAAACGGAGACCTGAATATTCATTTTAATAAATAAAAGCAGACAACAAAACTATAGAGCTTACAAATATGGACTTCCGGTTTGACAACAACGTTTGGTCAAAGCTCCGCTCCCATCAACGTTAATTTCGCTTCAAAACCTTATTTGCACAACACTAATGAGTTTAAACCTCATCGTATATATTAAATAAGACCTTCTACTAACTATATCAAAAGAAATAAAGATTCAACATGGGACCTAAGGAAAAGAAAGAGACTGGAAAGAAACACGGAATAGACAGTACAACGGAGCAGGCTGTGACACGCTCATCGAGGGATACAGCAGCGGCCAGTACAACGGCACCGATGGTGACTTGCCCCGTTGGGGAGACAGTAGCTGATAATATAACGGGCCCGATGACGACTTACCCCGAGAGGGAGACAGCAGACGACAATACAGCGGCACCGGCGGGGACGAGCTCCGTGAGAGAGAAAGCAGTGGGATTTGAGAAGAAAATATCCGACAACACCGCCGTGATTCCCAACGCTCCTACAACCTCAACTGATACAGGCAGGGAGGATACACCACCCGATTTCAAGTCTCTGACTAACCTGATAAAGGATCGGATGGACGACTTCAAATTACACATCGATGCTAAATTCGAGTTTAAAATAGTGGCCGCAAATCAATCCGAGCGTATTACTGCAGTGGAAAACACTATGCTCGAAATCACATTGAAAGTCGAGGAGAACAAGAAGACTGCTCACGATGGATTCATGGAGCTAGCGGCGGAGATAAAACAGGTGGACAAAGCTCTTTGGAAGAAAATACAAGACATCGAAGAGGAAGCAATGGAGAGGCGGCTCGAGACCGAACGTCACTACCGTAGATATAATGTCCGTATTGTGGGATTGGATGAATCAGTCAATTGCACAGACGACACATTTCCAACAGTGTTAGCTGGAATTCTAGGTATACAGATCCTCCCCACAGTGCCGTTAGTGGACCATTGTTATAGAATCGGTACACGGGACCCCAAAGGCATCAAGACGAGGGTTATCATTGCTACTCTGCGCAAAACAGAAATAAGAGACGCGATCATTAGAGAGGCACGCAATCAATGGGGGAGACTGAAATATAATAACAAACCAGTGTCTTTCTACGAGGATTTATGCAGGGAGGCCATTTCCCGACGTGCACCTTACAAAGAGGTGCTGCAGAAACTTTACAGGAGAAAACTCAAACCCAGCCTTCGCTACCCAGCGTCTCTCTCCATCTTGGGGGAAGATGGTAAAAGATTCGGGTTACGCTCGCCTAAAGATGCCGAAGAATACATGAATCAACATGATATCGGCCCCCGGGGGCCGGTCACACCATAGGCCCGTCTCAGAAGACAAGCCTACTCATCTCTCTCTTTTTCTTACTTTTTATTATTTTTATTAGAATGAGTTTGCCACGGCTAAACTACAAAAACGACAGCAGATAAGCCTGTAGGCAACACAAGGCACAAAGTGTTTAATACGAAAAGATAGGCACTATATTTATAGATTTCTGGTTTTTGGGCAGGCAATAATCCAACATTGACATTGGGAACACTCTGGAATGATCTGGATTCTTCTTTCGACCGTTCAGGGACACACTGGAATATACTGGAAAACACTAGAAGGAAATAACTCTTGGACAGGTAGAATATTATGGAACAAACAGGGTTTTTGTAGTTATGAGGAAATACACAAAAAATTTAATCTCACCAGTTCCACATATTATTTTTATGCACAGTTATTGTTATGTTTGAAGGCTCACGGTGTCCCATTAAGGATACCAATTGTACACCACAGATACCACAAATTCTTCTATGAAAGAAAGACATCGAGAGGTTTTGTATCAGATTTTTATCATCAATTACTAACGTCCTCGTATGAAATCCTCCACCTAGACTCAGTCTGGAGGAGGGATATACCAGACCTGGAAATACATTTTGATTGGCAAGAAGCCTGGGCAAATGTTCGACTTGCGTCACGGAACCCGGACCATCAACAAATCAATCTTAACTATATTCATAGGACATACTTGACTCCTATAAGACTGAACAGAATGGGTCTTAAACAAGACTCCAAATGCTCCTTATGTACAAATGGGGATGAGGATACATTTATGCACATGTACTGGGACTGCCCACCAGTTAAGATATTCTGGAAAGAAGTGACCCAGCAATTATCAAATCTCTTAACTCTGAATATACCTGTACACCCCTCTGTATTACTGTTGAATGATGTTTTTGAGTGTGCAGTACCTATACAGCTAAAGAGATTGGTTTTATCTGGTATCACAGCAGCTAAAAAGCTGATAGCATCACGATGGTTTCAACCGGAAAAAATTTGCCGGAAGGTCTGGATTCTTACATATCTCAATGTGATTTATCTAGAAATATCTACAGCAAGAATTTTGGGTCTCAGTGAATCCAAAATTACAATGTGGTTAGAAGTGGTAGAGAGAATAAAAGCTAGCATATAATTGTAGTGCCTGGTTAGGAGCGAATGATAATGGATGGATTATCCATGGGGGGGCCCGGGGGGGGGAGCGAGCGAGAGCATATGTGTGTAGGGTATTAGATAGCAAGTATTAGGTGTATATCTTGTATAATACATTTTATTTAAATGGTGATTTCATTGGTTGTGCACTGTTAATTAATGCTTGTATATCTAATTTTATGTTGTTATGTTTATGTGTTTGTTTAAAAAATAATAAAAAAATAAAATACAACAAAAAAAGAGCTTACAAATATACTGGATAGCTTTGATCTAACACAGCATATAACACATCCAACTCACCGGCATGGTGGTACATTAGGCTTAGTGATAACAACTGGGCTAAACATCAATCATGTCTAAATAACTGAGTTAACTCTCCGACCATCACTGTATACGCTTTGATGCTCAAATAACCTTTACTAAAAATAAATCAACGTTCAAAAGAGGCTCCTAAATGACAAAGCTGAATCAAAGTTCACTGATCTTATCAGAATATATGAACCAGGGTGGCGCAGCGGAGATTGCGCTCGTCACCAATGCAAGAGACTCCGGTCTCGAATCCGGGTGTCAGCATTGCCTCCGGCTTGGGCCAGCCGTCATACTAACTCGTTTGGCTGAGTTAGCGGGAGGGAAGTTGATGGGTGGTAATCTGGCGTTGTGGACAGCGACTCCTACAGGTCAGGTCTGGGCCCCTGCACAGCAAAAGACAGGAAGTGGTGAAGGCAGCGTGACCTCCCACACGTTACACTTCACCAATGAGAGTCCGCGATGTCAGGTGAAAAGAGAGCCGCTGGCTGTCTCCGCTTGTGTCGGCGGAAGCATGTGGTAGACCTCAGGGCTCCCTAGACCGACCAGTAGGGGGCACATGCGCAAAACAACCAGGTAGGGAGGGGGGAATTGGCATAACGACTAAATTGGGATGGGAGAAAAAGCACAGAAAAATCAGGTGGAGAAAAAGAGGATAAAAAATATATATATGTAGCAGCCTGAATATTCTACAAAGTATTCAGTAGTGCTAACTAACTGTTACTTTCCCTGTGTGTGTATAACGTGTGATTTACAGTGTTCCTCTGGATAGCCTAACAGTGTTCCTTGGCAGTGGCAGTGGTGGCAGGTGGAGCAGTGGAGAGAAGCAAGCAACGAGGAAGAGGGAATTACCTGGAGGCGAGGGGAGCAGGAAGCTCTCTTCGGCATTGGACTTGGCCGTGAACGGTCGCAGCCACAACGGGCGTGTGCTTTGGAATAGCCCCGTTGAAGAAGTCAGTGAAGGAGAGCCCCGTCGGAGCGAGCGGCGGGTGATGAGACATACTTGCTAGTGACGGGTTATCCTAGAAGTATCAGCGATAGTGTGTGAGTAAGAGAAACCGAACCCAAGGACTAACGTCTAGAGCTAACGAGACTAACGTCTAACGTTATCGGGTTATAGTAGTTACTGTGTGCGGTATAGTAGTATGCTGCTAACGGCTCCGTCTGACTACTAGTAGACTACCGGGCGCGAGGCGCTGAAGCAACCGGTGGTATAGCCAGCCACGTTGCGTTAGCAGTGTAACCGAATAGCAGGAGGGTTTCGTCGAGACCCAAAGCTTAGCTGTGTTTAAGGTAGCCAAAGTATTAGCACGCGCGACAGAAGCAAGCCAGCAACAGCAGCGGTGGACGTTTCCCAGACGGTGCAGAGGACGCCTCTTTCCACCAGCAGAGGACGCCATACAGCAAGCTCCGCCAGCTAACCACTGCCTGCCGTTCGCCCAGCCTGCTGGCTGTGCTTGCGGGATCGCCGACGCCATCTTGTCACCCGGACGAGCGGTGACAAGAGTGGGTCCGCCATCTTGGCTAAGTACTAACAGTACCACGTGTATCAACAGCAACGTCCATTGAAGTGAACGCTAACAACCAGTGTCTAAGGGGTACCCCAAACAATTTAAGCCGGCTTAGGTTAGGTTTTCTTTGGTAACGTGGGCCCACATTTATTGGTTTATTTTGTTATTTGTTTATTTGATTGTTTGATTCTTGAATGCCCAATGTGTCTACATTCTATGCCTGGGTTCCCCCAGTACAAGCGGGGTGGTTTAATGTATTGAGCACTCGGTGCCTATGGTGGGAAAAGCGTCCCCTACATTGATAACAAGAGCACCCGGTGCCGTATATTAAGAATTAACATTGTAATGTATAACCTGCCCAGGCTTCACTAAAGTAGACCTAATTGGGATCATTGTGTGTGTCTGTTTCTTTGAGTTCCATTTGCTATTCTAACCTCTGGGTAAATATTGTGACAGCATAATTATTTAACCCTTACACCCCATTTACAGAATAGCATTTGAAGGGTCTATACAGGTGGTCAAGGAAGGGTACTGCTTAAAGGGAAACGCAATAATACTATTGAACTGACAGTCACTGGGTGTGGGAGGGCTGTCGGAGGTACTGAGGGAGTGAGGGTGTGTGGGGAGCTACTGCTGACCGCCTTGGAAGGCGAGGGAGACCAGAGTACCAATCCCCAGGTTAGTAAATCCTGGGCCCCATCCACTCCAACTGCAAGCCCTCCAGAACGACGTTCCGGGCCAAAGACGGGGGTACATATAGGTCCAATACTATAGTATCCTACTACCCAGTGTCTGTGTAATACTACTCCCACAAGCAGGGATAATCCACCCTTCTATATATATATATATATATATATATATATATATATATTAGAGGTGGGCATAGATAATTTTTTTTAATCTAGATTAATCTATCTGCAATCCTGGATTTAATCTAGATTAATCTAGATTAAAATGGCTAAAAAAAAAAAAAAAAACTGCCGAAGGCATTCAAAATATGTGTGTTCTACCCAAATAATGACCAAGTAAGTCCTTACTTTTTCTTTCCTCCTTATGTTTCTCAGGCCAGGTGGCCCATTACAACATGAACCCATCTCCCGTTTCCAAAATGCATTACAGACTGTTTGAAAAAGCTGTTTTGCTATGATAATTGGTAATGAAATATCAAAATAATGTTCAATAAGATGTACTTGTGTTTAATAAGTTGTTTTATTCAGAAGTTAACACAAATAAATAATATTACCAGTACAGTATCTAGCACTCTCAGGAGCAAAACAGAAAGAATCATTTCAAACTTGAACTATGTGACATGGCTTGAATCAACTGCTCCAGTGGAGTTGCTCAGTGGCCAATGGTGTCAACTGTGGTTGTACTGGGCAGCTCCCAGGTGTGAATGGAACTGTGTGAATGTGAAGCAGGGCGTTCCTGAAAAAGAGCATCTGTGCTCAGCGAACCTACCCTGGGTAAATAAAGGTAAAAAAAAATTAGATTAATCATATTAAAATAGATTAATGCGTTAATTATATTATCACGCGATACTAGTATAGCGTTAACGCAGCACGTTAACGCCGTTAACGGCGCATTAATCTAAAAAAAAAAAAAAAAAAAAAAAAAAATTAAATTTTTTTTTTACCTTTATTTACCCAGGGTAGGTTCGCTGAGCACAGATGCTCTTTTTCAGGAACGCCCTGCTTCACATTCACACAGTTCCATTCACACCTGGGAGCTGCCCAGTACATATATATATATATACCCCTAAAAGGTAAAAAAATTAAAATGTCATTCATACAGTCAACATATTCTTAAATAATAGCGCTGCCCGAGGCTGGGCATGATACAGTCAACATATAGCAAGAGAGAGAGCGAGAGAGAGCTCCCGTTCTACAGTCAATATACAGTGTTATCGCTGCACAGTTGTGTGTGTTAGAAAGAGAGGGATAGAGAGAGAGCATGTCTGTTTGTGTCTGTGTGTTAGAGAGAGAGAGCATGTATATGTGTGTTAGAAAGAGAGAGAAATATATAGAGAGAGAGCATGTCATTTTGTGTGTTAGAGAGAGATATAGAGCATGTCTGTGTGTGTTAGAGAGAGGGAGAGAGAGAGAGAGAGAGAGAGAGAGAGCATGTGTGTTTGTGTGTTAGAGAGAGAGAGCATGTCTGTGTGTGTGTGTGTGTTAGAGAGAGAGCATGTATGAGAGAGATAAGCAAAGATGAGCCCCTAAAGGATATTCAACTTTTAATGGAAGAACAAAACAGAAGGAAAAGATAACTTCACAAAAGCAACATGAATATACATAGATCCAAAAGGACAAAGATCAACACTTAAATCCAAAGAGAAGAGGGTCTATACCAGAGAAAACAAAGTAGCAAGGAGCCAATGGCCGACATCAGCTAAATAGGCTAACTGCAAATAGAGTAGCCAGGCCACACACAGCTTTGGCCAACGCTACCCAAGCTACACAAACGACCAAGACAATTCACACACAGCACATGTCGTATCTCCAAATGTTGTGAAGTAACATATGTTTTGCCTGGAAAAAAACATTGTTATTAACAAAACATTCGGGAGGGGAAGGAAGGAAGAGTGAGGTAATGTCCAATGGACATCTTACCTGCACCAAGGAACGCAGGGCGAAAGGCCGCAACACAGGTCTCCACGTTGACGAAAGGCCTCTCGCTGGCGGGACAAAAAGAAGCTATGGCCGGGGCCTTGTCATGGTGCAGGCCCGACTACATCTTCTGTCGTAGTCAGAGTGCCAGGGCCTGCTATTCTCACGGCTAATGTCAATGGTCGTAGCACAAGCTAACAGCTAACTCTAGGCTAACTGATAGCATCAAGCTAACGTTCCCAGCCGAGCGAAAACGAGCAGCTAACGTCGTAGCTAAACAGCTAACTGGCTAACAGTTAGCTCAACCCGGCTATCGCTAACCACTAGCTAACGCAGAAACAAGCTATGCGGCTACTAGGCTTGGGCGGTATCCTTTTTTTCACACGGCAAACCTTTATGTTATAATACCCCGGTGCACGGTATTTGACGGTATGACTTTCATTTTCATCAGCGGGGGGGGGGGGTTACGTGTTACCAAGTAAACAAATCATCGTCAGCTCTCAGAATGGTAGTCCCGCACCGGTAGAGAAGCCTGCACCGTTTTAGCGTTAGCATCTAGCCTATAGCCATGGCAGACTATTTGATTCCTTAAGGGCTAGAAATTGCCTGGGTTTTGGTGATATGCTCCCGTTGTTTGGCTACTTCTATGTGCAGTGAAAACTACTCGAATGCTTTATAACCTAGTCATTGATTTAGTTCAGGGTAATCTAAGATTAGCCGCAGAGCTAACGCTACTTAACGTGAGCTAACGCTAGTTATTCAAGCTCAGTAGCTCACAGAGAGAGATAAACAGCTGACAGCGGATAGTACAGGACGGTACAAATACAATAAAAAGGCGGTGGGGGCTGTTGTGTAAACCTTGTACTCTTTAGTTCACATATAATAAGAGACGGATTATTTGCTTGCTCCAGAGTTGCTCCACAACAACACTGCTCTCGTCACAACGCTTTACGGTATTTTCACAGCACTGTCGCAACATTACCGTAAAACGTGAACACCGTTGTGACCCACTCGCTCCACTAGAGCGGTCTCGCCCTCTGCTGGCGCGTGTGTGCACTACACTCAGTGTGTGCACTACACTCAAAACTCCGTTTCACTGTTATAGAAACTGAAGCGCATCTGTGATTTTGACAGTGACGGACGGTATTTAAAATCAATACCGTCGGTATTTCTAAATACCCTGGTATACCTTAATACCGTCATACCGCCCAAGCCTAGCGGCTACCACTGAAAAACTGTACAACGTGAGAAAAGCAATACAGGCCAACACTTCAGACAGCCGCTGTGTTTTCCTCTTCTCATACGAAGAGAGAAGGGAAAAGAAGGCAATACACGTCCCACTACAGAGTGGTGTTTACCATAGCGGTGCCGGCAACAAGTCCCTCACGGACTATAGCCGACTTGAGCATGGAGATATTCTCATAATGAAACACCAAGCTCACCTCCCTCGCACCAGGTGCTGACACCAGGCCACACACCGTTAGCTACTACCTAGCCGGCCCGTTTGGCTCCCGAGAGAGAGAGAGAGAGAGAGAGAGAGAGATATCCACGGCGGGAATAGAATAGAGTGCATTAAAAACTAGGGATGTCCGATATTATCGGCCTACCGATATTATCGGCCGATATCGGCATTAAAATGTGATATCGGAAAATATCGGTATCGTTTAAAAAAAAAAAAAAAAAAAAAATCTTTTTTACATTTCTATAACCTTTATTTACCCAGGCAAGCAAGTAAGAACAAATTCTGATTTTATTTATTGTCAAAAGTATGCATAATGTTGTGTTAATTCCACAACAAGAGATATGTAATGTTAATTACCTGAAATTATTCAATTTTTTGGTGGGGGGTAACCCTGCATATATCGGTATCGGTTGATATCGGTATCGGAAATTAAGAGTTGGACAATATCGGTATATCGGTATCGGTAAAAAAGCCAATATCGAGCATCCCTATTAAAAACTCACCAAACGTCCAAGAGGATGGAGACAACCGCGTGGAGTTGACGAAGTTCATCTGCCGAACGACCGTCCTCTTCATCTTGGCATAACAATGCTGCATGCGCTCTCTCTAGGTTAGCTAACGCTAGTTAGCCTTTAGCTAAGCTAGCTACTAGCCGACATCATCATGGCTATCCCGACGGCCTATTGCTTATTAACAGCGGAGGAGTGCTGCCGAGTGCTTCCGCGTTTTCCCTGATTGGCTGCGACACGCCCCGCGGCAGGCGCAGAGCTTGCGGCATTATGTAGCCGTAATCCGCCATGATTTTCATTCGAAGCTTAGCTCACCTGGCAGCGCTGCGGTCCTGCGATCCTGCGGTCCGTTGGTGACAAGTTTGAATCCCATCCATTTTTTTTTTTTTTTTAGCGTGTATTCTTTCGCCGGTTAAGGTTAGGCATGGTTAAGGTTAAGGTTAAGGTTAGGCATTGTTTCGGAGTTGGTTAAGGTTAGAAGGGTTAAGTTTAGGCACTGTTAAGGAGCTGGTTAAGGTTAGAGTTTGTCTTAGAGAATGGCAATATTCTTTCTATGGTTAAGGTTAAGGTTAGGCATGGTTAAGGTTAAGGTTAGGCATTGTTTCGGAGTTGGTTAAGGTTAGAAGGGTTAAGTTTAGGCGCTGTTAAGGAGCTGGTTAAGGTTAGCGTTTGTCTTAGAGAATGGCAATAACTATGGGGTTACTACACAAGGGAGTTGCTTAGGTCCTTTACTCTTTTCCCTTTACATGCTACCACTGGGTGAGGCATCAGAGAACATAATGTAGGTTTCCTATGCAGATGATACACAACTGATACAGCTTTTAACTCCATTACCGAAAATAAATAAATGGATGAGTAAAAACTTGAACCTGAAACTAAATGAGAACAAAACTGAAATTCTAATTATCGGCTCCAAAACAAAAAAAGAAACGTTAATTAAGAACCTGGGAGGATTAACCCCTTGGATCAAATCTGAGGTCACAAGTCTTCATAGATTCAGAACTGAACTTCAATTATCATATTAATAAAGAGATCAAAACATTGTTCTTTCATCTCAGAAACATAGACACTTATTAATCAAAACAATGCTGAGAAGCTAATGTATGCATTCATATCTAGCCGGTTAGACTACTGTAATGCACTTTTCACAGGTCTCCCTAAGAAAACCAGAGAGGCTTCAGCTAATCCAAAACTCTGCAGCCCGACTGCTAACCAGAACCAAAAGAGAGGAGAGCACATTAGTCCAGTCTTAGCTGCTTTACACTGGCTTCCTGTAACATTTAGAATTGACTTCAAGGTCCTTCTCCTTACATACAAAGCCCTAAATGGACAGGGACCTAGCAGCTACATTGCCAACACTCTAATAAATTACAGAACAGCAAGAAGGCTGCGATCATCAGCTGCTGGACGACTAGAGGCTCCCAGAAACAGTCAAAAGGAGATCGGTGATGCAGCCTTTGTCAAGTACACCCCAAAACTATGTAACAACAGTTACTCTTTGTGTGAAGAATGACCATACTGGTACAATAGTTACTCTTTGTATGAAGAATTACCATACTGGTACAACAGTTACTATTTGTGTGAATAATTACCATACTGGTACAACAGTTACTATTTGTGTGAATAATTACCATACTGGTACAACAACAGTTACCCTTTGTGTGAAGAATTGCCATACTGGTACAACAGTTACTCTTTGTGTGAAGAATTACCATACTGGTACAACAAGTTACTCTTTGTGTGAAGAATTACTGTACTGGTAGTTACAGCAACAGCTACACTTCTAAACCCCTCGGGATGATATCACAAAAAGTCATAGATGCAGAGAACAAGCAGCAACAGTTTTCTTTATTTGTAGAAAAAAACAAGTGCAGTCGAAGACAGTTGTGTGCATTCTGAGCCATGTGGAACATAATGAATGTTGCCTCTAGTACACTTTTACAATTGCATACAGTGGTTCCAAATGTCCCTTTCTTTGGAAAAAAAATGTAAAGAAAAAATGTAATCCTGTATTCGACTTGGCCATAGAAAACCTCATAGATATACACTGTATTTTAATAGTTTGCTTGAACACAGTACCAGATCTTGTCTTGCAGCCTATATTTAGTTGTTTTGTGTTTTCTGACGATGTAGTCTTGTGTTGTAATCAGTGGTGCAGTGGTGATTTCATAAGGGGTTGCACTGTGTTTTAATGACGTCACGTGCACGGGGCGCGCGTGCACGTGCTCCCGCGCATAAATGTTCCCTTGCGAATGTAGATGATGCATTTCTGAGTTGAGCGAGTCAGTTCTTTGTGCTGGGGGAGACCCATGCTAATCCCAGAGTTTAATTCATCCCTTCTATCCTTACAAATCAATAAAAGCATCGGCCCTATCGTTCCTTCCTCTTCCCGACACATTTGGAATACGAGTCATGGTCCAGGTACAGCACAGAGCACACCTGGGTGAGCTTACAGTCCCCGTCACAGACAATGCTGTTATTGTAGCCCACCATGAAGTGACTGAAATACCTCTCAAAGGTTTTGGTCTGAGGCAGTTTGAAGCTGAGAGCCAGCTCTAGCAGACTCTCCGGCTGGATGTCTTTTAGTCCGAACGCCTGGGTCATGATATATTCAATCTTCCACTCGGCTCTTTGTATCCTGTTGGCTTCCGTCAGATTCAGGTAGTACTGCCAGATATCCTTCAGAGGGAGAGAAAAGGAACGAGAGATGTGAATGGAGGCTAGAGGGGAGAAAGAGAGAGGCAGAGGGAGAAAGAGAGAGAGTGGTGGTGGACTGTTTAAAAGAGAGTACCTTAACTAGGAGCAGCTTTTACGCCCTGATTGACACGTCATTAATCCTGAAGAAAAAAAACATTCCCTTCGTCGGGTTCTGAGAGTCCAGTGGAGCTGTACGGTAAGGTAGCCATTTGATTTTGAGAACAAGCCATTATCTTGGTTTGGCCTTAATTTGCCTCTTTTGAAGCAGTCAAGATGCATGCTTCCATCTCGACCCCCTCACATCGCGCCTAGCTCTTTTCAAGTTCAAGTTTCAAGTTTCTTTATTAGTTGTCATACAGAAATACAGAATACTTTTATATGAAATGCTTCTTTCTGTTATGCTCCTGAGAGTGTGCTAGATAAAAATAGATAAGTATAAAATAGAAAGTCCGTAAACAAGTGTAAACTAGACAAAAGTGTTCAATATACATATATACAATATACAATGCAGAGTAGAGAAAAGGTAACTGAGTTACAATACAATATACAGTACAATGCAGAAATGGGATGAGGTACAATTTAGGGTAAGGTGCAATGAGGTATGAGTTGTAGTGCAAATCTCTTTACCAATAAATATAAAGTGTGTTAAAGTGAGTAAAGTGGGTAAAGTGGGTGCTACAGTGAGTTGTTTATTTAAAGTGAGTGTGTACGTGTGGATGTGTGTGCTGTGAGTGTAGATGATGGGTTGTTACATAGTGTTATTGTCATTGAGCATCCTGATGGCCTGGGGATAGAAGCTCCTTCTGTGTCTCTCTGTACTGGCCATGAGACTCCGGTATCGCTTGCCTGACCGCAGCAGTTCAAAGAGGCAGTTGTTTGGGTGGCTAGAGTCTTTTATTATTCTCTTAGCCTTACTCCTGCAACACTTGTTGTAAATGTCTTGGAGAGTGGGAAGCCCACCTCCAATTGTGTGTTCGGCTGAACGGGCCACTCTCTGTAGTCTGCTACGGTCTTGTGCAGTGCTATTCCCAAACCAGGAGGTAATATTGCCAGTCAGGATGCTCTCTATTGTGCATGAGTAGAAGTTCTTAAGGATCTTCTGACTCACGTTGAACTTCCTTAGGCGCCTAAGGAAGTAGAGGCGTTGTCGTGCCTTCTTGACTACACTGTCAATGTGTGTGGTCCATGTCAAGTCCTCGGATATGTGGACTCGAGGTACTTAAAACTGTTCACTCTCTCGACCGGTGCCCCGTCGATACTGAGGGGGCTGTAGTCCCTGACCCCCAACCTCCTTTCCTTTTCACAGTTTTTCACTCGTCTTTCAAGGTTTCCTTATGAAGTACACCAACAGAGAGACTGCCTGAGTATTCGCTGTTGACCTATATCAAACTCCACCCTCTTTTCTTGATCCTCCAATCACAACTGTTGCTTTCCTCTGACAAACTTGGGATCAAGAAAAGAGGGCAGAGTTTGAGATAGGTCCACTGGAGTCAATAAAGACTGTATCCTTGCTAACCTCAGGCCGATCTGAGGTCAAATGTGGTGCTCTTCGTCATATTTACATCATCATCACTCACACCTATGTTTGTTTGAAAGTATCTCTGCCTGTGGACACCATTACTTCCTCAAAGGACGCTGATTGGTCTGAACCAACTGTGGTTCATCAGGGGAATTGTTCATGTTGGGGATTGTTCAAGTTGCCATTTGACAAAGGAACCAAGGCTGGTGTGGAAGCACCCTTGCAGGGAGGGATGCCCTGTGTTTAGACGATTGAGGACCAAGGGCCACATTATTATATGGGTGGTGGGCAGTGGGGCCAAAAAGAAAAGTCAATTTGACATGAATTATATAGAAATGTAATAAGTAAGCATCAGCTTCTGAAGTCTGATGTCATCACAATGTCAGTTAATAATGACCACTTACCAGTAAATTACTGGTACATTACATGTACTGTAATCTATTACTCACCAGCATGCTGTAATACACAGGGTCATACTGGTACATTACATGTAATCTATTACTCACCAGCATGCTGTAATACACAGGGCCATACTGGTACATTACATGTAATATATTACTCACCAGCATGCTGTAATCCACAGGGTCATACTGGTACATTACATGTAATCTATTACTCACCAGCATGCTCTAATCCACAGGGTCACACTGGTACATTACATGTAATCTATTACTCACCAGCATGCTGTAATACACAGGGTCATACTGGTACATTTGTGAGGTTTTGTCCGCTGCTCACCAACTTTCTCTGTCTTCTTTAAGCCTACTGTTAGGAATTCCCTACTCACTCTCTCTAGCCCCCACCCTCTCGTTCTTTACTCTCAGTGGCCACACCTGTTCGATTATCAATTACCTCTCGCACCTGTGGTGGCAGGCTAATTAGTTCCCCTGTGGGCTTTAAATACCAGGGCGCTTCCCCTCGTTTCGGCGTGGGGTCGTGTTGTATACTTGCCGAGTCATATTCTCTAAACATCTAGACTCTTTCGGGAGATCCTCTGTCTGCCTATGCTGTTCCATTCTCCGGCGTCGAGATGTTTGCTCCAGCCTTCGCCAGCTGTCGCCGTTGCCTGTGGGGAAGACTGGTCTGCGCTCCCTGTACCTCCACGGGAGGCACCCCAGCGTTCCACTGCAGACCCCCGCTCAGCTGTTCGTCCTGACGCACATCCAGACCAGCGCAGACGCTCTCCAGTCCTCAGCGCGCAACGCGCATCTACCAGACCTTCGAGCTTGGCACGCTCTCCCGACCAGCGCGCAGACGCGCATCTCCTAGACCTTCGAGCTTGGCACGCCCTCCCGACCAGCGCGCAGACGCGCATCTCCTAGACCTTCGAGCTTGGCACGCTCTCCCGACCAGCGCGCAGACGCGCATCTCCTAGACCCTCGAGCTTGGCACGCTCTCCAGACCTCAGCGCGCAGACGCGCATCTCCTAGACCTTCGAGCTTGGCACGCTCTCCCGACCAGCGCGCAGACGCGCATCTCCTAGACCTTCGAGCTTGGCACGCTCTCCCGACCAGCGCGCAGACGCGCATCTCCTAGACCTTCGAGCTTGGCACGCTCTCCCGACCAGCGCGCAGACGCGCATCTCCTAGACCTTCGAGCTTGGCACGCTCTCCCGACCAGCGCGCAGACGCGCATCTCCTAGACCTTCGAGCTTGGCACGCTCTCCAGACCAGCGCGCAGGAGCGCATCTTCCAGACCTTCGTGCTTGGCACACTCCTCCACGCAAACGCACCCCGATGCGTCTCTCGGTTCCGGTGCGCACTCAAGCAGTGGCGCACCACTCTGTTCCTCGGCTCGGACAGCCAGCTACCCGGTGGCGACACCCTCGCCGCCGCTGCTGTTCCTGCACCATTACGCATACGCCTGGGTGAGTTTTGATTGTTAAGTCACTCATCCAGCGTGTTGCCTCCTGGGTGAGTTTTGATTGTTAAGTCACTCACCCAGCGTTGTGCCTCCTGGGTGAGTTGACTGTTAAGTCACTCACCCAGCGTAATGCCTCTGTTGTTCTCTCGTGGATATTATCACTCCAAGTTGTGGCGCACCACTCTGTCCTCGGCTCGGACAGCCGGCTTCCCGGTGGCGACACCCTCGCCACCGCCGCCTGTTCCAGCACCACTCTGTCCTCGGCTCGGACAGTCGGCTACCCGGTGGCGACACCCTCGCCACCGCCGCCTGTTCCAGCACCACTCTGTTCTCGGCTCGGACAGCCAGCTACCCGGTGGCGACACCCTCGCCGCCGCTGCTGTTCCTGCACCATTACGCATACATCTGGGTGAGTTTTGACTGTCTAGATCATCTCCGTTTTCGTGTGTTTCTAACACTGAAGAATTACCACCTTTTTAATCTGACAGTCACTCACCCAGCGTTGTGCCTCTGTTTTGTTTCACTTGGATATTATTTTGGACGTTACATCTCCCACTGTGTGTTTGTTCACACCAAAGATAGTATTCTCTTTGTATTTGTTTTGGTACTTTGCTCTTTGTGTATTTTTCACGAAGATAGTTTTACTTTGTTTAACTTTGGTATTTGGACTGGTCACCTCTCCTGCATCTGCTCTGTTTTTCCCCTTTGTACATTAACCCTCTCCTCTCTCCCTCTCGGCCGCCGTTACCCACCTCGGAGATCTGCCGAGAGAGTTCTGCAGAGCGGCCCAGGTGTTCCCACCTGTCCTCCCAGTCCTCCCTGTCCCCAGCCCGCTTCTCCCCTCTCTAGTCCTCTGTCCCTAGTTCTCCTAGTCCCTAGTTCTTTGTCCTTAGTTCTCCTAGTCCCTAGTTCTCCTAGTCCCTAGTCCTCTGTCCCTTGTCCCTAGTTCTCTCTGTCCCTAGTCCTCTGTCCCTAGTTCTCCTAGTCTCTAGTTCTCCTAGTCTCTAGTTTCCTCTGTCCCTAGGCGTTTCCCTTATACCTTCCCTTAGTGTTCCCTTTTCCTGCCCGCCTCTTAAAGGCACTTTACCTTCCCCTCTTGTGTTTCCAGTGTTTTGTGTTTTCTCCCTTAAAGGGACAGTGCCCTTTTTCCCTGTTCTCAATAAATATCTGTTTCTTGGCAAACCATCATACCTGTCTTGTGTTGTGCGATTGGGGTCGGTTACAAACCATAACAACATTACATGTAATCTATTACTCACCAGCATGCTGTAATACACAGGGTCACACTGGTACATTACATGTAATCTATTACTCACCAGCATGGTGTAATACACAGGGTCATACTGGTACATTACATGTAATCTATTACTCACCAGCATGCTGTAATACACAGGGTCGTACTGGTACAGGCGCACGGCTGGGTTGTTAGAGTACGGCTCCTTTACACTCTTGATCGGCGTAACGGCCGGTGACACGAACAAGGAGTTCACTGCTTTACCTTTAAAACACATAAGAGAGGTAAACCACCCCCCCCCCCCCCCCCACACACACACATTTAGAATATTTTAAAGAACTTTGAAAATGGCCAAATGTATTA
This sequence comes from Notolepis coatsorum, assembly GCF_963971535.1. Lineage (NCBI taxonomy): Eukaryota > Metazoa > Chordata > Actinopteri > Aulopiformes > Paralepididae > Notolepis > Notolepis coatsorum. Next base: position 91,694,294 of record NC_140169.1, on the reverse strand, counting down.
GTGTAGTGAGGAATGCATTTAAAAAAAAATACCACACCATCTATTTTGTATTTTTAAACATTCTTACGCTTTTATCTTGAAGGCAAAATCATGCCGACCTCAGTCGACATGAAGCCAAGGGAGTGGTATAGCCTCATCACACTGTCTTGCTTTTGTCTTTGTAATGTGAGTGATGTTAACATGACCTGGAATGCATGTCATGGTTGCATCCACTTTTCTTTTAGCTCCTGGCTCTGTCAAAAAACATTTTGTTTAAAAAGTAAAAAATGTATCTCCCTGGTTGGATAGCTAATGTAGCGTCAGCTAACTCAACGAGGTTAAAGGTGTAGAGATGCTGCTAAGCCATTTTCAGTAGTTTATTGAACAATTTGGTGGAAAAAAACATAATTATACAAATTTGTATTCAATATAGAAAATGCTTAAAATACATCTGGAGAGGATCTTTAAAAAAATTTGTCCATGTCTTGTTGATTCTGGTTCCGTTTACCGTCCTGGTCCAACAGCACCATGATGCTGTCTCTGTGGGTGTGGCCATAAAACTGTCCCGCGATGATATCACTGTAGTTCCTAAAAATGGCCACCAGCCTCTCGTTGTCACTCTGTCTGATGGCGGTGATGTCTCTGGCGAAGGGCAGGTAGCCGACCGGAACATGAGCTATGATGAAGACCTAGAGAGGGAGGGAGGGAGGGAGGGAGGGAGGGAGGGAGGGAGGGAGGGAGGGAGAGAGAGAGAGAGAGAGAGAGAGAGAGAGAGAGAGAGAGAGAGAGAGAGAGAGAGAGAGAGAGAGAGAGAGAGAGAGAGGGGGGAAAGGGAGAGGGGGAGAGAAAGAGAGAGAGAGATGGGAGGTATATATAATATAAACTGGACTTTTGAATAATTATTCATCATGCAGTGACACACACATGCGATGGGCAGCACACACAGGAACACACATGCAATTTTTGGGTCGCCGATGAAATTGAGTCTCTGCGCTTGACCCATCCCGTCGTCATTCCCCCCAAGGGCAGCCGGGAGCAGATAGGGGCTGCAGGGTGGGGCCGCGCCCCGGGGACCAATCCAAGTGCTCCTGTCCATCTTCATCGGGGACACGACAGCGTTAGTGATCTGTTGTGCATGTTTTTCCATTGGGTTTATCTTATCGGGAGGGGAAACCCTTGTGAGCATGGGGAGAACATGCAAACTCCACACAGAAAGGCCCAGGAGATACCCCACCTGGGTACCTGGCAACGTGGCAACCTGGTCCCCAACCTTCTAGCTGTGAGGCGACAGTGTTAACCACTACACCACCGTGGTGTAGTACACCAGGTATGTATTAGGGTTAGTGATATGAGTAAAAAAGTATACACAGTAGTTTGGTGTTTGTGGTCGATTATTAATTTACTTCCACAACCTGAATTTTCCTGCTGGTCTAGGGATCAATCCAGCAACCATCTGTTCACAGGCACAAATTGTACCATACTATTGTACTGTATTGTATTGTACTGTACTCTATTTTATTGTTTTGTATAGTATGGTACAATACTATATTGTATTGTGTTTTATTGTTTTGTATAGTATTATACCATACTATATTGTAGTGTTTTATTGTTTTGTATAGTATTGTACCATACTCTATTTTATTGTTTTGTATAGTATTGTACCATACTATATTGTATTGTGTTTTATTGTTTTGTATAGTATTGTACCATACTATATTGTATTGTGTTTTATTGTTTTGTATAGTATTGTACCATACTATATTGTATTGTGTTTAATTGTTTTGTATTGTATTGTACCATATTATATTGCATTGTGTTTTATTGTTTTGTATTGTATTGTACCATACTATATTGTATTGTGTTTTATTGTTTTGTATTGTATTGTACCATACTATATTGCATTGTGTTTAATTGTTTTGTATTGTATTGTACCATATTATATTGCATTGTGTTTTATTGTTTTGTATTGTATTGTACCATACAATATTGTATTGTATTGTGTTTTATTGTTTTGTATTGTATTGTACCATACTATATTGTATTGTGTTTAATTGTTTTGTATTGTATTGTACCATATTATATTGCATTGTGTTTTATTGTTTTGTATTGTATTGTATTGTACCATACTATATTGTATTGTGTTTTATTGTCTTGTATTGTATTGTATTGTACCATACTATATTGTATTGTGTTTAATTGTTTTGTATTGTAGTGTACCATATTATATTGCATTGTGTTTTATTGTTTTGTATTGTATTGTACCATACTATATTGTATTGTATTGTGTTTTATTGTTTTGTATTGTATTGTACCATACTATATTGCATTGTATTGTGTTTTATTGTTTTGTATTGTATTGTACCATACTATATTGCATTGTATTGTCCTCTACCTTCTCCTTGCTCTGAGCAGCTCTCTCCAGGGTGGTCTGCAGCCACTGGGACTGGCCAGCCGGGTCGCTCATGTTGACGGTGGCTTTATTAGGACTGTAGTAGAGTAGATGGTGTTCAGACTGATCACACGCAGACCGGACCAGACCAGCTGTGAGTAGAACCCACCTGAACACACAGAACCGTATGACATTTTTACTTTTGAATTACTGTGTTGTTATAGGCCTATGGTACAAATGACAATTCATTGTTTTTATGTTGAGATAAGATAAGAAGTGATCATATATTGATCCCCTTGGGGAAATTCAGGCATCATAGCAGCATGGGGGAGAGGGGAGGGGAGGTACAGGTAGTAGAAGACATGATACAGGTCATAGAATGATAGTACAGTGGAGAAGTACAAAATAAAAATGGAATAAAAATAGGCAGTAAACAATATAACAATATAATTAACTCTGGGCATGTGCATATGGACAAGGAGGCAGTGTAAAAAGGTCAAGGTGCAAGATGAGGGTATGTATATATATATATATATTATGGTATTGTAACTATGTATGTTCTAACATTTAAGCTGTAAAAATGTCTTGCAAATTTGTAGCCTATAGGCTAATTGATTCAAACTTTGACCTGGTTCATCCCCTATGTATATATACCCCACCCCTTTCACATGTTGGTGACACTTGACAAAGGCCACAGGCCGAAACGTTGTGTTTAATTGAATTAAACTTGGGGACACTAGAGACGGTGTGCTGACTTCTTTTTGCAACTTTACATATGTATATAATATATCAGTTATATTTGCCCTACAATAAATATAGTTACAAATAATATATATATAATCAAATAATCTAATATCTAATCTAATATATATAATCTAAAAATGCTAAATATATGCTCTGATGAAGTAAGTATACAGTATACACATAAGGTGCAGTATGCATAAGGTATCTATGCCGTGATATACTTCATACGTTATATATTGTCTTTTTAGGTCGTCCGTTTAGGTGGGAGTCAGGCACAGTCAGTGATAGAAGTTTCTAGTAGTTGTCTGGCAGCGGTCCCTGCTCACTGTTGTTGAGCCTGATGGCCGCTGGTATGAAGGACTGGCCGAGGGGGGGGGGGGTATGAGTCTGTGACTGAACGTAACTGAGTAACGTCTGATTATAACTGAGAAGAACTACCATTTCTCTCAATGCATCGTCTATGTAGCAGCTTCAAACGTTATACTTGATGACATCACAAGTTTGAGTTTTAGCACTCTCTCATTTTTGGATTAGGAAGACATATGTTTGTCTTCACCAATGTCTTTGACCGTAGGAATAACATGTATGAACCAACGCTCTAGCACTGGTAGCAACCTTCTTGCTGTCGAATGGATATAAACCAAACCCTGTGGTGCTCTATGCAACGGGCTGTACCTTCTCTTAGAGTGAGCAGGGCGGCGGGCTCCAGCCAGGGCTCCCATAGTGTGGCAGCTGCCTGGTAGATGGCATTAGTGGAGGACGGCATCTGGTCCTGAGAACAGAAAATGTGTTTACCGAAACTTGTATGATCCAGCTAAGAGCTTCTATCCTGGTTAGAGTTAGGATTATTATAATTACAATCTCTTCTCTAAGTCTAAGGGGAAGATATTCTTAAAGGAACACGCTAACTTTACAGCCGCACCGTTAGCCTATAGCTTAGCGTCATTCACTGGAAGTAGGTGTGCCAGTGTAGCCTAGTTCCCAACAGTCACGAAATACACTCCAAATTAGGGCTGGGCGATATGACGATATTATATAAATATCGGGTACAGTTCATTAACGATACACTTTTTAAACGTATCGTGGATATCGTGATGTTTTGCCCAAGAGGCTTGTGTTGCGTCAATCTGGTCCACACGTTGACACTTTTGAACAGCGCCGCCCCACACACACTACTGCATCAAAAGTTACTACTTATGATAACAAAGGCATTCGTTTTGTGGCATTGACGTTATATAGTTACACTTTCAATAACATCAGCGTATTTACATAGCAACGACCGAGGTCGACCTAGATATAGCAAGCATTAGCCGTTCATATCTCAGCCCGTGCTGACTCCGTTGTGCCCATTCTGCGGTCTGTTAATAACGTTTTCAATCAGACAGATGTATGGAAATGCTTTTATTATAACATCCGTTACAGTAAAATCATTATGCCTCCAGTCGTTTAGTCATTCTGCAGAGCTAAAAGGTAAAAGTCTGCCGCGGCGAGCTACCGCTGCCATTGTTGTTTTCATTGAGCTCTCCAATAGCGGAAGTAAAAAATTAATACGCGCTTGCCGATTGGTGCTAAGAACAGCAGGGCGGGTGCAAGCGATGTGACGTAATTGGCAGACGCGACTGTCAATCAAACTGATTCTGTTTGCCGACTGAATGAATATAAACGTTATTAACAGATTGCAGCATAGGTACAATACAGTACAGCTCAATACAACAACAGTCAACAGTGGATTGGAGGATGCAGACCAGAGAAAGACTTTCGTCTTGTTTACATCAGGGTCCCCCATTTTCAATTCATCATATTTCGTATCTAAATCATATAATATCTCATTGCTAAATATATGCAATATATAATCTAATAATCCAATAATCTAAATCTAATATATAATATAAAAATGCTAAATGCATGGCTATTTTATTTTGTCTTTAATGTTAGCTTGCAAACTCAAATACTGTCTTGGTAAGCCTCATAATGAATTGTTTGGGGGGAAAAAAGAAAAACATCGTGATGCGTATCGTGTATCGCCGAAAGGTCAGAAAATATCGTGATATCATATTTAGGCCATATCGCCCAGCCCTACTCCAAATACAACTCCAAAACGTTCCTGTAAACATGTTGTCACCTGTGTATTTACCACGTGGAGAAATAAAAAGAAGATTGACATTTTTTTTTTTTTTTATACTTTGTTGTGTCATTAAAGTCACTCTACATTTAGAGTACATAGTCACACGTACATGTACAGGTATGCATACATACACACGTACATACGTACATACACATACAAATGTACATACGTATATTTAAAATCTTGACACTTTTTCTTTTTTTACCCATCACCCATACAAAAACAAAAGCAAAAACACAAACAAAAGAGTGAGCACCAGTATAGATGTCACCGATCCTGGACTGGCAAACCCATCCATCCATCCATAGTACACATCCAATATACATCCCTACTCGTCCCCACATACACATACAAATAAAATAAATAAATAAAAAGACATTTTCGTTTTCTAAGCAGATATATAGGTTTGCATTTTTTTTGCCGGAACACTGCTGCCTGGGCGCAGTGATTTCATCACCTCAAAAGCCCCCCTTTTTAAAAAAAATAACAGGCTTTTGAGGTGATGAAATAACTGCGCCCAGTCAGCAGTGGTTCGGCAAAACATAGTTTTAAGTATATTATCTGCTTAGAAAACGAAAATGTCAAAAAGAATTCTCTTTTATTTCTCCGTGTGGTAAATACACAGGTCACAACATGTTTACAGGAACGTTTTGGAGTTGTATTTGGAGTTGACAATCTATAAATTGTTAACAAGTTTCTTATGTGCTTATAAATATCTTATAATCTAACAATAAATGTGTTTATGATTATATTATTAACACATAAGTCTTATTAACACATAATAATATTAAGAATCCTATAAGGACTTAGGGTCTTATTACCAATAAACTAATGCTTATTACAAGGAACTTAATGTGGGTCTTATATTTAGGAACAGCAGGACCCTAAGCTCAGTGCCTGATCTGCCTCGTCGGCAGGACGTCCCTGGCAGTGAAGCAGACGGTACCTGTGGCCAGTAGTCATGGTTTCCCAGGGCAGGGTAGACTGGCATCTTGGGGAAGTAGTCTCTGATGTTCTGGGTCATGTTGCTCAGCACCTGGACCACCATGTCTGTAGACAGCTCCCCTGCTGGGACGTGAGGAGGACTGTCTCTGGGGGACAGAGGAGACATGACGTTAGAGACAACAGTGGAGCTGGACGATTAATCAAGTTTAATTTACAATTGTGGCTTCCCCACGATCATGAAAACAAGACCGTTGAGATAAAACTATTATTGTGCCGCATGCCGCGTTGCCCTCATTTTGTCTTGTGTTGTAAATGCAGTGCACCCTTCCTTCACAGCGCGTTTCTCCAGTTATTTTGAAACGTCTTTGGGTAGCTTGTAGAGAAGATGACAGAAAGGAAGCCTTTGGTTGAGAAGAAAGTTAAGAAAAACAATTGTCATACAATGTTTTTAATAATCGTGATTACAATTTTTGTCATGATTTAACATAGAGACTGGGGCCTGGTTCTGTGCTCCTGTAAAGCAGGGGTTCTTAAAAACCTTTTTAGACCGGGACCCACATTTTGTAAATTCACTGTTGGACCCAGATGAATTCAGCTGTTATTCTGTCTCCCCACCTGGGGAGCCACTAGACATGCATCCCATGTTTTATGGTATATTTAAGTGAAAGCTTTAATTTCCCTTATTCCTTTTCAAATCTGAGTTTATTGACCGGTTGGCCACCAGGGTAGTAACGAAGAAAGAATAAAGAATAATCATGATATTCTGCTACTAAAATTGGAAAACTATGGGATCAGAGGAGTAGGGTTCAAATGGTTAAATAGTTACTTAGAACAAAGACAACAGTTTGTGCAGTTTGGGGAGTACAGGTCCACTCAGTCAAACATAATCTGCGGTGTGCCACAAGGGTCAATTCTGGGCCCGAAACTATTCATACTGTATATAAATGTTATAGGTAATGCGTCTAAAATATTGAAAAATGTCATTTTTGCTGACGATACAAATGTCTTCTGTGAGGGAGAGAACCTCCAAATGCTTTTAAAGAATGTCGCAGCTGAGCTAACCAAGCTGAAAGTGTGGTTTGATGTAAATAAATTATCATTAAATATAAAAAAAAAAAAGAATCATGATATTTGGTAAACGTGATATACAAGTAAATACACCGGTTGAACTAATGATTGATAGTATTAAACTGGAGAGGGTATTTGAGAATACATTTCTGGGTGTGATAATAGACCACAAACTCAACTGGAACCCTCATATCAAATATGTCAGGACTAAATTGGCACGGAGTGTTGGTGTTTTATGCAAGATAAGACACATTCTAAACCAAAAAACACTGTATACACTGTACTGTACACTCTTCCTACCATATATGAGCTACTGTGCGGAGGTGTGGGGTAATACCTACAAAAGCACTCTACAGCCAATATGCACCATGCAAAAAAAAGCAATACGAATAATCAACAATGTAGGATATTATGAACACACCAATAACTTACCGTATTTATAAAGCTACAAACATTGAAATGTATGGACCTAGTGGATTTCAAAACTGCCCTCATTGTATACAAAGCCAGATACAAACTAATCCCAGGCAACATTAAAAAATGGTTCAGAGACAGGGAAGGAGAATATAAGAGTGAGAGGGAATCTTAAACAACCAATGGTACACACCACGCTGAAAAGCATGTGCATATCGGTGTGTGGAGTGAAGTTGTGGAATAATTTACCCGAATACATCAAAATGTGGCACAATTTAAAAAGCAGCTAAAAAAATACACATTAGAGAAATACAGAAATGAGTATTGAGGATAAACAAAGTTATGTTATATTGTGTATGTAGTGCTGTACTATATTCACTGCTGTCAAGTGAATCCAGTTTTTTCTTTTAATCTTTTAATATAAGTAAAAGTATATTCTATATTGTAATATACTAAATTATGTTATATCTAGTCAAATTAATGGAAGAACAAATATAAATGTAAGGGGGTATAGGGATCAATAAGCTTAGCTTCCCTCTACTCCTTTTTTGGACATGTCTGCTAACCAAACACATTGCTCTTGACCTTTTGTTTTTAATAATCTTTTTTTCTTTTTTTTTAATGTTTTTTTTTTAATGTTTTTTAATTTGTTGTTACGATTGTTTGGTTTGACGGAACAAGATACCGTGAGTTGTTTGGAGAAATATGGAGAATAACATGTTCAAAAATAAACTTTTCATTCATTCAAAGAAAGAATAACATTATTCCAAGTTAGGCTCATAAAATTATAATTAAATCAAATCTGCTTTCACCGTCACCTCCGTAGTACCTTAATCCTCAGCTCTAGGCTGTCCTTTCATGTTTTAATCCAGGTACTGTGGTTTTAATTATGCTTAATAAGCATTATGCAGTGAAGGCCTAGCTTAGCCGATTAGCTACAAGTGAGCAGAGCCACTAATCGAGAATCCGGAGCTGCACTGCGGCAGGAAACACAGTAGGAACCCACTTAAGGCTTAAGGCTAAACGCTCCATTTATAAAAGTGTCATTATCACAGGTGTTGATCATTTATTTCCTGGTTGGAGAAGCAGACTTGAGAAGAGGAGGTTGCTGGTTCAATCACAGCACCAGCAGGAAGGTGTGGTCTTGGGAAGTGATTTAGTAAATGCTCTCCTTTCCACAGTTGTCCTGAAAGCATGTGGCTAAGCTCAATATTTATATGTTCACACACTGCAGGCAAAAGTGGCCCAAATATCTTTTTCATGACTGTGTGAACAGCAATAGTCTGACCTTTTCAATTCTGATTTGGGCCACTTTCATATGTGGTTCTAAATCAGATACAGATCAGATTTTTTGCAATGTGATCTCAGTCTGAAGAGTCATGTCGAAATGCATGCAGCTTTTACGTCACTTGCGCATGCAGGTCAGTTCAGGAACGTGACCAGTTCACACTGGAATCTGATCTGATAACCTTTTCCTTTAGAAGGACTTTCAAATGTAATAACACTGGGAAATGTAATACCTTTTCAAAATGTAATAACCTTTTCCTTCAGAAGGACTTTAAATGTAATAACACCGGGGAATTTAATAACACTGGGAAATGTAATAACACTGGCAAATGTAATAACACTGGCAAATGTAATAACACTGGCAAATGTAATAACTTTTTCCTTTAGAAGGACTTTAATAGAAAAAGAAAGCAATACGCTTGGACCAGCACTCTCAGATTTTGGTATATTTAATCGCAGCCTGAAACAAACATGTTTCGGAACTGTAATGTTCCTTCTTCAGTGTTGATGGCTAGCAAATGTTCTCACCGACAATATTGTTTTTATACCAAGAACAGCAGGAAGTGACATCATCCACAGGTGTGTTGAATTACTATAAGGTCTAGTGTGACCCAGGAAGTACTTTGAAGTCAAGAGTCCATTCTTAAGTCAAAATTACCTAAATATACAAATACAAAATGTAGATAATAGATACAAAAACATAAAATTGTTATACTAGAAACAAAACCAAAATTGACATCTAATATGTATGGCTAGATAGGTACATTCTAATGCCTTATTCATTTTCAATATAAACAATAAACAAGAACCCTAGGGTAAATAAGTCCGCCCTTTGGCTTACAGTCCAACACTTTTTTTGAGCCTCGTAATAAAGAGGAAACACGATGAAAAAACTAAAGTCAAAATTACCACAATATACAGATGGTAAATGTAGATATAAGATTAAAATTAAAATTGTTGTGCTGGAAACAAAAAACATAAATCAAAATAGCAAAAACATCTAGTATGTATGGCTAGATAGATACACTACAATGCCTTATTCATTTTATATAAATAAACCATAAACAACAAAAACTAAACAAGAAACCCATTGGGTAAATAAGTCTGCCTTTATATATGGCTAGATAGATACACTCTAATGCCTTATTCATTTATAAATAAACAATAAACAATAAAAAGTAAACCAGAAACCCTTGGGTAAATAAGTCCGCCATTATGTATGGCTAGATACACTCTAATGCCTTATTCATTTTATATAAATAAACAATAAACAATAAAAACCCTTGGGTAAATAAGTCCGCCATTATGTATGGCTAGATAGATACACTCTTAATACCTTATTCATTTTATATAAATAAACCATAAACAATCCAAAGTAAACCAGAAACCCTTGGGTAAATAAGTCTGCCATTAGGCGTAAATTCAAACTCTTTTTTTGAGCCTCGTAATAAAGCGGAAAAAAAGGAAAAAAAAAAAAAAAAAAAAAAAAAACTCCACCTGTTCGGTGTGTCTGAAGGTTGTTAGACTTACTAATGGCTCTTTAAAATAGATCTATAGTCTAATCATTAATACTCCCTTGTGTTACGTAGATACCTATTGCTTAAAATAAACGTATTTGTTGGGCTAAATTGATCTTACTCATATTTACTGAACCCGGCATACTTCTTTCTAAGGATACTATAAAACTAATAATCGGCCTTAATGGGAAAAGTATTTAAAGGAAGCAGGTCAACAAGTTCTCTTCATTCATACCTCTTGGTTCTATACAATTAAAGAGGTGAATAAAATAACATTCCCTTTGCAAAAGTAGCTTATGTCTGTCACCTCCCCTGGCGGGCCTATGTACCAACTCTAGACCCATGTAACGGAGATCTTTGACAGCATGCTTGCAAGTATTGAAGTGTCTAGCTACCGCCGATTTGACATCTGCATTTCTGATTGAACACTTATGTTCACTGATTCTTAATTTGAAAGGTCTCGTTGTTTTGCCCACATATGAAAAATCACAAGGGCATTTCAGCAGGTACACTATGTTGGAGGAATTGCAGGTAATACGCCCTTTGACCGATAACCGTTTGCCCGTTTTTGGGTGTGTATAACTTTTGTCTTTGATCATCCCTTGGCAATGTACACAAGATTGACAGGGAAAGTTCCCATCTGGGATGTTAGACATAAAGTGAGTTGATTTTACCTTGGGAAAATCCGTTTTCACCAGAAGATTTGAGAGATTCGCTTGTCTTTTGTAATAGTAATTGGGCGAATGCTGAAACGCCGCTCCAACTATAGGATCTGACTGTAAAATATGCCAGTATTTATTGACAATGGTACGTATGTCTCTAGTAATTAGAAGGACTTTAAAATGTAATGAAACCGGATAATGTAATAACTTGCCGGATAATGTAATACATATGTGGAACAGATAATGTAACAACTTATTACATTATCCGGTGAGTAAAACTTTTTCAATGTATAATGTAATAACATTACCGTTAAAAAATAAAGGTTTTGCACAGACAAAATGAGAGGGAGAGATCAGTGAACGGTTGTTTCTAGTCAATGTGGCACAGATTGCCTTTATGTGGCAAATACTAATGTAGCTATGTATATCCGCTCCCGATCAGACCTGGAAAGCTTTTAGCCTGACATGTCAGTCCCATGGAACACATGTAAGCTAGCTTTCTATTGGGTCTGAGAGTGACACATTCAGAAATAAATAAATAGCTTGCTGGCACAAAATGGTTGTCAATTAAGTAGATTTGAATTACCATGGTGATATGATGGTGTCTTGTCTCTTAACATGGTGATGTGTTGGTGTCTTGTCTCTTAACATGGTGATATGATGGTGTGTCTTAAGATAAGATAAGATAAGATAAGATATTCCTTTATTGATCCCCTTGGGGAAATTCAGGCATCATAGCAGCATGGGGGGAGGGGGGAGGGGTACAGGTAGTAAAACAAAACAGTATACAGGTAGTAAAAGACAACACAGGCAGTGTAAACAATTTGATCAATATGGTCAATATAATTTACTAACTGACTAGCTGAGGAATATTCACATTATTCACAGTGTCACATGAGGTGCAGTATGCAAGAGGTGGTGTTATAATAATTTACTATCTACTGAGTATACATTAATCAAAGTACCAGGGTAGTCTACTTTGTCCCCCTTGGGTTCCTATAAGTCCCAGGTCAATGTCTGGTAGCAGTCGCTGTCGCTGCCCCCTGTTGTGGGGCCTGGAGGCTGCTAGTCGCTGCCCACTGTTGTGGAGCCTGATGGCCGCTGGTATGAAGGACTGTCCGAGGCGGTTAGTTGAGTGTCGGGGGGGGATGAGTCTGTGGCTGAACGAGCTTCTCATCTTGACTAGCTCGTCGTAGAGGGGGTGGTAGGGGTTCTCCATGATGGCATCCAGCTTCCTTATCATCCCCCTCTCTACCATCACCTCAAGTCTAGGTAGCTCGACTCCCACCACGGAGCTAGCCTTCCTCACCAGCTTGTTGAGCTTGTTGGTGTCCCTTGAGTTGATGTAGCCTCCCCAGCATGCCACAGCATAGAAGAGGATGCTGGCCACAACAGACTGGTAAAAAGACTGCAGCAGTTTGTTGCACACATTGAAGGACCTGAGTCTCCTCAGGAAGAACAGCCTGCTCTGTCCCTTCCTGTAGAGGGCCTCTGTGTTGTCCGACCAGTCCAGTTTATTGTTCAGGTGTACCCCAAGGAACTTGTATGAGTCCACCATCTCCACATCCACCCCTCGGATGGAGATGGGAATCGGGGGGGGCCTCTTCTTGCCCCTCCGGAAGTCCACCACCAGCTCCTTGGTCTTACTGGTGTTGAGTTGGAGGTGGTTGCTGTCGCTCCACCCCACGAAGCTCTCCACCAGGGCTCTGTACTCCTCCTCATCATCGTCGGTGATGTAGCTTACGATGGAGGAGTCGTCTGAGAACTTCTGCAGGTGGCACCCGCTGGAGTTGCGGCAGAAGTCTGAGGTGTAGAGGGTGAAGAGGAAGGGTGACAGCACAGTTCCCTGGGGGGCGCCGGTGTTGCTCACCAGTACGTCAGACTGACTGTCCTTTAGTCTGACGTACTGTGGCCTCTCAGTGAGGTAGTCCTTGATCCAGGCCACCAAGCCGTGCTCCAGCTGCATCGCAGAGAGCTTCTCCGCTAGCAGTGACGGCTGGATGGTGTTGAAGGCGCTGGAGAAATCAAAGAACATGATCCTCACTGAGCTGCGCGGCTTTTCCAGGTGCGTGTACGCTCTGTGGAGCATGTAGATGATGGCATCCTCCACCCCGATGTTTGCCTGGTATGCAAACTGCAGGGGGTCGAGGGAGTCACGCACCAGGGGCTTGAGGTGTTGCAGGACCAGTCTCTCGAACGTCTTCATGACGTGTGACGTCAGAGCGACTGGCCTGTAGTCGTTGGGGGTGCTGGGACGTCCCTTCTTGGGCACCGGGACAATGCAGGAGGTCTTCCAGAGCTGGGGCACCCTCTCCAGCCTCAGGGAGAGGTTGAAAAGATGCTGGAGCGGTGCTGCCAGCTGCTCTGCACATACCTTGAGCACCCTGGGATTGGTGTTGTCCGGTCCTCTGGCCTTGTTTACATTAATTTTGGAGAGCTGCCTACTGACCTGACTGGTTGTGATCGTCAGGGTTGGGGGTGGTGGGCAGTCTGCTGGTGTTGGGGGTGGGGTGCCGTTGCTGATGGGTGTGGGGGGGTGGGGGGTGGGGGGGCTGCTTTGTAGGTGTGATCTGGTGCTGGCGTCGATGGGTGGGGGGAGGGGTGTGGGGAGGCCACTCTGGTCAAAGCGGTTGAAAAACGTGTTGAACTCGTTTGCACGCTCTGGAGGGCCCTCCACAGCTGTGCCCTGCTGTTTGAAACCAGTGATCTTCCTAACCCCCGCCCACACCTCCCTGGTGTTGTTGGCCTGTAGTCTGCCCTCCAGCCTGTCCTTGTAGCTGACCTTGGCTGCCCTTAGCTCTTTTTTGAGCTCCCTTTGGACAGCCCTGGCCTGCTCAGTGTCCCCTGCCATGAAGGCCCTCTTTTTCCTGTTTAGCAGGTGTTTAATGTCCTTGCTAATCCAGGGTTTATTGTTTGAGAAGCAGCGTACCCTCTTTGTGGGTACGATGCTCTCCTCACAGAACCTGATGTAGTCTGTGATGCAGTGGGATAGTCCATCAATGTCATCACCGTAAGCCCTCTCAAACATATCCCAGTCTGTCGACCTGAAACACTCCTGTAGCTCCTCCTCGACGTCGTCAGACCACTGTGGGACAGACATGGTGGTCGGGGGCTGTCTCTTAATGAGAGGCGTGTATGTGGATACAAGCCTCACAAGGTTGTGGTCTGACTGGCCGAGGGGGGGCAGGGAAGTCGCACTGAAAGCCTCCTTCACGTTAGCATACAGGAGGTCCAGAGTTTTGTCTCCCCTGGTTTTGCAGGTGACATACTGGGTGAAGTTTGTCAGGGTCTTGTTCAGTCTGACATGGTTGAAGTCCCCATTGATAAAAATAAATGCATCCGGGTGTTTTGTCTGAAGCGCCGCGACGGTGGAGTGTATGACGTCACTCGCCTGCGCCGCCGCCGCGCTGGGAGGGATGTAAACAGTGAGAGCCAGGACGTGTGTTATTTCTCGCGGTAAATAGTATGGCCGCAGACTCAGTGCCAATAGTTCAATGTCGGGGGAACAGATACGTTCCTTGATGGTGATGTGCCCCGGGTGGCACCATTTGGAGTTCACAAAGACAACAAGCCCTCCGCCTCTCCGCTTGCCGCTCTGTTTACTCCGGTCGGCGCGCACCACCGTGAAACCCTCCTGTTCTATTGCACTGTCCGGGATGTTCTCGTTCAGCCAGGATTCGGTGAAGCACAGTAGGCTTGCCTCCTTGTACTCACGCTGGTTGATCATCAGGGCTGAGAGCTCGTCGGTCTTGTTGACCAGCGATCGCACGTTCCCCATGACGACAGCGGGCAGGTAAGGCTTGAATCTCCTTCTGTCCTCTCTCCTGTCCTTCACGCTCGTGCCAGCTCGATTTCCCCGTCTGCGAATCCTTATTTCGGCTGGTAGATTCCTCGGTGGTTCTGCAACTCTGTTTCGAAAGCAGAGGAGAGCCTCCCTCGGGTAAACCAGCCCGCCGTTGTTGCTGTTGTTGTTGTTGTTGTTGTGCTGCCGCGGGTAAACCAGCCCGCCGCCGGTGTTGTTGTTGTCCATTGTTCAGAGCTGTGCTCGACCGAACTTTCCTAACTCAGCTAACTTCACAGAAGTTGTTACAAATGCCTTAACTTGGTCTAAAGCAACGCACAGTCACTTATACACCTATTATGTAAGTATAATCACAAAAAGAATAATTAAGAAAGTAGTAAACGCGATAAAAGTAGAGGGGGTGGGAGCTGCTATGAAAAGGCTGCCACTCTCCTCGGCGCCAACATACATTTATGTATTATGTATTTATGTATTATGTATGTCTCTTAACATGGTGATGTGATGGTGTCTTGTCTCTTAACATGGTGATGTGTTGGTGTCTTGTCTCTTAACATGGTGATATGATGGTGTCTTGTCTCTTAACATGGTGATATGTTGGTGTCTTGTCTCTTAACATGGTGATGTGATGGTGTCTTGTCTCTTAACATGGTGATATGATGGTGTCTTGTCTCTTAACATGGTGATATGATGGTGTGTCTTGTCTCTTAACATGGTGATATGTTGGTGTCTTGTCTCTTAACATGGTGATGTGTTGGTGTCTTGTCTCTTAACATGGTGATATGTTGGTGTCTTGTCTCTTAACATGGTGATATGATGGTGTCTTGTCTCTTAACATGGTGATGTGATGGTGTGTCTTGCCTCTTAACATGGTGATATGATGGTGTATTATCTCTTAACCTGGTGATATGATGGTGTGTCTTGTCTCTTAACATGGTGATGTGTTTGTGTCTTGTCTCTTAACATGGTGATATGATGGTGTGTCTTGTCTCTTAACATGGTGATGTGTTTGTGTGTCTTGTCTCTTAACATGGTGATGTGATGGTGTCTTGTCTCTTAACATGGTGATGTGTTGGTTTCTTGTCTCTTAACATGGTGATATGATGGTGTGTCTTGTCTCTTAACATGGTGATGTGATGGTGTCTTGTCTCTTAACATGGTGATGTGTTGGTGTCTTGTCTCTTAACATGGTGATGTGATGGTGTTTTGTCTCTTAACATGGTGATGTGATGGTGTGTCTCTTAACATGGTGATGTGATGGTGTCTTGTCTCTTAACATGGTGATGTGTTGGTGTCTTGTCTCTTAACATGGTGATGTGATGGTGTCTTGTCTCTTAACGTTAGGTTATGACTATAACCAAGTTCTGTTAATTAGGGGTGACGCTTGGCATCACTCATGCACTCCCTCGCGTACGTGCATGCGCACTGAATAAATTCCACAAATGTACCTTTAATACCAGTATTAGTCTGACCACACCCCTCATCAGCTTACCTTCATAAGCAGGTGTGTGGTCACCTGCTCTCCTCCTTCCCAAGCTTTCACCACAAGGTGAGGTCAAGGGCTGCAGCGGCCGTCGGATGCCAAGCGTCACCCCTAATTAACAGAACTTGGTTATAGTCATAACCTAACGTTCTGTATCATTAGGGGATCCGCTTGGCATCACTCATGCATAGGGGTGCACCGATATATCGGTCGGGTATCGGTATCGGCCGATAAGGCCTTGTTGACTGCTATCGGCCTATCGGCCGATAAGCTCAAATGTGCCGATAGCAGTCGCCGATAAATAAGCATCAATTTGTGTAGCGTCAAAAGGCAAAAAAAAAAAAAGTTCACTCGCGACCTACCTGCACAAGCCCGCCGTCCCCCACACACACACACAAGCTACTGCATCACAGTTACTACTTATGATTAACAAGGCATTCGTTTTGTGGCATCAACGTTATATAGTTAGTGTTACACGGACAATAACATCAGCATATTATTATTACCCATAGCAGCAAGGCATTACTCCGAGTCCGTTCATAGCTCAGTTCCATTCCGTTGCTCATTCCGTACCCAACTACCCACTACTAGTTAGTTAGCACCATCCAGGCATCAACGTGAGCTCCCGGTACGGTAGCTAGTTAGTTAGCACCATCCAGGCATCAATGTGAGCTCCCGGTACGGTAGCTAGTTAGTTAGCACCATCCAGGCATCAACGTGAGCTCCCGGTACGGTAGCTAGTTAGTTAGCACCATCCAGGCATCAACGTGAGCTCCCGGTACGGTAGCTAGTTAGTTAGCACCATCCAGGCATCAATGTGAGCTCCCGGTACGGTAGCTAGTTAGTTAGCACCATCCAGGCATCAACGTGAGCTCCCGGTACGGTAGCTAGTTAGTTAGCACCATCCAGGCATCAACGTGAGCTCCCGGTACGGTAGCTAGTTAGTTAGCACCATCCAGGCATCAACGTGAGCTCCCGGTACGGTAGCTAGTTAGTTAGCACCATCCAGGCATCAACGTGAGCTCCCGGTACGGTAGCTAGTTAGTTAATAATGTTATATAGTTAGTGTTACACGTTCAATATAACATCAGCATATTATTTACCCGAACACAGCAAGTAAGCAAGGCATTATTCCGTTCATAGCTCCGTTGCTCATTCCGTACCAAACTACCCATTCTGCAATCTGTTAATAAAGTTTTCAACCAGACAAATGTATAGAAAGGCTTTGTTTTATTATAACATTTGTTGCAGTAAAATCATTGCGTCTCGTTTGGCCATCCTGTGGAGCGCGCTGGTCGGCGGGCACTGCCGGGCAGCTAACGTATTAGCTTGTTGTGGTTCTGAGTTTGACTCGCATTCTGAGTTCTCTCAAGCAGATCAATGGCGGCATGCCCCCGAAGTAGAAAATGAATAAACGCTTGCCGATTGGTGGTAAGAACAGCAGGAGGTGGGTGCTAGCGGTGTGGCGTAATTGGCCGAATCGACTGTCAATCAAAATGGTTCCATTGCATTGGTTGAAAGCTCTGGTTGAGAGAATAGTATCCCGCTGCAGGCCGCCAGAATGGTTCCATTGCATTGGTTGAAAGCTCTGGTTGAGAAAATAGTATCCCTCTGCAGGCCGCCAGACGATACTGGGAGAGAGATAGTGATACCATAAACATATTTCTTGATGTTTCCTTTTTTTAAGTAAGTAAAGAGGCCTACAAATACAAACATACACATACAAATATACAGTAGTTTCATAAATAAAATAAAAAATAAAAAAAATAATTTTTTTTTTTTACAAATACTTATATACAAATATCGGTATCGGTATCGGCCGATAGTGTTAGTTGAACAATCGGTATCGGTATCGGTGGCCAATTTTCATATCGGTGCATCCCTACTCATGCACAAAGGGAGGCCAAGCGGAGCCACTGGCCGACAAATACACCCCGCTGAAGGCCCCCCACAACCAACAGAACAGGGAGGGCCGAGCCCCCCCGACCCTCCCTAATGGAGGGCACCCCCCCTATTAGAGGTTTACCGGGAGGGCGACGGACCCGACCGTGCGAAGAGGCACTCAAGCAACTCAACGCACAGGGTGAGCAGACCGTGGCTTGACCCCACGACTACACACACGCACAACCCGCATGCCACCCGGGAACGAACGGAGGGAAACAACCTCGTTACTGCCCCCAGAATCACGGGGTCAAGGGCAAACCCAACCCCGTGGCAAGGCCGTAGCAGCGGAGCGCGAAGGAAGGCCCAGACCCACCAAAAGGACTGGACTCCCTGGAATGGGGGCCCGGAGAAGTCCATGATGCCAGCATCAAGACCCCACCAGGTGGGCACTTAGTGACCCCGCCCCCCACATCGCCAGCGTATTCGGACAAAGGCCCCTCAGCCGAGCGGACCCTGTCCTCCCCAACAGTACACCGTCTGGCACACTGGCCCTGTAACAGGCAGACAGCATGGCCGTAAACACACAAAGAGTTAACCAACGGAAGCAGGCAGTGCACCGGGGAAAAAGACCAGGCAACAGGCTGTTAACCCTAGCCTGGAGACTGCGGACGAGACAGGCGCCAGAAGGGACAGCTGAACACAGCCGCCCCGGCGGAAGGGGCGTATGCTGGCGTTGTTGCATGACCAAGCCTCCACAGAGAAGGCTGACACGATTGACAGACGTCATGAACGTGCAGGGGCACCCTCAACCTGTGAACCCGGGAGTTGACACTGCAGCAACACACCAGAGAACCAACCACCCAGGTGTTACCCTACGTGGTGGTTGGTCCCATAACCCCTCAGGAAAAAACCCCAAAACACACCTGCGGCACTGCCGCAGCCCGTGTTCCAGTTTCCAACAGGGTTATCCTGGCCTACGGGTCAACGAAACATTACCCCGGACTGGGCCCGGTGATACGGGGAGCACAGGGTCCCCCGAGGAGGCCAAAACCACCCCAAGGCCCCTCTTCGCTACGCGTAAGAGAAGAGCGTAAAAAATGGAAAACCAGCCCCAGCACCCCGCACTTGGTATTCCCAGGAGGTCACCCAACCAAGTACCAACCAAGACCAACCTGCACGGCGGCCGAGATCCGACGAGATCAGGCGCGTACAGGTTGGCACTGCTGTAAGCCATTACGACAGTGTAGAATACAATGTACCCAACAAGGGTTCCATAGCGCTCAAGCCTGTGACACCCGGACCGACCTAGCATTTTTCCCCCTGAAAAAAGCCCAAGTCCCTCAGGGTACAAGAACAGCAGATCTGCATCCCCGGCGGACAACGGGTTTAACTGATCCGGACCAGCGCAACCAGAACCAGTCCCGTGCCCTAACCACGCCGACATGCCAACTCCAGGAGAAGGGGCAGATATGCGTGTTGATCTCAAAACATAAAAAGAAGGCGCCACCCAGACGTTTCGGTGCGAACCGCGCCCGGTGGCCCACCCCCAGGGCGTGAGACCCTTCCCCCTATGTTCAGATCCATTCCGTCATCATCCCCTGATATGAACGGGAACCCATCGACAACCACACAGGGCGTCGGAAGAGGAAAAAACCCCCATCCCAATTGCTTCATAAAAAACGCTGTTTTAACCCCAAGCAATCAAGGCTCGCCAGTCAGCCAATGTCCAACAGAACATCCTGAGCTAGCACTGTGTGTGCGTTTTGACATACCCACATCAACAATAGGCTATTTAGACCATCTTATTGAATCCCCAAGACGCCCAGGGGAACGACAAGAGGGGCGAGATGCAATCAACTCCATGAATGAATGAATGAAAACTTTACCCAACAGATTGCAGAAAGGGTACAACCCAGTACGGCGCAATACACACAATTGGTTAAGGGGAGGCAGACCTGAGAAAGACGTTAGTCTTGGTTTCATCAGGAACCCCCATTTCCAATTCATATAGACACATCCAACTCTTTATAATAATAAAGAAAAAGCATCACCCGTATGAACCAACGGCACAGCTGGGAGTAAAAAACCCGTTTTCACATGATTTCAAATCCAGTCACTCTTTTTAATCAGAGTGTAAGACCAGACCCTCCCAGAAACACCTTCCCACATGAGTTTATAGTCATGAAAAAGATATGCCAACTGTGAGTCACGTGACCAACCGACTCAAGTTTACACATAAATCGGGCGTGAGCCCTACGCCCTAACTCGACACCTTTAAGACACCGTAACTCATGGAAGGCGTCGCCATAGCAACACCGCTACAACGGGCGGGGAATGCTGCCGGCTCCTGTCTTGTAATAGGAGTCGGCAGAATACCCCCCCCCTGCCAAGACGTCCCACCGGCTCGGCCCTGACTGGCTCAGCAGAAGAGATCAAAAATCCCCTAAACCAATCAAGTGGGAAAGGAGGGGTTTATTCGACACCCCCTCACGAAAACACACTTCGTTCCCTACACACAGAAAAACAACCGTAGCCATTTTGAAAACCTCCGGTAGAATGCAATGCATAGCATAAGCTAATACAATGCCCGCTACCCACAAAATGTGAACAGGATTTACAACAAAACACAAGTCGCATGTGTGTGAATCCTACACCCGTTGACTATGTCGTACATAGCAAAAAACGCTGACCGAGAGTAAGGGCTAGGCCGTGGAATGTGCGTGTACGAGTATTACTGCAACTAAACAACACAGCATTGTGAGACACATATACTTAGTTCAAGCAATGGAATAACACCAGTTTCTACCTGCATGTGGAGCATCAAGCTAATAGAATAGTGTATGTTGCAGACCTTGCTAAACCTCGTAACACAACACGACTCATCTCACAACGTAAAAGTGCAGATTCATATATACACAACCCCACCATATGAATTGTTGAAGAAACACACAGTTTGTTCGGCCAAAACACAGTCCCCCTTATGTCGGGGAACTTTTTTATTTATAATGTTTTTTAAGGCACAAAATCATAGAGGGGCCGGGGAGGGTGTAAAAGAGAGGGGATACAGAGGGGAAAAGTCACTCAGCGGCGTCTGCCACCTCGCGCCGCTCGAGTCTTGCCACCCCGAGGAGCCCCGGAGGGACGGTAGGTTACTGTCTGCTGGACACAACGTTCCCTACCGTCTCCTCCGGTCGTGGATGGGCCGGCAGTGGCAGAAGCGCCGTCTCTTCTCCTGGCCCTCTTGGAAGGGCCAGCAGCGGCGGCGGAGGCAGTGGTAGCGGCGACGGAGACAGCTCGACGTCGCGGAAGCCTTCTGACTCCACCGGCAAAGACGGGAGGCGGAAAATGGGGTTGGAGGATGGATCTCTCCTCTGCCATCTCTCTGCATGTCGAGGTCATCAACCGCAGGGCCTTCCCGAACAGACCAGCGTCGGAGAGGGCGGCCGTCAGAAGAGGGGCTCTCTTCTTCTCTGGCACACGGGCCTGCTCCAGCCAAAGATGACGCTGGCCCAGGGTGGCCAGGGCGCGCACTTTCCCCATGGCTATGGCCAGCACCTGGGAAAGGTGCAGGACAGCTCCTGCAGCCTGGGTGATCTGATCACATTTTACCTCGTTCAGATCCGTGCCGCCCGTCATGATCCCCGATACAAATCTAGCCAGGTGGGCGATGTTAGACGCCGCAGCCAGCGATTGTGTACCAGCGATGAATGACTGGTCACCCCAATAAGCCAATCGCCTAGCCGATTTCCCCTGGAGGACCGGCTTGCATAGGGGTTCCCACACCATATCCGGACAGAGGAGAGCGGCCATCGGACTGTCAAGCCGAGGCACGCCCTCCCCCATACCTTTGACAAACCCAGACACCCGCGTAACTGGTACGTAGGTGGGAGTTAGTCCCATGATGTTGGACACCGCCTGACCCCGACGAACATAGGCCCCCATCGAGGGGAAAAATGGGTAGACAACGTCCACCCCTCTCACTGGGCGACGCTGCCAGGGATGACCTATGAGATCATCAGGGACAGGTGCAGGCAATGGCAGCGGCAGCGGCACGCCGTTTGCGGCGGCGGCTACCGCCATGAGCTCGGGAAACAAAGCCTGCAGTTCCCCCTGCGGACTTTCCTCCACCGACCCCGCATCCCTCACATGCAGCAGGCTGCGACTGGTTAAGGAGCCACAGTCTGATGTGGCCGACAGTAGGGCATCCTGCTGATGAGGCCAAGGTGGTTCCTCGACATCCTCGAACAGGGAGCCCCATGGAGCCATTTCTCCCCCCTCCGGGGTCTCCTGAGGAGGGATACTCTCCTCCACGGGACCATCATACAAGAATCCGTCCGCCTCTTCCATGAAGTCCTCAGTTTCCATCGGAAATCCAGAGCCGGACGCATCCTCGCTGGTCTCCAGCAGTTCCCCAAACCCAGGCCGTTCGCGTCTGCACGCTACCATCTTGCGACGTGAACGGGCAGACGCGAAAAGTTTGCGTCGCAAATCCTCTGGCTCCAAGACAACCCCCCGGACTACACCAACGGACGATTCCCCGGAACCAGAAGAACCAGAGTCGAGATCAGGCCATCGCCGGAGCGACGGCACCAACTCCTTGGCTCTTCGGAGAGGCAAACTATCCATCGGCTGTCTCCTGGGCTGGGTCGGCAACCATGAAAGTGGCAACAGCCCAGCACCAAAACGCACGACGGAGGCGGGAATGGAGAACCGCTGGTGAAGAGTAGGTCTAGCGGGTCTACTCTCCGCGGAATACATTATGACCCAAACTTTTTCTTTACAACAAATGTGAGAGAAGAAAAAATTAAGCAAAATGTAAACTCGTCACAACTCTTTTCAACTAACAACACGTCAAGTGGGGTACTACCGGGCACTTCCTTGTGGTGAAAGCGAGAAGGAGGAGAGCAGGTGACCACACACCTGCTTATGAAGGTAAGCTGATGAGGGGTGTGGTCAGACTAATACTGGTATTAAAGGTACATTTGTGGAATTTATTCAGTGCGCGTGCACGTACGCGAGGGAGTGCATGAGTGATGCCAAGCGGATCCCCTAATGATACAGAACATACAGGTGATATGATGGTGTCTTTCATGAAAAATACTATTTTGTGCCCCTCTATGTAGCTACTAACAACAGCAGCAAGGCACAGCTCACACATTAAGACTAGGGATGTGCGATCACGTTTTTTTGCTCCCGATCCGATCCCGATCATGTGATTTTGAGTATCTACCGATATTTCCTGATCTGATAAAAAAAAAAATTACTTTGTTCACGTCTTAAACTCATACTGAGGCCTTAGTTTTGGTTTTAAATTGCATATCATCATTCATTTATTTATTGTCACACAGAGCAGAAGAATTTTGCCAAAACAAACCAATAGTAGCCAGCTGCAGAACGGCAGACCAGCCACACTCTCAGACCCAAACGCATTTCCTTTGATTTAATTATACATCAAATGATTTATGAAGTTAACTTTTCACCTGGATAACGTCAACATTCAGGGTGAATGTAATGTGAGAAATTGGGATTAAAAAAATATATATATATATTTTTAATTTGGGTCTGAGAGTGTGGCTGGTCTGCCGTTCTGCAGCTGGATACTATTGGTTTGTTTTGGCAAAATTCTTCTGCTCTGTGTGACAATAAATAAATTAATGATGATATGCAATTTAAAAACAAACCTAAGGCCTCAGTATGAGTTTAAGACGTGAACATGGTCATGTTTGTTGAATAAAAAAAAAATTAGAAAAAAAATTGACATATAGAGCTGCTGGTAACAGCTGAAAACCTCTGTATGACTGTACAGTGTACACCGACAGCCTATTGCCTTGGTAACAAAAAATGTGTGTCTTTTTCATGTACTTTAATGTAATCATAGTGCTAGGATTTTCGTCTGCAGCATAAATGACATCTATCAAGAGGAAGCAAAAGACATAAGCATAAGTACACATGCAGGGATGCACACTCGCACACACCCACACACACACACACACACACACACACACACACACAAACAAACAAACAAAACATCCCCTATTCCCTAGTCATTTTACCTTTCATCTCGACCAAAGGCTGCCTTTCTGTCATCTTCTACAAGTTACCAAAGACGTTTCATAATAACTGGAGAAATGCGCCATGGCTCCCTCCTCCCTCTCAACACAAGCTGAAACTGCTGTTTGGACTTGGAGAGGGGGGGGGGGGGGGGGCGAAGCACACCGCTGTGACGGAAGGGTGCGCTGCATTTACAATAGCACAATAATAGGCTCTAGCGGGTTCTAGCGGACTCAGAGCTATTGGTGTGTTGTGAAACTAGACATTGTGATGACTCCGTATAGGTACCTACCAGGTACCATTTAGTTTGGGGGCTAAATATTACTCAGAAACTATGCTAATTTTTCTTCACCTCAAGATATAATATGAATGAAAATGTGCTGAATGGAACCACAAGAGTGCCACCTGTACAGCCAGGCCCAATGCATACTAGTCCCATGCAGGTTTATGGTGTGTAGTCATGCAGAGATGTGATTCTTTTTTCTTTTTATAAATACATATGTGCCTATTTCTACATATTGTGGTCCCTAAACAGTCTTGGAATTGTATGAAAAGCTGAGACTCTTGCGAATACAATGAGTCCATTCATATTCATGTTTGATAATGAGTCCCCATGGTAGCCCTTTGAATGTGGTGATGCTTTGTATTTAAACAAATGTTTTACTTGACCCCACTGGATAAAATTACCTATTGTGACCTCTAGGATTATCACAGCCGCATGACACTCTACAAACAGAAACGAGAGACCAAAACCATTAATAGGATTTCTGGCTTGCCTATAAGTGCATTGACAATAAGTGGGACCATTTTCAGATAAATAAATCATCCAATCCCTAACTAGAAAAAAAACGATTCTTGTTAAAATCTCCACATGTCAAATGTTAGTGATCTAGCCCCTAACCCTAATGTTCTTCATTTGAATAGGTGAAATTCATGTACAGTATGTAAATGGCAGAACAGGTATAGGGGCTGTTGTAGGCATGGATGGATTAAAGATTGGGCCAGGCCCAGACCCAGGGGTCCAAGCGCTAAGGGTCACTAAGTCAGAGACTGTGTGAAGTCGCTGTTATTAACTTTTCTTGCAGCGAAGATGAAGGACTTAGTCATTTGTGTCAATAACAGACCCCCATATGTCCTACCGAAAAACGGAAGGAATAGCCTAAACATTCACCTTGAAGATGTAATTAAATAAGTCATTATCCGGTTGAGATGCAATTGGCTCTTGACTTTAAACCATAGAGTTGAATATTCTGGCCAATATGTAGATTTTGATAGTGTAGGAGTCCTCATAGGATTTCGATGGTCCTCTAGGCAAGTAATTAGTCCAAAAGGGACAAATAAATGATAGGCCCATAGAGGATGGAAAAAGATTAAAAGGATTACGCATGTGATAAATGTGAAATGAGGTGAATTGTAACAGGATGCAATGGAATTAAGGGGTAGAGATGGAAGCTGAGAGGACTTGAGTGAGTACGTTTGAATAGGCTTGATGAAAGAGAAGGAGGCCTACCAGAGTGAATATAAGGGCGGGGGCAACATAGTTATTAGTCAATAAGGCAGAGTAACTTTGCCTACACTCAATCTTGTAGTGTGATACATTGAATGTCCTGCTGGCTAATGCGAATCTTCCTCCCCATGTCTTTTGTTTTCTAGAAGAGACCAACTGGAACCTGTTAATGCTGAAAGATGACAACCATTTCACAAGTTCACAGTGACAGCAGTGAGAAAACTGTTACTTTGAATATCTATAAGACTGATGCTCTGAAAACAATCACCTAACGATTTACAGACCGATATAAAGACAACAGAGGGGTTCAACTCATTAAGTGTTATATGTATTGTCAGGTGTTTGTGTGTGTCTCTTCTTTGTGCCAAGTGTGTGTGTTTGTGTTATCTGTGCACTGCACATTCCTTGTGTGTCTATGTCTTGTTCAGTGTGTGTGGGGGCCTGTCCCATACCTTGAGGGCACACTGAAATGTAGGCGATGGTGGAGTGGAGTGACCTTATAGTTGAATATTCTGGCCAATACATAGATTTTGATAGTGTAGGAGTCCTCATAGGATTTCGATGGTCCTCTAGGCAAGTTATTAGTCCAAAAGGGACAAATAAATGATAGGCCCATAGAGGATGGAAAAAGATTAAAAGGATTACGCATGTGATAAATGTGAAATGAGGTGAATTGTAACAGGATGCAATGGAATTAAGGGGTAGAGATGGAAGCTGAGAGGACTTGAGTGAGTACGTTTGAATAGGCGTGATGAAAGAGAAGGAGGCCCACCAGAGTGAATATAATGGTGGGGGGCAACATAGTTATTAGTCAATAAGGCAGAGTAACTTTGCCTACACTCAATCTTGTAGTGTGATACATTGAATGTCCTGCTGGCTAATGCTAATCTTCCTCCCCATGTCTTTTGTTTTCTAGAAGAGACCAACTGGAACCTGTTAATGCTGAAAGATGACAACCATTTCACAAGTTCACAGTGACAGCAGTGAGACAACTGTTACTTTGAATATCTATAAGCCCCTTCTTTGGGTATGTGGGTGGCTGGGGGAGGGGATTATTGAGGGGAGTCATCTCTCTCCTCACCCCAGCTGCGATTCATACACACTTTTTATTAAAACCGCTAAAAAATATTTTAATACAGACCCTCTAAAGGTCCTCCCCCACCCAGGGGCCCTGAGTAGTCAGTTCCACTTTCCTCCCCACTTCTACACCCCTGGTCAACAGTTGCCACATACTGTATATACCCACCCTGTCCATATCATGAAGTCCTATAGGCTACCCACCCTGTCCATATCATGAAGTCCGCCCCTGGGTCCACTTGACTCATATGACTGAAGGCCGACTGGATGAGGCGGAAGGGGGAGTCGCACAGGAAGTCCCCGTATGGGCCGGGGTTGGTGGCCGGGACACCCTTGGAGGAGTAACACACCTGGGTGGGGTCCTCTGTCAGGTGGTAGGACGGGTCCAGGTGGAGGTCTGTGACATGCCAGAACCTCCCTGGAGGAGGAGGAAGAGGGAATGAGGTGAAAAAGTGAAAAGGGAGAGAGGGAGAGAGGGAGGAAGTGAGATGGGAGAGAGAGAGGACAATAGACAGACACAGAGAGAGATAGAGACAGAGCGACAGAGAGAACATGGTGTTGATGTTGGTGTCAATAAGCACAGGGAGGGTGCTGGGACCTGGGTGGCTGTAGTGTAGTAGGTGCTGACTAGAGAAGAGGGCTCTGGTGCTGAGTGGCTGTAGTAGGTGGCTGACTAGAGAAGAGGGCTCCGGGCTGGGTGGCTGTAGTAGGTGGCTGACTAGAGAAGAGGGCTCTGGTGCTGGGTAGCTGTAGTAGGTGGCTGACTAGAGAAGAGGGCTCTGGTGCTGGGTAGCTGTAGTAGGTGGCTGACTAGAGAAGAGGGCTCTGGTGCTGGGTGGCTGTAGTAGGTGGCTGACTAGAGAAGAGGGCTCTGGTGCTGGGTGGCTGTAGTAGGTGGCTGACTAGAGAAGAGGGCTCTGGTGCTGGGTGGCTGTAGTACTAGTAGGTGGCTGACTAGAGAAGAGGGCTCTGGTGCTGGGTGGCTGTAGTAGTAGGTGGCTGACTAGAGAAGAGGGCTCTGGTGCTGGGTGGCTGTAGTAGGTGGCTGACTAGAGAAGAGGGCTCTGCTGTTGCCTTTTCCAGAACTGATGATGTTAGAATAGTATGATGATTTGGCAGCAGAGAGGGTTTACATATACTCAAACTTTGTTAATCAACTAGATTAAATAGTGTATAGTAATACACTTTAAGTGTACAGTACAGTGTATAGGACTGTGAAGCTATGCATCCCCCACCCTGTATCCCCCCCCCCCCCCCATGGTGCTTTGACACCCAAATTTCCCCAACGGGATCAATAAAGGATTATCTTATCTTATCTTAACTATTAACAATACATAAAGGAACACTTCACCGAAAAACAATGCTGGTTTATTTTGCACATAATCTCAGACAACATCCCAAAACTCTAAACCATTTTGCATATTTATTTATATATTTGCATAGTTAAGAGTAGGAACAAGTCCTCCAGCGATGTTATGTTAATTACAGCAATAGCGATTGCTATTTTTTCATGTCCCTAATTTCTTTGACAAATTACAAGGATTCAGTGTCCTCCGATGACATAATGTGTGCAAAACTGTTTACAGTTGTGTGATATGTGTGAGATTATGTGCAAAATAAATCAACATTGTTTTTTGGTGAAATGCCACTTGTCACAAGTCATAAGTAAGCTAGCTTACTAATAGCTTGTTCATGATCTATTGAATGAATGAATGAAAACTTTATTTAACAGATTGCAGAATGGGTACAATACAGTACGGCTCAATACATACAATTGTTAAGGGGATGCAGACCTGAGAAAGACGTTTAAATTGTCTTGTTTCCATCAGGGTCCCCCATAAGGCATAGCCTCTATAGTTTAAAATCTGACTAGACAAGTCAAAGTCTTGTTTACATCAGGGTCCCCCATTTTCAATTCATCATAAGTAATTATCTGACACACACAACATACAGATAGACAGTCAGTACTACATTATTTCAGCTCCTGATGAATTGAAAATGGGGGACCCTGATGTAAACAAGACGAAAGTCTTTCTCTGGTCTGCATCCCCTTAACAATTGTGTGTATTGAGCTGTACTGTATTGTACCCATTCTGCAATCTGTTAATAAAGTTTTCAATCAATCAATCAATCAATGAATCAGACGCCAGTGGAACTGCACCGTCAACAGTCAACAACACACAACTCACCCGCGGGCTGCGCACCGGTACCGCTCGGAGCGGCGGACGCTAGCTGACCCGCCGCGTCAAAGAGCAAAAGTCCTGACAGCAGAAGATAACATGATGACACGGGGACGGCGGGGCCCATTGTCGTTCTTCTACAGATCTACAGCGAAACCGAATGCAAGTAGTGGAACGTCTTGGACTTTCCTTCCACGGGACGGTGGTATAAGCAGGAAGTAAATTTGATCACGTGACTCGACTGTCAGTCCGTGTCTGTGCCGCTCTCGCTCTGCTCCCGTACCCCCCGTCCCGTCCGCCTTTTCCTTCCCGTCCCGTCCCGCGCCCTGTCTTTTGATTGATTGAAAACTTTATTAACAGATTGCAGAATGGGTACAATACAGTACAGCTCAATACACACAATTGTTAAGGGGATGCAGACCAGAGAAAGACTTTCGTCTTGTTTACATCAGGGTCCCCCATTTTCAATTCATCAGGACATTTATGACATACATGACATACAGATAGTCAGTACTGTCTGCTACATCTATACATTTATGACATACCAGATTTGCAAATACAGTACTGTTTGTGATACAGAAGGAGTCAAGAAAAGGGAGTATATACATTTGACGTGGAAACTGTACATTGGAGGAGGTTGGGTGGGGGGGGTTGGGTACATTGGGATATTGACAACCATACTGGGTAATTTACATTGGAGGTGGGGGGGCACACTGTATAAACAAGTAAAACTGTACATTGAGGGGGGGGGGGGGGGGGGGGAGGAGACACTGTACAAACAAACAAAATTGTACATTGGACTATTGACAAAACCATACTAGGTAAATGACTGTACATTGGAGGGGGTTGGGTTAGGATATTTACAGGGGCCAGTGTTGAATTGCAGTCTCCCGTAGGTGTCCCTTGAGAGAGGTTTTGAAAGTGGGTAGTGATCCACATTCCTTCCCCTGTCCCGTCCCGTCCTGAGTCGGGAATAAATTTAACTCTCCCATCCACACAGCGCGGAGAGAGCGAGCTGGACGACATGGGCTGCCTGCGCTTCGATGTGCGTGGAAACATTAGTAGTAGTAGTAGTAGTAGCCTACTAGTCCATGGATTGTCCAGCATGCTGATCATGTCCAGTAGCCTGAGGAATGTGAATCACTAGCTACCCACCTTCAAAACCTCCCTAAAAGAGCACGGTCTACGGAAGACTGCAATCCGAAACTGGCCCCTGTAAATGTCCAAACTCAACCCCCTCCAATGTACAGTCCCCACCCCACCTACCCAACCTCCTCCAATGTACAGTTTCTTCCATACTATTTTTTTTATACTATTTTGGTATCACAAACAGACAGTACTGTATTTGTAGATCTGGTATGTCATAAATGTATAGATGTAGCAGTACTGTCTATATCTGTATGTCATGTATGTCATATGTTACGATGAATTGAAAATGGGGGACCCTGATGTAAACAAGACGAAAGTCTTTCTCTGGTCTGCATCTCCTTAACAATTGTGTGTATTGAGCCGTAGCTACTGTATTGTACCCATTCTGCAATCTGTTAATAAAATGTTCAATCAATCATTGTGTTCAACTTCGAACTATGGTACTAAAAATGGTACAATCCCACAGATTTTATGTTTACGAAACAGTACGTGTCTCTAATGCCAAACACGGGATGGCATTGCTTATTGAAATACTCTAGGGCTAGGCTATTCAATGTTCATACATTTCCTACCAACACAGCTCATTTAACATCTTATTTGATTATCTCCTGCTATCTGCTGCCTATACCAAGATGTCTGCAATGACAATGTAATGGAATGCGATGGATATACACACATCCCCAATAATATTCACATTGTGGGTTTTCTCACTATATAGCGTATATTGCAATACAACAATAGGTCATAATAGGCTATAACATAGCGGGACAACATTGTTCATGTAATTTCCTTGTTTTATTTCATGTTTCACAAAGTAATATAAAAATGTCTTACAAAAACATTCCCTGCCCATGTTGTAAAACATTTGGAGAAGGATGAAGTGCAAAAGGTAAGCGTACAGTAAATAATCATCATGAAAACGAGAGTAACACTTCTTGGCTGTGGTCCAAATAGAACGATGGAGCAATGGGGACTGTGACGTCAGATGAGTCACGCCTTCTCATAGGTGCGCACTGCATGGACATCTTCAAACGTCAAGCTCTGTGGGGGGGAGGGGGGAGCGGGGTTGAACATAATTACTGTGTGAATGAAGACGCAATGAGCCAAGTGTAACACTTGAAAATGTACATACTGTAAATAGGCACCTATTTAACCCTTCCACTACCACTCTACCAAAGGGTTAACCATTTCACTGTGACAATACAGAAGGTTGGTTAACACTTTTCACTGCCACACGACAAAGGGTTAACCATTTCACTATACCACACTACAGAATGTTAACCCTTTACTATACCACACTACAGACGTTAACCGTCTATACTCTATAGTGTGTGGTATAGTGAAAGGGTTCACCTTCTGTAGTGTGGTAGTGAAAGGGTTCAAATGGATATTCCTACACATAAGAATTATCCTTGCAGTAGCCTGCTCAATAAAGCATTTATAAAACATGTTGGTTTTATAATAGCAAAGTGGAGTTGTTATATATTGTTGGCATTATTGTCCAACAGTATTCCACCAGTTAAGGAAAATAAGCAGAATAGTAGTAGTAGTCGTATAGTGGTAGGCAGCAGTAGTATTAGTAGTAGTAGTAGTAGTAGTAGTAGTAGTAGTAGTAGTAGTAGTAGTAGTAGTTTTATTCAGTCACACACAAAACAATATGCACAATCATTTCAGACTGTCAACGGTCTTTGTTTCTGGCATAATAATAATAATTTGTTTACCAAATTAAGCCTCTAAAACAAAACACAAAAAAATAAGTATTCACATTTGTAACCCTCAAAAATAGCTATACAAGCCATTTTTTGAAAATCCAAATCAAATGACTCATTCTTAAATGTATATCAGCATTGTTCCATGAGTTCACCCCAACAGTAGAAATACATCTCCATTGCTTAGCTTTTTGTACAGTAAACTTACAAACATGATATTTGCTCTCCTGTATTGGAAAAATACCTTTTCACACCATGCACTTCCTTGATTGTCGGGGATCTGACGTTGCGTCAAAATCCATTGTAATGTGATAAATAAAGACATTGATTGGAGAATAATGCCAGCCACATTATTGATCATATGTAACCATTGGGTAACCACGTCCCTCCTTGAATCCCATTACAAAAAAAGGTCTGATGGTCATTTCAGTTTGTTAAGGGGATGCAGACCTGAGAAAGACGTTTAAATTGTCTTGTTTCCATCAGGGTCCCCCATAAGGCATAGCCTCTATAGTTTAAAATCTGACTAGACAAGTCAAAGTCTTGTTTACATCAGGGTCCCCCATTTTCAATTCATCATAAGTAATTATCTGACACACACAACATACAGATAGACAGTCAGTACTACATTATTTCAGCTCCTGATGAATTGAAAATGGGGGACCCTGATGTAAACAAGACGAAAGTCTTTCTCTGGTCTGCATCCCCTTAACAATTGTGTGTATTGAGCTGTACTGTATTGTACCCATTCTGCAATCTGTTAATAAAGTTTTCAATCAATCAATCAATCAATCAATGAATCAGACGCCAGTGGAACTGCACCGTCAACAGTCAACAACACACAACTCACCCGCGGGCTGCGCACCGGTACCGCTCGGAGCGGCGGACGCTAGCTGACCCGCCGCGTCAAAGAGCAAAAGTCCTGACAGCAGAAGATAACATGATGACACGGGGACGGCGGGGCCCATTGTCGTTCTTCTACAGATCTACAGCGAAACCGAATGCAAGTAGTGGAACGTCTTGGACTTTCCTTCCACGGGACGGTGGTATAAGCAGGAAGTAAATTTGATCACGTGACTCGACTGTCAGTCCGTGTCTGTGGCTGTGCCGCTCTCGCTCTGCTCCCGTACCCCCCGTCCCGTCCCGTCCCGCGCCCTGTCTTTTGATTGATTGAAAACTTTATTAACAGATTGCAGAATGGGTACAATACAGTACAGCTCAATACACACAATTGTTAAGGGGATGCAGACCAGAGAAAGACTTTCGTCTTGTTTACATCAGGGTCCCCCATTTTCAATTCATCAGGACATTTATGACATACATGACATACAGATAGTCAGTACTGTCTGCTACATCTATACATTTATGACATACCAGATTTGCAAATACAGTACTGTTTGTGATACAGAAGGAGTCAAGAAAAGGGAGTATATACATTTGACGTGGAAACTGTACATTGGAGGAGGTTGGGTGGGGGGGGTTGGGTACATTGGGATATTGACAACCATACTGGGTAATTTACATTGGAGGTGGGGGGGCACACTGTATAAACAAGTAAAACTGTACATTGAGGGGGGGGGGGGGGAGGAGACACTGTACAAACAAACAAAATTGTACATTGGACTATTGACAAAACCATACTAGGTAAATTACTGTACATTGGAGGGGGTTGGGTTAGGATATTTACAGGGGCCAGTGTTGAATTGCAGTCTCCCGTAGGTGTCCCTTGAGAGAGGTTTTGAAAGTGGGTAGTGATCCACATTCCTTCCCCTGTCCCGTCCCGTCCTGAGTCGGGAATAAATTTAACTCTCCGATCCACACAGCGCGGAGAGAGCGAGCTGGACGACATGGGCTGCCTGCGCTTCGATGTGCGTGGAAACATTAGTAGTAGTAGTAGTAGTAGCCTACTAGTCCATGGATTGTCCAGCATGCTGATCATGTCCAGTAGCCTGAGGAATGTGAATCACTAGCTACCCACCTTCAAAACCTCCCTAAAAGAGCACGGTCTACGGAAGACTGCAATCCGAAACTGGCCCCTGTAAATGTCCAAACTCAACCCCCTCCAATGTACAGTCCCCACCCCACCTACCCAACCTCCTCCAATGTACAGTTTCTTCCATACTATTTTTTTTAGACTATTTTGGTATCACAAACAGACAGTACTGTATTTGTAGATCTGGTATGTCATAAATGTATAGATGTAGCAGTACTGTCTATATCTGTATGTCATGTATGTCATATGTTACGATGAATTGAAAATGGGGGACCCTGATGTAAACAAGACGAAAGTCTTTCTCTGGTCTGCATCTCCTTAACAATTGTGTGTATTGAGCCGTAGCTACTGTATTGTACCCATTCTGCAATCTGTTAATAAAATGTTCAATCAATCATTGTGTTCAACTTCGAACTATGGTACTAAAAATGGTACAATCCCACAGATTTTATGTTTACGAAACAGTACGTGTCTCTAATGCCAAACACGGGATGGCATTGCTTATTGAAATACTCTAGGGCTAGGCTATTCAATGTTCATACATTTCCTACCAACACAGCTCATTTAACATCTTATTTGATTATCTCCTGCTATCTGCTGCCTATACCAAGATGTCTGCAATGACAATGTAATGGAATGCGATGGATATACACACATCCCCAATAATATTCACATTGTGGGTTTTCTCACTATATAGCGTATATTGCAATACAACAATAGGTCATAATAGGCTATAACATAGCGGGACAACATTGTTCATGTAATTTCCTTGTTTTATTTCATGTTTCACAAAGTAATATAAAAATGTCTTACAAAAACATTCCCTGCCCATGTTGTAAAACATTTGGAGAAGGATGAAGTGCAAAAGGTAAGCGTACAGTAAATAATCATCATGAAAACGAGAGTAACACTTCTTGGCTGTGGTCCAAATAGAACGATGGAGCAATGGGGACTGTGACGTCAGATGAGTCACGCCTTCTCATAGGTGCGCACTGCATGGACATCTTCAAACGTCAAGCTCTGTGGCGGGGAGGGGGGAGCGGGGTTGAACATAATTACTGTGTGAATGAAGACGCAATGAGCCAAGTGTAACACTTGAAAATGTACATACTGTAAATAGGCACCTATTTAACCCTTCCACTACCACTCTACCAAAGGGTTAACCATTTCACTGTGACAATACAGAAGGTTGGTTAACCCTTTTCACTGCCACACGACAAAGGGTTAACCATTTCACTATACCACACTACAGAATGTTAACCCTTTACTATACCACACTACAGACGTTAACCGTCTATACTCTATAGTGTGTGGTATAGTGAAAGGGTTCACCTTCTGTAGTGTGGTAGTGAAAGGGTTCAAATGGATATTCCTACACATAAGAATTATCCTTGCAGTAGCCTGCTCAATAAAGCATTTATAAAACATGTTGGTTTTATAATAGCAAAGTGGAGTTGTTATATATTGTTGGCATTATTGTCCAACAGTATTCCACCAGTTAAGGAAAATAAGCAGAATAGTAGTAGTAGTCGTATAGTGGTAGGCAGCAGTAGTATTAGTAGTAGTAGTAGTAGTAGTAGTAGTAGTAGTAGTAGTAGTAGTTTTATTCAGTCACACACAAAACAATATGCACAATCATTTCAGACTGTCAACGGTCTTTGTTTCTGGCATAATAATAATAATTTGTTTACCAAATTAAGCCTCTAAAACAAAACACAAAAAAATAAGTATTCACATTTGTAACCCTCAAAAATAGCTATACAAGCCATTTTTTGAAAATCCAAATCAAATGACTCATTCTTAAATGTATATCAGCATTGTTCCATGAGTTCACCCCAACAGTAGAAATACATCTCCATTGCTTAGCTTTTTGTACAGTAAACTTACAAACATGATATTTGCTCTCCTGTATTGGAAAAATACCTTTTCACACCATGCACTTCCTTGATTGTCGGGGATCTGACGTTGCGTCAAAATCCATTGTAATGTGATAAATAAAGACATTGATTGGAGAATAATGCCAGCCACATTATTGATCATATGTAACCATTGGGTAACCACGTCCCTCCTTGAATCCCATTACAAAAAAAGGTCTGATGGTCATTTCAGTTTCACCATGATACCTGCCATTGTATACATTATTTACCAGGTACAGCCTGTCATGGATTGCCATGGTACCACGTGGGTTACTTATGTGGTTCTCAAACTACGGATCGTGACTCGTGACCCAAAGTGGGGTCGTGGGTAGGTGACAGTGCGTTGGCAAGTAAAAAAAAAATCGTTGTTGAATGTTCTGGCAACATATTTTGGCTAAATATGCCTTGTTTTATAAATGTGTATTGATAACATAGTGCTGTAATTATATTTTCTAATAAATATGCATGATCAAGTTCAACAACGTTTGCTTTTATTTGGCTATTCCTTAATTCCACATTGAATTGAAAATCCTAAATAAAATTGCGTCGTGGTATAAAAAAAAGTTTGAGAACCCCTGGATAGTCTAATTTATGTGTTTTTTTATACTATTCAGCAGGTGAATACAACAGATGACCATTGGTCTACAGAGTATAGAGAGAGCACTATAGGTCACTAGATTTTAGCAATCTCTTACCATGACCAGCTTTCCATCCTTGATCTCTCTGATGAACTTGGTCTCTTTTCCGTCCCACTTCTGCACATGCACAAGCTTATCCCCATCCATGGTCACCGTAGCCTAACAAATACAAACAAACAAAGAGAGAGAGGGAAACGTGTTGGCATGTTGTGTCCATGGAGGGGGGGGGGGGGGGGGGGGGGGGAGCAAAAATAAATGCGTCAAAATCCAAAAGCACTGCATGTACTGTTTCCGACCTACATCAAATAGTTTTGTCCAAATTTGATAATTAACTTCTCTGTTAGATTCAAATGTATATTAGATTAAAATGTACGTCATCATACAGCACAAGTGCAGTACAACAAAACACAACCAGAGTGCAAATATAACACTAAAATATACAATGTACAGGTGATTAAACTGTGTATAAAATATATAAATTATTACTACTGAGTAATAGTGCTAATCAGATGTATGTACAGAGTTGTAGTATTATTATGTAGGTAAAGACACTATGGTTGTAAGTCATACTGGCCCAGTATATAACTCAGTAGGTAAGGGATACAGTATATACAAATATAGATATCATGGCTACAGATATGTAAAAAGGATTGTGTGCAGAAAGATGTGGATACATATAGATACGGTAAGTATAAATACGGTATATACACCATTATTGTGCTATCATACAGAGTTATATGGGTTATATGCAGGTGTATAATTATATAGAAAGGATTATATGCAGGCATAATAGACAGATATCATAAAGATAAATATATACATATGCTGTAAATATTAGGGATTTATGGCTATGGATTTATGGCAAACCATTAGGGCTCTAAGAACGTATATGAGAGCCCTATTATGTCATCTTATACAGGTTTATTTTGCTCAAACATGCAGTTATTTTTTTTCTTCTTTTGTAAGGTCAAATGACACCTGCTCTTCCCCATCACAAAAAGTAAAGAACATAATGTCAGTCTCCCTCCCCCCTCTCTCGTTCTTCCTCCCCTCGACTTACTTTGCAGTTCCTGTCGTCGGCGGTGGCCTCGTCGAACTCCTCTCCCAGTTTGAAGGAGACCTCGGTGTTTTTAAACGTACTCTGGGTCTTGATGACAACCTTGTCGCCCTCTTGGGCGATGATGATCGTCGGTTTGGTCACATTACCGAGGTGGCAAAGCCGACGCCTTCATGCCAAACACCAGTCGCACAAAGACACGGTTAGAGGATTGTGATATTGTCATGATGAAATTATATTTTATATATATCTTTAACATTCATTGCATTTATCCCTTTTTTTTTTAATATATATAAACCAGCATTTTTGCCGAGTCCTACTAGTATATTTGAATGACCTTTTATGGCGTTTCCCCTGTTTAAATAGGCTAAATGAAATGGAAAAACAAATCAAATGATAGAGAGAGGGGGAATAGATGCAAGCTACTCACCAATTGCTTTCATGTACTCATCAAAGTTCTCGCTGTCGATCAGTTTCCAGGTGGCACAGAAGGCATCGACCATGTTGAAGGCTTGAGATGGGTGTTGAGTCTCCACGTAAGTTTACAGCTTTGGGGACCTCTGCTCCTGTGCGCCCGCACTACCGCTCTCGCCCTCATTAATATGCGGGGGGGGGGGGGGGGGTTGGGGGGGGGGGATTTTCCTCTGACTTGTGATTGGCGCAAATAAATTGGGATTCTTTCGGAGTTTGCTCATAGATCAGCTGATGGAGGCTGCGGCTCCCAGAAAACAGGCTTTATGTGACAACAACACCGGCGTCAACACGTAATGTTATTGTTATTATTTTTATTGTTTTTTTTGGCCCCTGCAGGTGGAACCAGTCCAATCTTGATCATCCCTTTCATTTCAGATGTAAAGACCTACAGTATATATGCAAATAGCCTTAATTGCACACATTGACCCGTTAATTGACGGATGTTGAAATGGTTGTTCACATTGTATATCATTAATAATATCCCCTCCTCCTATACTACTTAGCTTGTCAGTGGCAGCTGGTGGATGGAATGTGTCATGTCGGGGTGGGGTCCGGTCGGGGGGGGGGGGGGGGCTGAGTGCTGGGGTTGGGGGACTCAGTGAACCGGAATCAGAGTTTGTTTGACAGGCCTGTGTCGTTAACCGCATTAACCCTCTGAGAGACTCCCATGGGCCTTCTGGCTGCACAGCCCAGACAGCAATTACTGCAGCAGGACTGAAAAACCCTAAAGTCTGTGTCTGTGTGTGTGTGTGTGTGTGTGTGTGTGTGTGTGTGTGCGTGCGTGCGTGCGTGCGTGCGTGCGTGCGTGCGTGCGTGTGTGTGTGTGTACCCTTCCCTCATACTTTATGATGATAGGATGCAGGCCAGGCAGACACCTGGTTAAGACGAAAAATTAGACCTAGGGAAGAGTACGAGGGGATAATTATCTATGATCATACTTTTAAATTCCAATACAGTGGTTCAGTGGTTCCCAAACTGTGGTGCGCGAGCACCCTCTAGGTCAGTGGTTCCCAACCTTTTTCCCCCCAGGGACCCCCAAACATCTCTGATGAAATTCGCGGACCCCCTCCTAATAAGATACCATAAAATACTTTTTTTTTTTTCATTTCAATAACAAACTGCTTATACACAGGCATATGCATCACAATTAGACCCACTATGCTTCTTTAACTTGTGCCTTCAATCAACAAATCTCATCTTGCACCATATGCATTTCAAAATGTTTGGCCAATATTCAAATCCTGTATTCATCCTCTCAAATCAGGCCCTAATGGTGAACGGTTTGCATTTATGGAACAAATCAATGCAACAAATTAAACTAAATATGAGACAGGAAATTCCAATCAGTAG
The DNA here is from genome assembly GCF_963971535.1 of Notolepis coatsorum. Lineage (NCBI taxonomy): Eukaryota > Metazoa > Chordata > Actinopteri > Aulopiformes > Paralepididae > Notolepis > Notolepis coatsorum. The sequence continues at coordinate 91,654,897 of NC_140169.1, read as the reverse complement.
CAGAGAGAATCTGTCCTAGCTGGGTTTAATACCTTTTTTTTTGTCATTTTAATAACAAACTGCTTATACACAGGCATATGCATCATAATTAGACCCACTATGCTTCTTTGACTTGTGCCTTCAATCAACAAATCTAATCTTGCACCTTATGTATTTCAAAATTTTGGCCAATATTCAAATCCTGTATTCATCCTCTCAAATCCCCACAACACATACGCTCCAATACATCTTCAGTGAATGAAAGATGAAAATGTTCAGGGGAGGATCTTTAGAGAAACATAAAGGTCAGATTATACTCTTGACATTTTGGGACAATCTCTTATATTTGTCAAATGATCTTTTTCTGTTTCAAATCCAAAGAAATACTTTCATGGTATGTTCCGTGAATGGAAACCTGTTCAGCACACCTCAATTTAAAATGCTATAATGTTGTTGTTCACTACTCATCCCTTTCAAACGCTATAATGATCAGCACACTCGTTTCAAACACTTATCTATTATGGGAGTGCAGGCCTCAGAGTGCCTTAAAGCAGTTTTGGATTAATCTCACTCATGAGAACACCTTATCTGTGATTATTCTAGATACCTCATTCTGGGAGTACAGGCTGTATAATGCTGCATTGTTCCCCAAGGCATGAGGACTTCTTAAATGTATCTTCTCCAACCAGAACAAGATCTCAGGTGTGTGTAATGAGAGAGTATAATAGTTTCTCTCTCTCTCTCTCGTCTCTCTCTCTCTCGTCTCTCTCTCTCTCTCTTCCTCTCTCTCTCTCTCTCTCTCTCTCTCCTCTCTCTCTCTCTCTCTCTCTCTCTCTGTGTGTGTGTGTGTGTGTGTGTGTGTGTGTGTGTGTGTGTGTGTGTGTGTGTGTGTGTGTGTGTGTGTGTGTGTGTGTGTGTGTGTGCGTGTATGTGTGTGTGTGTGTGTGTGTGTGTACAGTATGAGAGAGAGAGAGAGAGAGAGAGTGTGTATTTGGGAGGGCGGACAACGTGTAGCTATATTGATAGAGTATATGCACCAATGGGTCCATATAGCATTTGTGTGGGTTTGTGCAATGTGAGTGAGTGAATGAATGAGATGAGAGAGAGAGAGAGCAGAGAGAGAGAGAGAGAGAGAGAGATGAGATGAGAGAGAGAGAGAGTAGAGAGAGAGAGAGAGAGAGAGAGAGAGAGATAGGGGGGGGGAGAGAAAGGAGAGGGGGAGAGAGAGATGGGAGGTATATATAATATAAACTGGACTTTTGAATAATTATTCATCATGCAGTGACGCACATGCCATGGGCGGCACACACAGGAACACACATGCAATTTTTGGGTCACAGATGAAATTGAGTCTCAGTGCTTGACCCATCCCGTCGTCCTTCCCCCCAAGGGCAGCCGGGAGCAGATAGGGGCTGCGGCGTGGGGCCGCGCCCCGGGGACCAATCCAAGTGCTCCAGGTGTCCAGGTGGAGGCTCTATTGTCTTAGTTCCACACAAAATCAACTCTTTGGACAGTAATCTGAATGGAGCTCATGAAGGCATGGCATACGAGGTCTGCTGACGCTCTACTAGACACACGTGTCTCTCTGCTCCACAGCCCAGACGAAAAGATCTATGGGGAGAAACTTGGGGAGGACTGGAGAATATAATAATAATAATAATAATTTAGGACCTGCTCAGAGGTCATCAATCGGCACACATGCGATGCATGCATGCAATTCGTATCTGCGATTAACCCATCCCGTCGTCCTTCCCCCCCAAGGGCAGCCGGGAGCAGACAGGCGTCAACGTGAGCCGCGCCAGGGGACCAATCCAAGTGCTCCTGTCCGTCTTCGTCAAGGACGCCACAGCGTTAGCGATCTATTGTTGTGCATGTTTTTCCATTGGGTTTATCTTATCGGGGGGGGAAACCCTTGCGAGCATGGGGAGAACATGCAAATGAAATCCCTTTTAGGTTTATGGTCATTTTAAACAATGAAATAGTTTAAATAATACAAAATTTTATTTTGTATTATTATTATTATTATTATTATTATTATTATTATTATTATTATTATTATTATTACATTGTGCACCGTTGTCATGGTTACATGTAGTGTCTTATAAGGCAGTGTGGGCTGGAGACCTCTGGTGCTTGAAATCAAATACAAGTAAATCACGTACAAATCAGATATCTTTTTTACATTCAATCAGAAACCTTTAAGTAAAACATAATGGCAGTCAATGCACATATATGATTATTATAAGGAATTTAGAATTTACACTTATTATGTCTCGGCATCCAGTAATATAACATTTATTAGTATAGAAACTAGATGAGTCAGGTAATGATATCTAACATCAGGCAATGACTATGTTTCTTAATAATAACCTTCTTTTCCATAATGGGTGTGTAGCCTATACTTCATCCACTGTTGTATGACGCTAAATTGACTGGGAAACACACATTACATTTAGATTCACATTTTGTCATTTAGCTGACGCTTTTATCCAAAGCAACTTACAAGTTCTGTACAACAAGTCAGTCGGCCAGAAGATGTAGAGCGGAGGGGTCTTGAGTAGTTAGAGACCATTGACCGGAGGTTTGGCGGAAGACGTTCCCTTCTCTGCACGATAAGTCAGGTCGAGGACCTTGAAGTGGAATCGTGCGGCGATGGGGAGCCAGTGCAGCTCTCTGAGAAGTGGGTAACACAGGCTGACTTTGGTCTGTTGTTTATTGCCTGTGCGCTGCACGCAAGGTCATGTCATGTCAGGTCAAAAAATCGTTTTCATTTAGAAAGTGAGTTTAGTAGGAGAAAATAAAATTTTAAACATCAGTTTGCACGTACCACACTTAAACAGATGTGTCCTTCAGTTATTGGTGTAAAGTTGTTGAATTCTCTCCATAGCGAGCTTAAGGGATGTAATAGTGTTTATCAATTCAAAAAAATTATTATTATTATTATTATTATTATTATTATTATTATTATTATTATTATTATTATTATTATTATTATTATTATATTATTATTATTATTATTATTATTATTATTATTATTATTATTATTATTATTATTATTATTATTATTATTATTATTATTATTATTATTATTATTATTTAATTTTTACTTGTTTAACTGTGGATTGTGTGTTTCTTGTATAATGGTATAAATTATTATTTTGTGTAAATTAGGTTGTACACCGACCATTAAGTAAATACTTGTTTAGTTTAGGAATAAGATGTATTCTTCTTCCTGCTCCTTTTGTCCATGGAATGATATTTATGATTGTGTAATGAAGAAACTCTGACTGTATTGATTCCATGTGGCAAATAAAAACTCTGAACTGAACTGAAACTGAACTGAACTGAAATGTTGTGGCCACCAGGTGTGTGTCTGTGGAACGTTCTAAGTGGGTGGTGTACTGTATCTTGTGTACATGGTGCACAGTGTGTTTGATTCTCACTTCTGAGATCTCAAACAAAACCTCTATGATGTCCATGTTTGACAGCAGTAGCCAGTTTTTATTTTCCAATACATTTGTTTGTATAAGTTTACTGTACACAAAGTTAAGAAAGGGACTAAAAATATATGCATTTCTATTGTTGGGGTTAATTTATGGAGCAATGCTGATATAAATCAAAGAATGAGTAATTTGCCTGTGGTTAAAAAAAACTATTTTTGAGTGTTACAAATGTGAAAATCTTCATTTTTAAATATTAGTTTTTTTTGTTTTGGGGGCATAATTTGATAAAAATATAGGACATGCATAATACGCATTATGCTTCAGCTTGTACCTTTTCAGTCACTGCCAGAATCAAAGACCATTGACAGTGTGGAATGATTGTATTGTGTGTGATGACTGAATATACAACTATAGGGCTGTCCCCGACTAAGGATTTGGATGGTCGACTAGGATTGGCCAAAATTTGCCGTTAGTCGATTATTGGTTTTTTTTGGACTATATTTTTAAACTTTTTTTTTAATTAAATTTTTTTATAATTCCATTTGGGCTGTGGGGGGTGCTTAATGTCTGAAGGAGTCGACTGAAAGCTTCTTGTCCTCTGCAAAAGCATGCAATTGGTCCACTGAGGGATACATCTTGATATTTGTCTAGTCTAGTGTGTTCATTAGATGGGTGAAATCCTCTTTCAGTGCCTCTGTGCCTGTTTTCGTAGGCAGTTAGCCTCTGGTATGCGTGCCATTAGCGTTAGCCACGCTTCTAGGCCTCTTTTCTTTTGGAAAGAATGATAACATTTTTATTTTTTATTATATTCGACTAAGAGGTTGGCCAGTCGACTACGGCTCCTTTCGACCGATTAGTCGACTAATCGATTAATAGGGGTCAGCCCTAACAACTACTACTACTACTACTACTACTACTACTACTACTACTACTACTACTACTACTACTACTAACTATATATATATGTAGTACGGCTGCATCACAGTTGTTTTGACAAAATACACCCACATTATGGTTCCATTGGCCACATCCGTCAAACTTTTACTCTAAATGTCTATAAACATCTCAGCAACATTATTTTTTCATTGTGTATTATTTACCACACGTGTAAACTGATGCATTGCAACATTGTAACAAACACTGTGATTCAACATGAGAAATTGTACTGTTTGCATTGTATTGTTTCAGACTCATGTCTGAAAGCTTTGTTTTCAATGGAATGATCCAGAGACTACAGCACAGCTCTGATGTACAAAGACATATCTGGCGCCTCCCTCTGGAAGAAAACTATATAAAAAATAAATAAAGATAATTTGCTGACTAAACCAATTATAACAAAAATGTAAACACCATTGATACACATATCATAATATTTATTAGCTTTAGTGAACATTAATCTTTAAGGGTGGCATATACTGCAATGTAAAACTATTTACAGACTGAAAATACAAGGAATATCCCTTTATCTCTAATGAATCAGTATCAATTTATATTTAAACTGTAAAAAACACACGCAAGGTCAAGGTTTGCCCTTTAACACACTATAATAACAAACCACACATAAGATTAAAAATTTTACTCTACAACCAAATGGAATGTTTTTTTCTTTTCAACTATTTGTTGTGCAAAAAAGAGACATTCTTGTATCTACGTGATTGACATTCTGAGAAGAAATGCTTTTGGTTGGAATTTCACCCCCATATCATGGTACTGTATTTACTGTACAAATCCCTAAAGGTCACATTTAAAATGACCTCTTTTTTTCATGAGTCACGGCCACATTTCCACAGTCGTCATAATAACCACTTCACCAGTTTTGACTCTATATGCTAATTAAATGTGAACAAGACACGATGCGAATATATCAATCCATATCAACAGATCAATATATCATCCACACATGTAAATATGAGTTCCATAGGTCACCTTTGACTACAATTTAAGATTATGAAACACCAACTCATTGGACTCACAAAGCATTCCATCACTTTCCCTTCAATAAAAATGACAATTTTCATCATCATCATCACCACCATCATCATCGCCATCATCATTGTCAACATTATTAACATCATCATTGGCATCATTGTCATCAACAGAAATAACAATCTTATCCTACCAATATTAACTGTCCTCAATATCTCATTCATCATCATCATCATCATCATCATCACTATTATTATCATCATCATCACTATCATCATCACCATCATCATCACCATCAACATAATGATCATCACTATCATCATCATCATCATCACTATTAGCATCATCATCATCCTTATCATAATTTTTATCATCACCATCATCATCATCACCACTACCATCGTCGTCATCATCGTCCTCCTTTTTTCATCATTCGTTTGGTCCAATTTCGTTTGGTCCTCCTAGTACCATTATAATCCTGACTGATGTTGCATAGTGACAGTGAGTCAAACCTTACAGTTGTCTGGTCAGTGGAATGGGGAGGGGTCACAAAGTATTTTCTTCTCTTTTCCATCAATCCATCTGTCCATTTGTCTTTTCATCTGTCTATCATTGACCCTCCTTCAAATCTTCCTTCCATCCATCCATCATTCCATCCTTTCAGGTGTTCAGAGGGTTCATGTGTTATGGTTGAAGGGAGTGTAGGCTGTATGTGTTATGGTTGAAGGGAGTGTAGGCTTTATGTGTTATGGTTGAAGGGAGCAGATGGTTCATGTGTTATGGTTGAAGTGAGTGTAGGCTTTATGTGTTATGGTTGAAGGGAGTGTAGGCTTTATGTGTTATGGTTGAAGGGAGTGTAGGCTTTATGTGTTATGGTTGAAGGGAGTGTAGGCTTTATGTGTTATGGTTGAAGGGAGTGTAGGCTTTATGTGTTACGGTTGAAGGGAGTGTAGGCTTTATGTGTTATGGTTGAAGGGAGTGTAGGCTTTATGTGTTATGGTTGAAGGGAGCGGAGGGTTCATGTGTTATGGTTGAAGGGAGTGTAGGGTCCATTACGTCCCCTCTGCCTTCTCTTCCCCCTCCGCGAGGGTCTTCGTTGGGCTGGAGGATGAGCCCTCTCCCCCTCCGTCGTCATCATCTACGATATATACATACACATACACGCAGGTGTGCGCACGCACACACATACATACACACAAATACATGCATGTACACACACACAAACACACACAGAAAGAGGAGAGAAACATAAATCATCACCATTCTCTGAAAGAATATGAAGAAGAATGTGATGATGATGATGATGATGATGATGATGATGATGATGATGATGATGACAACGTAGATGCATCACAACGATGTGGTTTCATGGGTGTGTGTTTCATATTTTACATACATGATGACACGTTGTTTTGGGTTTAATCAAATTTGATTGTGAAATGTAAAACCACATGGATGCGAAAGACTTGGCCTTGTTGCAAAATGCTGAATGTTCATTAATATACATTGTCCCTTACAAATAAACGAATAAATTCAAATTCAAGTCGTCCAATTATCACCCAGCTCTCCTATCCTCCTCTCACCTGCCTCCCTCATATCTGTGACATGCAGCTGTACATGGTCTCTTACAGTGCAGGCAGGAATAGAGGCGAGACCTGCTACAGTATGTGATTAGCTGTATTCACAGTGTTACACTGAATTATTGTTAATTATTTTTACCTTTATTTACAGAGGGTAGGTTCGCTGAGCACGGATGCTCTTTTTCAGCTACGTCCTGCTTCACATTCACACAGTTCCATTCACACCTGGGAGCTGCCCAGTACAACCACAGTCTGACACCGTTGGCCACTGAGCAACTCCACTGGAGCAGTTGGGGGTTAAGTGCCTTGCTCAAGGGCACTTCAGCGGTTGGTGTTAAGGGCATGGGAGAGAGTTATTCATTCACTTCCCCAGCCCAGATTTTTCCTGCCGGTCCGGGGGATCGAACCGACGATCTTCCGCTTCTCTAACCTTTAGGCCACCACTGCCCTAATTGAAAGGTAGAATTGAAAGGTATAATGATTACATGTGTTATGGAGTGTTTTCATGTGTTATGTAGTGTTTACATGTGTAATGTATAGTGTTCTAATGTGTTATGTAGTGTTTACATGTGTAATGTAGTGTTCTAATGTGTTATGTAGTGTTTACATGTGTAAAATAGTGTTTACATGTGTAATGTAGTGTTTACATGTGTACTGCAGTGTTTACATATGTAATGTAGTGTTTACAAATATAATGCAGCATTTACATGTGCTATGTAGTGTTTGCATGTTATGACGTGTTTCCATGTGTTATGTAGTGTTTACATGTGTACTGCAGTGCTTAAATGTGTAATAGTGTTTACATGTGTAATTCAGTGTTTACATAATAATGTAGTGCTTACATGTGTAATGCAGTTTACATATAATGTAGTGTTTACATGTGTACTGCAGTGCTTACATAATATGTAGTGTTTACATGTGTACTGCAGTGCTTACATGTGTAATGTAGTGTTTACATGTGTACTGCAGTGCTTACATGTGTAATGTAGTGTTTACATGTGTACTGCAGTGTTTACATAATGTAATGTAGTGTTTACATGTGTACTGCAGTGCTTACATATGTAATGTAGTGTTTACATGTGTACTGCAGTGTTTACATAATGTAATGTAGTGTTTACATGTGTACTGCAGTGCTTACATGTGTAATGTAGTGTTTACATGTGTACTGCAGTGTTTACATAATGTAATGTAGTGTATACATGTGTACTGCAGTGTTTACATGTGTACTGCAGTGTTTACATAATGTAATGTAGTGTTTACATAATGCAGTGTTTACATAATGTAATGTAGTGTTTACATAATGTAATGTAGTATTTAGTTTATTTATGTAGCACATAAAAAAAAAAAAAAAAAAAACAGGGGCGCTCTAGTAGCACACAGCTGCGTCGCGAAACTGCCGACCCGGGTTCGACTCCCGGAGCCGGCATCCTTTGCCGAATGTCTTCCCCTGCTCTGTCTCCCATTTCCTCTTCTCCCTCTCTCTCTACCGGACTGCCCGGTAGTACAAACCAATACAAATCTACAAATACATATTTAAAAATAATAAAAATAAAAAGAATTTAAAAAGAAAAGTGCTAGGAGGGAACGAAGCCCAAGGGGCTTGTACAAAGTTCCACTCCCATCTCATTGTCCATAAACAATATGAACGAAATACATGTGTAGCATGGTCTACAAAATAAACGACAAAACAGGAACAGAGACACAAGGCAGACACTATAGCGAAAACATGGAAGATTGACACAAGTCAGTAACAAGAACAATATTTTAAATTTTTTTGTACAAGAGGGCAAAGAAGAGGACAATAACATATTAACGGTATATAATGAGGAAAAGAAAACAAGCAGTCATACTAACCATAGATGTACACTGATGCACAGGAGTGACTTAATGTGATGGTGATTTATGATGAAATTAAATTAGATTTTAATTGTTTTTTAAATATCTATAAGGAGGTTGTTGACCTCAATGATGAATTTAGAGTGTTCCAAAGTTTAGGACCTCTAAAGCTAATGTTGAATTGATGGCTAGATGTCCGACAGAAAGGTAAGTGGAGTTTATTACTATGGTTTGTTGGATATGAGTGAAATTCTGATGAAAAGATGAAGAAACTATGGAAGGTATCAGGAAGGTCTTGCCTATTGTTGATTAACTTGAATATGAATGAGCATGTTTGAAAGGTATTAAGTTTGTCAATTGATAGTAGAGAATATTTGCTGAACAGAGGTGCAGATGGTTCATATCTGGTAGAGTGGGAAATCATCCTGAGGACCCTCTTCTGGATTATGACTAATTTGTTAAGATATGATGGATATGTTGCAGCCCAGACTATATTACAGTAGTTAAGGTAAGGAAATAAAAGGCTATAATACAAGGTTAGATGGGCAGAGGGATGTATCATGTGGCAGACCTTTCTCAAAATTCCAAGCATCATCATTGACTTTTTGCAGACATTGTCAATGTGATTATGCCAATTTAACCCTTCATCTATAGTAACTCATAAACATTTTGTGAAAGGCACTTGGATAATTTCATTTCCATTCATTAATATTTTAGATTCTTCTTTAGGGTAGTATTTTTGTTGCAGAAGACCATGAAGTTAAATTGTTTGACATTTAGAGTAAGCTTCTTGCATTGAAACCAGTTCGAGACAATTTCAAGTTCCTCATTCACGCATACAATCAGGGACTTGAAGTCATGATGAGTAGCTAAGAGATTGGTGTCATCCGCGAATAATAATGGGAGTAGAGTATTACAAGACATAGCCAAATCATTAATGTAAATAAAAAATAATAAAGGGCCCAGAATGGAACCATGTGGAACCCCGAAGAGGATCCTTGATTTAACAGATGAGCATTACATGTATACTGCAGTGCTTACATGTGTACTGCAGTGTTTACATAATGTAATGTAGTGTTTACATGTGTACTGCAGTGCTTACATGTGTACTGCAGTGTTTACATAATGTAATGTAGTGTTTACATAATGCAGTGCTTACATGTGTACTGCAGTGTTTACATAATGTAATGTAGTGTTTACATGTGTAATGCAGCGTTTACATAATGTAGTGTTTACATGTGTTATGTAGTGTTTACATATGTAATGCAGTGGTTCTATATCGTACTAGCTTCCGCTCAGCGTCATCTACACATATCTCACTTCGTGCATATGCACTGAATAAAAACTCACAATGCACCTTTACATACCAACATCCGTCTGGCCACACCCCATCCGCTACCTACATAAGCAGGTGTGTGGCCACACACTCGCCTCCTTCTTCACTTTCACCACAAGAGAGTGCCTGTATACCAATCACTTGACAAGGGTATTTAGCTGAAGAAAGTTGAGTTACGTGTTTACATTGTTTCTTGCTTTTTTCTTTCTCTCATACTTTTACAAAGAAAAAAGCTAAGTCATAATGTTTACCTCGGGGGGTCACGCTAGCAACGTTACCCTTCACCAGCGGTTCTTCATTACCTCCTCTGCCGTGCGTCTTGGAGCGGGGTTGACGCCACTGTCGTGGACGGCATCCGCGCCCAGTAGGCGTCCGGTGGATAGCTTGGCTCTCCAAAGAGCTGGTGCACCAGCGCCGTCTCCTGTGAGATGGCCTGGTTCCTGCTCTGGTTCCTTTGCCGCCGGAGAGTCGTCCGCTGTTGGGCGGCCGGCTCCTCTGGTGGCGGAGGATTTGAGACGCAAGCTTTTTGCGTCTGCTTGCTCCCGTCGTAAGATGGTGGCTTGCAGACGCGAACGGCTTGGTTTCGGGGAGCTGCTGGAGCTGGATGAGGATGCGTCTGCTTCTCCGTGGCCGATGGAAACTGAGGACTACATGGTAGAGGCAGATGGGTTCCTGTTTGACGCCCCGGTGGAGACATGTCCGCCTCCCGTTCAGGATACACTGGCAGGGGGTGATATGTCTCCTTGGGGTCCCTCGTACGCTGATGTTGGGTTAGAACCTCCGACTCAGCGGCGGGATGCCCTGCTATCAGCCACATCGGAATGTGGCTCTGCGATGTCCAGTAGTCTGCCGCATGTGAGGGACGCGAGCTCGGTGGGGGAAAGTATGCAGGGGGAACTGCGTGCTTTGTTCCCCGAGCTCATGGCGGCGGTGGCAGTCGCAAACGGCGTGCCGCTGCCGCAGCCACTGCCTGTTCCTGTCCCTGATTATCTCATAGGTCATTTATGGCAACGTCGTCCTGTGAGAGAGACGGGCGTTGTCTGCCCATTTTTCCCCTCGATGGAGGCCTACGTCCATTAGGGACAGGTGGTCTCCCACATCACGGGCCTCACTCCCACCTACGTGCGAGTCACGAGGGTGGTGGGTTTGGTAGAAGGTATGAAGGAGGGGGTGCCTCGGCTTGATAGGCCGATGGCAGCTCTCCTTTGTCCTGAGGTGGTGTGGGAGCCTTTACGGAAGCCGGTTCCCCACGGGAAATCGGCGAGGCGGTTGGCTTACTGGAGTGACCAGTCATTCATCACCGCGACTCAATCCCTGGCTGCCACGTCTAACATCGCGCAGCTGGCGAGGTTCATGGACGGGATAATGACGGGCGGTACGGAGCTGACCGAAGTACAACGTGATCAGCTCGCCCAGGCGGCCGGAGCCATCCTGCATCTGATCCAGCTGCAGGCCGTCGCCGCTGGGAAAGTACGCGCCCTGGCCAATCTAGCCCAGCGCCACCTTTGGCTGGAGCAGGCACGTGTGCCGGAGAGGAAGAGGACACCACATCTGATGGCACCCCTCTCCGATGTTGGGCTCTTCGGGTCGGGACTGGTTCTGGTCATGCTGGTCCAGGTCAGTTAACCCGTTTTCCGCCGGGGACGCAGATCTTCTGTTCTGGTACCCTGAGGGACTTGTGCTTTTTTCGGGGAGAAAAATGCCGGGTCGGCCCGGGTGTCACAGGGTTGGGCGTTATGGAGACCCTTTGTTGGGTACATGTTGTACCCTGTGCTATCATGAAGGGGCTGGTTCTCCATTCCTTTCGCCCCTCTCTTACGCATGGCTGAGAGGGGGCTGTTGGGGTGGTCTTATAGACCTCCTCTGGCATCCCTGTGTGCATCCCGGTCCGAAGTTGTGTTTCGTCGACCCGTAGGCCTGGGATAACCCCTTTTTGAAAACTGAAACACTTGTACTGCGGTATAGCCAGTGTATACCCGCAGGTGTGTTTTGGAGTTTTTTCCTGAGGGGTTATAGGAACAACCACCGCATGTGGTACCAAGAGGGTGGTTGATTCCCTGGTGTGTTGGAGCGGAGTCAACTCCCGGGTTACCCGGTTGAGTGTGCCCCTGCACGTTCATGACGTCTCCCAATCGTGTCAGCCTTCTCTGCCTCGGCCCTTCTGGAGCGTCAGGGTTTTTTGGTGGAGGCTTTGTCATGGTGCTCAACAATGCCAGCATACGCCCCTTCCGCCGGGGTGCTGTTTTCAGTTGACCCCTTTGGCGCCTGTCTCGTCCGCAGTGCTCCAGGCTCGGGTCAAGTGCCTGCTGCCTGGATTGAGGGATCGACCTCTTCTGGAGGTCGTCTCCCCGGTGCGCTGCCTGCTCCCGCTGTAGTGTAGCCTCTTGAGTGCTTCGAGTTACAGCCATGCTGACTGCCTGAGTATGCCAGGGTCAGTGTGCCAGGCGGCGTGCTAGTGGGGGGAAGGGCCCGCTCTTGGATGGGCCCTGTCAGAATACGCTGGCGATGTGGGGGGCGGTGTCACTAATGACCGCCTGGTGAGGTCTTGATGCTGTGGCGTCATTGACCTCTCCGGGCCCCCTTTTTCCAGGGGGATCCAGTCCCTTCTGGGTCTGGGTCTTCCTTCGCGCTCCGCTGCTACGGCCTTGCCATGGGGTTGAGTTTGCTCTTGACCCCGTGATTTTGGGGGCGGTAACGAGGTTTGTTCCTTCCGTTCGTTCCCTGGTGGCATGCGGGTTGTGCGTGTGCGTAGGGTCAAGCCACGGTCTGCTCAACCTGTGCGTTGAGTTGCCAAGTTCTTCTTCGCACGGTCGGATCCGTCTCCCTCCCGTCCTCCAATAGGGAGGGTATCCCTCCATTAGGGAGGGTCGGGGGGCTCGGTCCTCCCCGGTTCTGATGGTTGTGGGGGGCCTCAGTGGGGTACATTTGTCGAGCTTCAGCTCCCGCTCAGCTCCCGTTGTGCAGATGACGCTGAGCGGAAGCTAGTACGATATAGAACGATAGGTTATGAATATAACCGTAGTTCTATGAGTACTAGTGACGCTCAGCGTCTAGACGCCACTGCGGCCTTTGATCTTGCCTTGTGGTGAAAGATTGGGAAGGAGGCGAGTGTGTGGCCACACACCTGCTTATGTAGGTAGCGGATGGGGTGTGGCCAGACGGATGTTGGTATGTAAAGGTGCATTGTGAGTTTTTATTCAGTGCATATGCACGAAGTGAGATATGTGCAGATGATGCTGAGCGTCACTAGTACTCATAGAACTACGGTTATATTCATAACCTATCGTTAGAGTGGTTAGGAATTAGATCACGCCTAGGGGTGGTTGTTAGGCCCGACACGCAGCGGAGGGTCGTTAGACCCCCCTAGGCGTGATCTAATTCATATAACACACGACTTCAAGTGATGTAATGTCTTTTATACAATGACCCAATTCACCCAACCTTATTATTATTATAAACACAGTAATTGAAGCATAATGGAGATTTATTCAAAAACAGAAAATGTAGATCCAATGGAAGTCATGCTTGATTGATTGATTGAACATTTTATTAACATATAACATACATGACATACTGCTACATCTATACATTTATGACATAACAGATTTACAAATACAGTACTGTTTTTGTAGGGTGATTATGGTTTATTTACATTGATGGTAACATTCCCGGTTATAGTGCAGTTTGTGAAAAAAGTATCTGTCGTTATTTTGCCTCTTAGCTGGAACGGAATTCTCAGAACCTTTTGTAGGGTGATTATTAGGGATGTCCAATATTATCGGCCGATATCGGCATCAAAATGTGATATCAGAAAATATCGGTATCGGTTTTCAATTTTTTTATTTTTATTTTAATTTTTTTTTACATTTCTATAACCTTTATTTACCCAGGCAAGCAAGTAAGAACAAATTCTGATTTTATTTATTGTCAAAAGTATGCATAATGTTGTGTTAATTCCACAACAAGAGATATGTAATGTTAATTACCTGAAATTATTCAGTTTTTTGGGGGGAAAACCCTGCATATATCGGTATCGGTTAATATCGGTTGATATCGGTATCGTAAATTAAGAGTTGGACAATATCGGTATCGGTAAAAAAGCCAATATCGAGCATCCCTAGTGCAGTGGCGGCCGGTGGGTACTTCGCCACTAGGGGCGCTATACCAAACATTTTGCAAACATGTACAGTACAGTACCACGCAACAGACTCATGGCAAGACGTGAGCGATTCGACTCACGCTCACGGCAATGAATCGGCTCTTATGAACGAGTCGCTCAGCTGTTACTACAACAACACACAACCAGTCAAATAAAGTATAGTCTAGACTCTAATTCACAACTTGAAACACAATATATAAATAGAAAAGTTAGAAACAAAACTCGCCCCGTCTCCAAACACAGGCAGATCTCTCCCTCTCTCCTTCTCTCTCTCACACACAGCGCGACGTGGAATCGATTCGTTACACAATCAGACCTATTATATACCAAGAATAACTTCAGTATGAGTACAGGGCTGTACACATATTTTGCATATTGTTAAACGAGCCAAGGCTAGCTATTAAACTATCGATATGAATCGAAAATCTGGGACCCTGATGTAAACAAGACAAACGTCTTTCTCTGGTCTGCATCCCCTTAACAATTGTGTGTATTGAGCCGTACTGTATTGTACCCATTCTGCAATCTGTTAATAAAGTTCTCATTCATTCATTCATTCAAACATAGACGATATTGAACAAGCCATAATCCACGTATTTTCAATCCGAGAGAGCTGCAGTAGTTAAATCAATGAGCCATCGACATAGTCAGTGTGGTAACGTTATTATTGCATCCAAGATTGATACACGGCTGGCTAGGCAGTTGGTAGTCATAGTCTTGTGTTATAAAATAAATAAACAATCAGCAATGTCTCGCTTCATGAATGGCCAGCAGTAGCCTAACAGTACTGCTCCTAAAAAAAACTATTTACAAACGTTAACGTTAACCACAGAGAGAGAGAGAGAGAGAGAGAGAGAGAGAGAGAGAGAGAGAGAGAGAGAGAGAGAGAGAGAGAGAGAGAGAGAGAGAGACTCACTGTTTAGTTGAAACGTCCAGGGCAGGAGAGCTTGATAAACGTGTATAATCCACTGATGATGTATTCCAGACCACTATCCACTGTAGTCTGTCTCCAGACTGCATCCGCCATATAGCTTGTTAGCCAAGTGTTAGCTCGTTAGCACAACACAAGTACATTCCTTTGTCCATTTCCGCTCAAACAGACTGCAAACTACCTGGCGTTCTATCGCCATGCTCTAAGACAAACTCTAACCTTAACCAACTTTGAAAGAGTGCCTAAGCTTAACAGTCTAAAGAACTTGCAGTCACGGCACGCTCGTCTAAGACAAACAGCTGCCTGCATCATTCTCACAACAACACAACTATCTCCACCGACCAACCTAGGAATAACCTAGAATTGGAACATTAGAAATTGGATTCGGCCAATCAGAGATCGTCTCTGTGAAATTCTGCTACGGAAAAAAATACTGGCGTCGGCCAATCAGAGAGCGTCTCCGCGAAATGCGGCTACAGATATTCTTGACGCTACTGGCTAGACCGCTTCAAATCGCGCCCGGATTCCAACATAATAGTCATATTTCAACGCACAACGCGTTATGCACTGATTGGCTGTGACGGATACAGCGATCAAACTGTGAAGCGCACTCAGAGCGCTATCGCGTATAGCCCGGGCCGAGAAATACGAAAAAATAATAATAAAAAAAAAAACGTGATGTCACTTCCTGCTCTGGAAAACAAGTGTTTTTTAATTGCGATAATAACGTTATATTGTGCATTGTAAACACAAACATACTTAAAATGAGTAAATATTATTAATTTTAAACATGTTTATATTATTTATAGGGCTATAAAACTAAAAACTAAAAACTTATTTTTCTTGTTCTCTCATATAACCAGGGTAGGGCCTGAGGGGGGGCGGCGCCCGAGCGCCCCTAGTAGCAAGCCGCCACTGCCCTAGTGATTATGGTTTATTTACATTGAGATTCTGGGGTCACGTGGAGTGTGTTATACGAAATAACAACCGGTGTTGTGCCGAATTCGGACTCCCTGCCAGAATCCGACTCCCCCTCGTGTGTACGTGCATTTACTAGGTTTCTCTATGACAACACGTGAAACACAAATTCACTCATAATTCATAATTATTATTAATTTACATATACCTATATATATTTTTTTTTTCTTTTAATTATTATTATTTTTTTTTATTATAAATGTTTTCCTCTGTAAACAAATGCCAGTGAATTTTTTTTTCTTCAAAAATTTCCAAAATTGACAGCTCTGAGCATACAGAAGTACAGAATACTTTTATACAAAATGTAACAGAAAGAAGCATTTTGTATAAAAGTATTCTGTACTTCTGTATGACAACTAATAAAGAAACTTGAGAAACTTGAAATTGGCCCGAGCTAAACCTAACCTCCGAACCTGCAGCTGGACCCGTTTTGACTGTGTGAAACATAGCAAGCTAGTAGTTTAGTAAGCTGTGTACAGCTATAACAACACAGGCTAAATTAAACTTTGCGCCAACATTAGGACCGAAGTATAAACCAGCAACTGAGCAACATGAAGAAGTGGACTTATGCATCTGGATCAGAAAAAAAGTTGTGGATGAAAAAGTAAGTAGGCTACAGTGTTTGTAAAAGCTTGTATGCTAACAGTAGCTAGCCAGCTTAGCCTACATCACAATGATGATCACCAAGCTAACTTACTGTACACACTGTAGGGCTGGGCAATTAATCGAAACAGAATCGCAATATCGATTCATAGACCTATGCAATCTCATTTCTAAGTTATGACGATTTTTCTTTTATTAAAAAAAAAGTTATAATATATATATATATTTTTTTTTAACTTTTTAAATGATTTTATCTGGGTTGAACATGATTTGTGGAACTCCCTCTGGTGTTGTGGTCGTGGTATTCACTGACCTTTGGGAAGTATTTCGACATGCACATGGGTATCTTAGTGGTGTAGTGTATCTTGTAGACCAGGCCCATTGCAAGTTGCTGTACTCTGTCGTCTACTCTAAGCCATCATAGGTTGTCAAAGTGGGCAGGGGTGAGGTGGGTTTTAGGAGTAAGGTCAAGCAGTAGTCTGACCAGTTTGTTTTGTGATGTTTGTAATCTTCAAGTTTCAAGTTTCAAGTTTCTTTAATAGTTGTCATACAGAAGTACAGAATACTTTTATACAAAATGCTTCTTACTGTTACACTCCAGAGACTGTGCAAGACAAGATAAGTATGAAATAAAATAACATAGTATAGCATGTAAATTAGAAGTAAAAAAATGAGGTCACAGTGTTCAGTATAGACATATGTACAATGTTCGATGCAGAGTAGACGTAACTGAGTTACCATATAATATACAATACTGTGTAGTGTACTAATATACAATACTATATAGTGCAAGGCAGAAATAGGATGAGGTGCAATTTAGGTACAATTTACAGTAGGTGTACGAGTTGTAGTGCAAATCCATTATCAATAAATATAAAGTGTGTTTGTGTGATCTAAAGTGTGGAGAGTGGGTGCTGCAGTGTGTTGTTTGTTTAAGTGAATGTGTGCGTGTGGGTGTGTGTGCTGTGTGCATTTGATGGTTGTTGCATAGTGTTTATTGTTCGTTTAGCAGCCTGATGGCCTGGGGATAGAAGCTTCTTCTGAGTCTTTCTGTGCTCGCCTTAAGACTCCGATATCGCTTGCCTGACCGCAGCAGTTCAAAGAGGCAGTTGTTCGGGTGGCTCGAGTCCTTAATAATTCTCTTAGCCTTCCCCTTGCACCGCTTGTTGTAAATGTTCTGGAGGGTGGGAAGCCCCCCTCCAATTGTGCGTTCGGCTGAACGTGTCACTCTTTGTAGTCTGCTACGGTCTTGTGCAGTGCTATTCCCAAACCAGGAGGTGATGTTGCCAGTCAGGATGCTCTCTATTGTACATGAGTAGAAGTTCCTAAGGATCTTCTGACTGACTTGGAACTTCCTTAGGTGCCTGAGGAAGTAGAGGCGTTGTCGTGCCTTCTTCACAACACTGTCAATGTGTGTGGTCCATGTCAAATCCTCGGATATGTGGGCTCCGAGGTACTTGAAACTGTTCACTCTCTCAACCGGTGCCCCGTCGATGCTGAGGGGGCTGTAGTCCTTGACCCCCGACCTCCTGAAGTCCACAATAATTTCTTTTGTTTTGCTGACGTTCAGGGAGAGGCAGTTCTCCTGACACCACTGTGACAGGTTCTCTACCTCTTCCAGGTAGGCCCTTTCGTCGTTGGCAGAGATCAGGCCCACCACTACTGTGTCATCAGCAAATTTGATGATGGTGTTGTTGTTCCGCTGTGCTACGCAGTCATGTGTGTACAGGGAGTAGAGGAGGGGGCTCAGAACACAGCCCTGGGGGGCCCCTATGTTGAGCGTGATGGATGAGGAGGTGCAGTTGCCTGCTCTTACCACCTGGGGTCTGCCCGTCAGGAAGTCCAAGACCCACTGGCAGAGGTCATAGTTCAAGCCCAGGTCCCTGAGCTTGGCTATGAGTTTGGAGGGGACTATGGTATTGAATGCTGAGCTGTAGTCGATGAACAGCATTCTCACATAGTTCCCCTGCCTCTTGTCCAGGTGTGATGCTGCTGTGTGCAGCACATGGGCTATGGCGTCCTCCGTGGACCTGTTGGGGCGATATGCAAATTGCAGAGGGTCCAGGTTGATGGGGAGGGAGGAACAGATGTAGCCCTTCACTAGCTTCTCAAAGCACTTCATGGCTATGGAGGTGAGGGCTACAGGGCGGTAGTCGTTGAGGCAAGCGGGCGTAGATTTTTTGGGTACAGGGATGATGGTGGACTTCTTCAGACAGGTGGGGATGACAGCCTGTTCCAAGGACAGGTTGAAGATGTCAGTGAATACCGGGGCCTGTTGGTCGGCACAGACTTTTAGGACGCGGCCGGGGATGCCGTCCGGTCCTGCTGCCTTCCTGATATTCACTTTTTTAAAGATCCGTCTCACCTCATGCTCTGTTACCCTGAACACTGAGTCTCCATCAGCAGACCCCCCCCCCCCCATTGCCGTGGTTTGTAGGCTGGTGTTTTTATTCACAGCCTCAAACCTCGCATAGAAGGAATTGAGATCATTTGCTAAGGAGATGTCATTATTCAGTTTGAGGGAGGTGCCTTTGTAATCTGTCATTGTTCTGAGGCCCTGCCACATGCCTCTAGAGTCAGCCTGTTCGATAAAGTTCAACTTTATCCCTGTAACGCCGTTTTGCCTCTTTTACTGCTCTCCTGACGTTGTATCTTGCCATCTTGTGTTCTTCCATGTTGCCTGTCTCCAGCCCGGTGTTGTATGCTGATGTGCGCACTTTCAGAGCCTCACGGACGGATTTGTCTACCCAGGGCTTTTGATTTGGGTAGATTTTAATTGTGGTGGAGGGGATTGTTTCTTCTACCAGAGTACAGACATAGTCAAGCACCGTTTCAGTGTATTCGTTAATATTGGCTGTGTTATCACGGAATACACTCCAGTCTGTGCATTCAAGTGCAGCTTGGAGTGACTCCTCTGACGTCTCGGCCCAACGCTTAACCTCTCGCGAGACCACCGGCGTTCGCTTGAGACTTTGTTTATACTTTGGCAAAAGGAATATGACGGCGTGATCGGACTTACCGAATGGACTAAGAGCCTGTGACTTATACCCATTCTTAAATTGCGAGTATACATGGTCTAATATGTTCTCGCCTCTGGTGGGACAGGTCACATGCTGATAGAAATTCGGCAACACCTTTTTAAGACGCGCGCTGTTGAAATCACCCAGAACCAAAATGGCAGCGTCAACGCTAGCTATCTGTTGTTTGTTTACCTCGTCGTGAAGTTTTGAAAGTGCGACCCCAGTGTTCGCGTGTGGTGGAATGTACACTCCGATGAGGATGATGGACGTTAACTCTCTTGGGAGGAAGAAGGGTCGACATTTTATCGTGATAAACTCCAGGTCTGGGGAGCAGTGGTTAGACAGTTCCTTTGCGTTGCCTATATCGCACCACTCCTTGTTTATCATGAAGGCAATGCCGCCTCCTTTCGTCTTTAGTGACTCTGTCGTCCGGTCCTTGCGAAGGACGAAGAAGTGGTCTGCCGGTTCTATTGCGTGATTCGGGACATCTGGACTCAGCCAAGTTTCTGTGAAACAGAGGACGTTACAATCCCGAATGTCCCTCTGGAATTGGATCCGTGCTCTGATGTCGTCCAGTTTATTTCCTATCGATTGCACATTGGCCAACAATATGCTGGGCAATGTGGTTCTGTGTCGTTTGGACCTCAGTCTGTTCCGGACCCCGGCTCTCTTCCCTCGTCTTTGTGGCGTCTCCTGGTTTTGGCCACGGCCACAACAAAGGATCTCCGCTGGCCATTGTTGTTGTTCGGCAATCCGATCCAGAGAGCAATCCAATCGGTAAGTTTTCTTTAATCCAATGTCAATGATTGACTGACGGTCATACACGTATAATGCACCAACAGTAGGTGCAAATAAAACTCTTAATACTATAAAAATTAACAAAAGAAAGCACAGTCTCGACGGAGCGATCAGAGAGGCAGCCGTTCGTTGCGGCGCCATGATAATGAATAATCTTGTTTTTAGTGCCTTTGAGGTGCTTTGGTACCATGAGGTGCAAGCATAGTCGTAGTACCCTTGAATGAGTGCTCCTGTTAGAGTCTTCAAGGTATTCTTGTTTACCAGAGAGGAGATCCGGTACAGGAATCTAGTTCGTTGGTTGACTTAGTTTTATTACATTGGATCCCATTTTGTCACAGGAAAGATTTGCCTCTATAGGATGGAATCCAGGTAGGTAATTTCATCTTTCCTTTTAAGATAAGATAAGATATTCCTTTATTGATCCCCTTGGGGAAATTCAGGCATCATAGCAGCATGGGGGAAGGGGGGGGTTAGTTGAGTGTCGGGGGGGTATGAGTCTGTGGCTTCCTTGTCACCTTCACCTAATATGTCTTGATCTGGTCAGGTGCGCTGTCACCTAATATGTTTTGATCTGATCAGGTGCGCTGTCACCTAATATGTTTTGATCTGGTCAGGTGCGCTGTCACCTAATATGATTTCATCTGGTCAGGTGCGCTGTCACCTAATATGATTTCATCTGGTCAGGTGCGCTGTCACCTAATATGTTTTCATCTGGTCAGGTCCGCTGTCACCTAATGTTAATATGTTTTCATCTGTGTCCACTGACCACTGACACACAGTGGGGGATGTTTTAAAAAATATAATTTAATATATAATATAATATAATAATTTGTGCTTCACCTAAAAATTTGGTCAGCAGCCTCCACTGCTATCAGCCTACCCAGCATGTAATACGTTCTTTGTTAGAACTCAACTCGTTATTTTTTTGGCGCATACACTCTATCATATGTCTGTCATAAAACGATAAAGCGGACAGGAATACGGGGACGTTTTAATTATATTTAAAAGGCTTTGACATTGTAAAACAAAATAAGTGGAGTTTCAAAGCTGTAAGCAGAATACAAGTCATAGGAACACCCACACGATATATGCTACTACCTGTATCCAGAGCAGCATTAGGTGCTATGTATGCTTTTCATTCATTTAAGACACATTTATTGCAAGGGTTTTGTATACACAAACTCAACAAATAACCGCTGTTCTCCTTGCAATGCATTTTTAATTCTTTCTTAGGAAGGGGGAAGAACACTATATCGTGGGTGTTCCTATGACTTGTATTCTGCTTACAGCTTCGAAACTCCACTTATTTCGTTTTACAATGTCAAAGCCTTTTAAATATAATCAAAACGTTCCTGTATTTCTGCAATCTATGTGCCAATAATAACAAGTTGAGTTCTAACAAAGAACGTATTACATGCTGGGTAGGCTGATAGAGTGTATGCACGTTCACCCGAGGGGGAGTCGGATTCTGGCAGGGAGTCCGAATTCGGCACAACACCCGAGACAGAGAGCACTGTCAGCCAGTGGCCACTCCCCTCAGAACCCCCCCCCCCCCGCGATTTATATTTTGTTTTACAATGAGTCATGACAAACCAATTACATAATCCAACATTGTGTAAACAACTAACATATTCCAGGTGACTTTATCTTTTTTGAATGAGTCGTTATGACGAAATCAATACATCCATTCATAAATATTATTGTCCGCCATCTTGGTTTCATTCATAAAAACAATGAACGGCGGAGTGATTCGGAAAAAAAGTTATTCGGTTGTGGGCGGGTTCTGGGGTCACGTGGAGTGTGTTATATGAAATAACAACCGGCAACTTCACTGTTTCAGCCAATCAGAATCAAGACATTTGTATGCCATAATTTTACATAATGCAGTGTTTAGATGGGTAATGCAGTCTACAGGTGAAATGTAGGGTTTACATGTGTAATGTAGTGTTTTCATGTGTACTGCAGTGTTTAGATGTGAAATGTAGTGTTTACATGTTGTTATGTCCAAGCAGTCCTGCAGTATTTGGCGCTGTCCATGGAGCTGGACTTTTTCTTTGATGTACACATGGCACACTTGACAGCCATACAATCCATTACTTCTCAAACCCTGCAAGCCAGTAGCTAAAGTACACATTTTTAGCTTGCACGTATAAAAACGAGACTAGAACAATTAAAACTTTAATATATTGCCACACAGATGTTTTGGGCAAGATGCCCTTCCTTAGTGTGTATTCTGGCAATTTAACAAAAGACACAGGTGTGGTTCATTATAGGCACCCTCGACCAGCACCGCAGGTGCTGCCCAGCAGGGGGAGCCCAAGCAATTCCAGACAGGGTCTCATGATGTAGATTACAACAACATAAAACAAATATATGGAATTATCCTTTTGAGAAGGATGTTATATATAAGTAACCTACTTGGAATGTCAATAATGTTTCTGTTAAATGAAACAGCTAAAACTAAAGTTTATTTCACACACACACACACACACACACACACACACACACACACACACACACACACACACACACACACACACACACACACACACACACACACACACACACACACACACACACACATTCTAAAACAGCGTCAAAACATGTAATGATTAACGTTACTAACAGGTGCTCTTGCTTTGCAGAATGGAGGAATTTTCTGGAGGGAACAACATGGTGTCGCTTACACCTCCTCTTTACAAGGCAGAGGTATAGAGATTTACACTGCATGCTACTTCTATAGGCCTTTTTCAGTGGCAGCGTCGCTAAGGAACAGCTTGAGCCCACGTTTATTATTAGCTAGTATTAGCAAACACAGCAACAGGGTTTCTATATAACAAGGGTTTGATGTGGAAGACTGAGACCAGCGTTTTAAATAGGGATGTCCCGATCCGATCACGTGATCGGGGCCAATCACGTGATTTTCCGAAGATCGGGATCGGCAAAAAAGAAAGAAAAAAAGGTATTTATTTTATTTTTTAATTTTTTATTAATTTTTTTTATTCAACAAACATGACCATGTTCACGTCTTAAACTCATACTGAGGCCTTAGTTTTGGTTTTAAATTGCATATCATCATTCATTTATTTATTGTCACACAGAGCAGAAGAGTTTTGCCAATTTTGCCACCCAAACCAATAGTATCCAGCTGCAGAACGGCAGACCAGCCACACTCAGACCCAAACGCATTTCCTTTGATTTAATTATACATCAAATGATTTATGTCAAGGATTGCAATGCCTCGCTTGAATGAAGTTAACTTTTCACCTGGATAACATCAACATTCAGGGTGAATGTAATGTGAGAAATTGGGATATATATATATTTTTTTGATCGGATCGGGAAAGATCGGTATCGGTAGATACTCAAAATCACATGATCGGGATCGGATCGGGAGCAAAAAAAACCTGATCGGGACATCCCTAGTTTTAAACCTTTCATTCAATTTAATGGAATCCTGGTTCCAGTGCTGGCATGACGCTGTCCTGTTGGCGCCATCCAGTGGATGCTGAATTTCTGCACTGTCAAGGAAACGTCGTCAACAGCCTTCAACAGGAAATAAGCTTGGGCCCATTTAGATTGTTTACGTGGTTAGTAATGGTCTACACACACTATGGTTCTGTGTTGTTGTGGTTTAGTTTAGTTTAGTTTACTCAGTTTATTTGATCAGGGACAGTGCATATCAATCAACAGTTATACATTTATAAATTAATACAAATTCAAAACTGTAAATATGCCAACGTTAGCAGAGTTGCTAGTTTTCAGTTGTAGTCCCTGGGCTAGATGTTTAAGCCAGAAAGAAACAGAAAAATAGAAGGACATTAAAGCTAATATAAAAACAATTTAAAACATACAGATACAGCGCTCAAAACTCAAACCTCTACTGCTCCTCTACCACTCCTCCACCACTGCACTCCAAACTGATTGTGTGACTCCTATTGTTCTTGACCGGGCCAGATTTCACACCTCCACTTCCTCCCACAGGCTGGGCAGATTTTCATCTTAAATTTTTATTCGTCCCAAATGTCCCAGCCCCATCGGATTTCTTAGCTTTTTTCACTGTTTACTTATCATGCATTGCAACACTAATATATGGTCAGTACCCCAAGTCAGACTGCCCATATACAAATTATTTTGGGGGTCTGAGGGCAGTAGCCCCCGACCCCCTCCCTGGGGAAGCACTTATGTTAAGTACCCTCCCTTTGTTCACCCAGCCACCAGCCCCGGAAAATTAACACCTGAGTACTAGACTTAAGTGGCAACAAGCAGCAGACAAGCAGCAGAATTGGTTTGATTTTTGAGCGCTGCGTCTGTATTGTATAAGCCCATACATGTACAAGCACCGTATAGGCAGGCACACATATGGCATGCACACATATACATAATCATAATCACATAACGACATAATCACAATCAGGACAGTCAGGCTAGTGGGCAAGCATACGGGGGCTGGGCAGCTGGACTGCGACGTGACTTGCTAATGGTCACAGACCTGATTTTGTAACAGCCATGCTTCGAGAGAGAGAGAGAGAGAGAGAGAGAGAGAGAGAGAGAGAGAGAGAGAGAGAGAGAGAGAGAGAGAGAGAGAGAGAGAGAGAGAGAGAGTGAGTGAGTGTGAGTGTGTGTGTGTGTGTGTGTGTGTGTGTGTGTGTGTGTGTGTGTGTGTGTGTGTGTGTGTGTGTGTGTGTGTGTGTGTGTGTGTGTGTGTGTGACCTGAGTGTATTAGTACAACTAGGCCGAAGTTGGCGTTGAAAAGGAGAGCGGGCCGGAGACAAGGTCCTAGCAGTACTCTGCCTTTGTATGATAGTATGTACAATAGTGTTGTATACCGTATGTATATTTATATTTACCACATATATGAATATACCTGCAAATACTCCTTCTATATACCTACTTATACACCTGCATATAACCCATATAACTCTGTATGATAGCATGTTCAATAATGGAGGGTGTGAGGCAGTTCAATTGAATTAAAAAACTTTATTCATCAGCCGAGGGCAAATTAATATACAATTGATAAGACAATAGACAATCGATATACGTTTGTGAGCCAGTGATTTGATTTACTGTATAACAATTGTTTCAGTTTTGAAATCATATTTTATTGGATTTTAATAACGACATAATGACATGACTCTCGTCTCTCGAGACAATAACATTAAACCTGCTAGTCTTGATAAGCAGTATCGATAAGCTCAGACCTTATTGATTTTCGGGTTTTGAGACATTTGGAATTGGGTCCACATACTGTAGAACCGGGTCTTGAGCCCCGTCCCTACTATTTTCTCAGTTTCTCATAAACACCTCTTTCTATGAAAACATTATCTTTATCTCAGCCTTACTCTATTCAGCCTCCACAGACACCCAGTGAAGTATGACTAATGTAAGAGCCAAGCCAGTGGACTTTATAATTCTTTTTTACACTTTTTCATATTGCAGTTTTATTGTGTGTTTGATATTTACATATCTGTAAATAGGCTATTCCTATTTCATTGTAATACTGCCTTTATTTTGAAATGTAATCTGCTAGTCAAGTGTACCTCCTAGTGTCAAAGTTCATCTGTGCAGTACTCACATGGTCATTTGTCTCTTGTTGAATATGCTGGAAGGACGTGGCTATTATCTGTTTGGTGCCATACAGCTTTTTTTTACTATTATGTCAGTAAGGAAATAAGAAATAACTCAAGTTGTGGAAGAAGTGTTTTTATTTTTATTTTTTCCCGTCCCAATTAGTCGTTGTGCCAATTCCCCCCCCTCCCCTACCTGGCTGCTCTATGCATGTTCTCCTACGAGTCGGTACAAGGGCATCCCGAGTCGATCGCACGCTTCCTCCGAGACGTGCGCCGACAGCCAGTGACGTCTTTTCACTTGGCAGCTAGGGCTCTCATTGGTGAAGTGTAACGCGTGGGAGGGCACGCTATCTCCACCAAGTCCTGCCCCGCTGAGCAAGCGCCGAGAGCTGACCTGTAGGCGTCGCTGTGCACAACGCCAGATTCTCACCCGCCAGCTTCCCCACCCCCTAATACTGCCAATTGTATTAGTGTGAACGACCAGCCAAGCTGGTGGCAACGCAGAGAGCTGGGCTCGAACCCAGCTTCTCCTGCATTGGTGACAAGCGCAATCTCCGCTACGCCACCTGACCGCCTTGTGGACGAAGGTTTTAACAACTATTTTGTGTTTGCTTGATGTGCGAACAAAGAGAGGTGCAGATGTGGGATCAGACCACCACTTAGTCATAGCAAAGGTACAACTGAAGCTGAAAAGGGGGACCCCAGGAAACAGAATAACAAAGTATGACACCAAGAAACTGGAAGAAAAACTACACCAGAAGCACTTCCAGATCACACTGAGGAACAAGTTCCAGGCCCTGGCTGAAATGGGCAGTGGGGAAGAAGAAATCAACGAAAGCTGGGAGAAGATCAAAAACATGTGGCAAACAACCTGCGAGGAAAGTCTGGGAAGAAGAAAGAAATAAAACAAAATGTGGATCACCCAAAGAACATTGGACAGCATGGAGGAGAGGAAAAAGGCAAAGTACCACCTCAACAATGCCAGGACGAGAGCAGCCAAGGAGAAGCACACAAAGGAATACAACAGAATACATAAAGAAATAAAGAAAAAGGTCAGGGCGGACAAGAGATGCTACTATGAAGAGCTTGCTACACAAGCAGAAGAAGCAGCGGGACAGAGAAACATGAGAGAGGTATACAACATCACCAGGAAGCTCTCGGGGAGAAGGATGAAATCAGAGAAGCCCATAAAAGACAAGGCAGGAAACACACTATCCACAAAGGAAGAACAAACAAGGAGATGGGTAGAACATTTCACAGAGCTGCTCAACAGAGCACCAGCAAGCATCCCAGCAGATATACAAGCAGCAACAGACACACTCCCACTGAAAATGACCCCCCCAACAAAAGAAGAAACTAGGAAAGCAATATCACAATTGAGAGATGGGAAAGCAGCAGGACCAGACACCATTCCGAGTGAAGCATTCATGACCGACATCATTACAAGAATCAAAGCACTCCATCCCCTCATGAGGAAAATTTGGCAAGAAGAAAGGATACCCAAAGATTGGAAAGAAGGCTACATAGTGAAGATACCAAAGAAAGGGGACCTTGCACTATGCAAGAACTACCGGGGGATCACGCTACTTTCAACTGCCAGCAAAGTCTTCAACCGGATAATTCTAGATAGGATGAAGACTGCCGTTGACATGCTCCTCAGAGACCATCAAGCAAGATTCCGGAAAGAAAGGTCATGCATAGACCAGATCGCCACACTGAGGATCATCATCGAACAGTCCCTGGAATGGAACAGCTCCTTATACATCAACTTCATCGATTTCGAACAGGCCTTTGACAGTCTAGATAGGAACAGTCTGTGGCACCTGATGGAGCACTATGGAATCCCACCGAAGTACATCAACATCATCAGAGGATCATATGACGGGATGACAAGTAGGGTACTGCACAGAGGGGAGCCCTCAAACCCGTTCGAGATAAAGACCGGAGTGAGACAAGGCTGCCTGCTGTCACCCTTCTTGTTCCTGCTGGCCATTGATTGGACCATGAAGAAGACAACAGAAGGAGCCAGAAACGGCATCCAGTGGACACTGATGCACCAGCTTGAAGACCTCGATTTTGCAGATGACCTAGCTCTCTTATCACACAGTCACCAGCAAATGCAACAAAAGACCAACAAACTAAAGGAAACAGCCTCAACTCTAGGAATGAAGATCAATAGGGTAAAAACCAAGATTATGAAGATCAACACAAAGTGCCAGCAAAACATTGAACTAGAGGGAGAGGCCATCGAAGAAACTAACTCCTTTACCTACCTTGGGAGCATAGTAGATACAGCGGGTGGCACAGAAGAAGACATCAGAGTGCGAATCGGAAAAGCAAGAACGGCATACAACCTACTTGGTCGAGTATGGAGGTCTCGCTAAATAAAAACCAACACAAAGCTGAGGATCTTTAACTCCAATGTTAAATCAGTCCTCCTGTATGGTGCCGAGACCTGGAAGACAACTGTATGAATCAGAAAGTACAGTCCTTCATAAATTCCTGCCTCCGCCGCATTCTAAGAGTGAGATGGCCAAATGTCATTACAAATCTGGACCTGTGGGAGCGCACAAAACAACTACCCCCGCCAGAAGAAATAAAGAAGAGAAATTGGATGTGGATAGGCCATACCCTGAGAAAGGAAGACACAAACATCACCCGGCAAGCCCTACGATGGAACCCACCTGGAAAGAGGAAACGCGGCAGGCCTCGAAACACCTGGCGCCGTTCTTGGGAAGGGGAAATGAAAGAGGCTAGACTGGGATGGCACAACATCGTTCGGGAGGCCAAAAACCGCGCAACATGGAAAGAAATCGTCAGTGGCCTATGCTCCGCAGGGAGTGCAAAGGCTTAAGTCAAGTAAGTCAAGTTGTGTTTGGACAAGAAAAAATAATAAGTTGCTTTGTGTGGACTATCCTCAGTAAACTGGCAAAAATGCTATTGCTGTTTCCTCGTGGATATGTGAGTAGTTGGTCAAATTCTTTCAATGATGCACAAACACTTGTGACAAGATGGTGCTGCTCGGCCGCCTCTCTGTGGGCTCCATCAAGATTGTGCTTGATTTGGTTAATTTTGAGTTTTTTAATCACCAACTGCTAATGCAGTTAATATGACTGTCAGACACTTTTTAACAAAAGGCCAACACCTGCTTGCCTCAACGACTATCGCCCTGTAGCTCTCACTAAGGCTGAGCCCGAACGTTCGAACGTTCGAACGTTCGTTCGTTACGTTGACATTCAGACTTTAATTAATAGGTTAGAACGTTCGGTGAAAAAAAAAAAAGGCAGGCGCGCGACGCTGAGGCGATGTGAAGCGGCGCGTCCCCCGAGTGCGCTCGGCTCAACCAGTGTGGTCTCTGCCGGGCTGTAGCTGAATACTATTGTCTCAACCAATGCAATAGAACCATTTTGATTGACAGGCGATTCTGCCAATTACGTCACACCGCTTGCACCCGCCTCTGCTGTTACCACCAATCGGCAAGCGATTATTTATTTTTTTACTTCCGGCAATACATTTATCTGCTTGCGAGACCGAGAAGCACAACAGAGTGAACAGACACCGTAGCTCCCCGCTGAGGAAGGATCATTAATGAATACCAGCCTTTTTCGGCCACGGAGCGTGAGCTTCATGGCGGGAGGTGGTTGCGTTGTAAACAACTCTGGCCGAGGGCGGACGGGCGGCAGGCGTGTTGGGAGCCCGGCGGCACCCCGCCGGTGTCTCTGTCGTCCCCCGTTCCGAGGTAGACGGTGGAAGGAGCTGAGGCGCGCGCCTCTCTCCTTCCCATCGACCAAGAGTGAATACCTGTTATTGAACGTGTAACACGTCACTAACTATATAACGTTATTAACGTTAATGCCACAAAACGAATGCATTTGTTTATCTAGCCCCTTACGTGACTGCGGGGTGCAAGGGCTATTGTTTATCATAAGTAGGAACTTTATGCAGTACTCAGTAGCTTGTTTATTTTCTTCTGAGTGCTTTGTTTAATTACATGTTTACATGAACAGCCACCACTGTAAACAACATGTTTTTTCACCAATAGATTATGCAATGCCGCCCTCCGTAGGATCTATAATACAAAAAAAAAAAAATTATATAAAAAAAAAAATTTAATAAAAATATTTTTTTATTAAAAAATGTACAAAAAACGAACGTTCGAACGTTCGTTCGATAAACCCTGGCGAACATTCGAACCCTAAAAACAGGGTTCGGGCTCAGCCTTAGCTCTCACCTCCATAGCCATGAAGTGCTTTGAGAAGCTAGTGAAGGGCTACATCTGTTCCTCCCTCCCCAACACCCTGGACCCCCTGCAATTTGCATACCGCCCCAACAGGTCCACGGAGGACGCCATAGCCCATGTGCTGCACACAGCAGCATCACACCTGGACAAGAGGCAGGGGAACTATGTGAGAATGCTATTCATTGACTAAAGCTAAGCAAGTACCTTGGAGTCCACATATCCAAGGACTTGACATGGACCACACACATAGACAGTGTAGTGAAGAAAGCATGGCAGCGCCTCTACTTCCTTAAGCATTCAAAGTGAGTCAGAAGATCTTAAAGAACTTCTACTCATGTACAATAGAGATCATCCTGGCATCACCTTCTGGTTTAGGAATAGCACTGGACACGACCACAGCAGACTGCAGAGAGTGGCTCGATCAGCCGAATGCACAATTGGAGGTGGGCTTCCCAGGACATTTACACCAAGCGTATAACCAAAGACTCTAGTCACCCAAACAACTGCTGCGGTCAGGCAAGCGCTACCAGGGTCTCATGGCCAGTACAGAGAGACTCAAAAGGAGCTTCTCTATCCCCAGGCCAGGATGCTCAATATATTTTGTATAATGTTTGGTCTTTATGCTTTTTACTGTATGAAGCACAATTTGAAGCACTTAGGGGGCTCATACAAATAAATAAAACTTGAAACTTGAAACTTGAAACATAGTTAATTATGAGTCATTAAAAGCACAAAACTAAAGTTGCGACCGAAGTGGCATATAAGTTGGAATTTTCTACAGTTTTGTTTCTGGATGTACGGCTCCCCCCCCCCCCCCTCTTTCTCATTCTCCCCTCTCTTATTACTCAGTATGTCTCTCCTTCCTCTCTGCAGTTGTGATTAATGAGAACCTGTCTGGTCTGACAGAGCAGAATGATGGTGACAATTAGGGGTGTGCCTCTCTCCCTTATAAAACGATCGGATACGTATCTAGATACATGGGCTGTGATACATTTTTTATGAATGGTGACAACAGGAATGAGCGAAATAACAATAAGAACAACAAAGGGGAGAATGTTCTTGGCAGAGTTGTCTGCGGCTCTGCAGATCGTCCCGGTTTTGAGATGGTGAAGCGGCGTAGCGCCACTGCCTCTGCGGCTCTGCAGCTACTCCAGGATCCAACTCGGGAAGGAATGGAGAGAGAGAGAGAGTGGTCAATAAACAAGCCAACGGAATACAGAGGCAGTCCAGTCCTCCTTAGCTGAGTCCAGTATAATCACACGTGACTTGATCTTCAGTGTTACCAACACACAAGTTTAGCTGAGCCCAGTACAATCACACGTGACTTAATCTTCAGTGTTACCAAGACACAAGTTTAGCTGAGTCCAGTACAAAACAAAAACGGCAAATCTTCAGTGTTATCCACACAGAAAACAGAGAATCCAAAAGGTTCGTTCCAAAAACTCACCAAAGCGCAAATGCGCAAAGCGGGCAACGAGGCACAGCTCCAACGGATGATAGAGAAACACAACAGCGGCGACTTCCATAGACGTCCTGAAGAAAAACAGACGAGGCACAACAACGGGGGGGGAACAGGCAGTAGCAGTGGTAATCCAAAACGACCCGACAACGACTGACAGAAAGACCCGAGTATATGAAGGGCTCTGGAGCGCTGATTACAAACAAACAACAGGTGCGTGACGGCAATTGGTAATTGACCTAGAAGTGTGTGGCGGCAATGAGCCAATCCTCCTCACAGTACCTTGAAGCGTGTGGCGGGAATGGGCCAATCCTCACAATGTGTGTGTCCAAGACTAATATCCTTCGGGACAATAATGTCAACTTAACTTGCAGTCATTTAAGTTTAACTTAACTTAACTTAGAAGGTTCTTCGTCCCAGGGTTTCATGATGACCGTCGATCCAAACCGTTCTATATCCGTTTAGGAACAAGACAATCCTTTATCGGTGTTACTGAGGGGACAGTGGTCCAGTGCAGACAGCTCCCATCAGTGTTCCAACTTTGTGTGGTGGCTTTAGTTAATTTATTACACAATTGATTCCACGTATATCCTTGTCATGGTCCTCTAGTTTTGGTTCTAGTGTTATGATTTAATATGCTGTGTGATTTTATATGCTTGATTTATGCGTATTCCTTTATGTACACTCGCCGTGACTGTAGATTAGGAAAACCTTAGTTGGCCTTTCGAGTTTAAATAATGGTTTGAAATGAAACCATCACCTGCTACAGAGAGCTCCGCCAGTTTGCCGGAGAGTTCCGTTCCACCCCCGATATCGGGCACGGCGTTGCGTCGACCCGTGCGCCCCGTCGACGCAAAGTCTGGGACCACAGGCTCCACATCAGTCATCTCTGGCAGCTGTCCTCATAGCCTCAGGGTCTGGAGAGGAAGACAGACAGAGAGACGGCCATCGATTAAAAACAACTACGTCAACGATTTGAAAGATTTCATTGATGGCAGTTAAATGTTACAAAAGGCATCTATGAGGGAGATACATCAGAAGCACTAAGATTGTTCACAAATGCTGTAAAAAGACCCTGTTAACCCTTTCAATACCACACTACAGAAGGTTAACCCTTTCACTACCACACTACAGACGGAACCGTCTGTAGTGTCGTAGTGGAAAGGTTAACCTTCTGTAGTGTGGTAGTGAAATGGTTTAACCCTTTGTTGTGTGGCAGAGAAAGGGTTAACCTTCTGTATTGTCACAGTGAAAGGGTTAACCCTTTATTGTGTGGCAGTGAAAGGGTTAACCTTCTGTATTTTTTCAGTGAAAGGGTTAACCAAATCCTCCCCGGCTGACCGACCTTTCCATCACAGTGGAAATTGTAGCCGTGGCCTCGTCCCCGACCGCCAAGAACCTTGGTGTTGTCCTCGACGATCATCTGAACTTCTTCGCACACATCGCCGCAATGACCAGTACCTGTAGATTCCTCCTGAGCAATGTCAGAAGGATCCGCCCCTTCCTGACAAAAGAAGCCACCCAACTCCTTGTGCAATCAACAGACATAATGTTGTCTCTAGTGACCACCATCACCAAGCCTCTTCAACTAATTAAGAATGCAGCAGCCCGTCTGATCTCCAACCTACCAAAGTCAGCCCATGTTACCCCACTTCTTAGGGACTTGCACTGGCTCCCCATCACCGCACAAATCCGCTGGCATATCGCGCCATGATGGGAACGGCTCCCGCCTACCTCCGGTCAATGGGCCTCATGCATGAAGCGATATAAGAACAGATTTCGTTCTTAACTAGCATTTCCTCTTACTTTGTTCTTACCTGGGATTCAGCAAAGTTTTCTTATTGTTGCTTTTTTCTCAGGCAAGAACAAATTATAAGAGTGGTCGAGAGCACTCTTACCGAAATAAGAAATTCGTACCCCAAAAAAATAAAAATAAAAAAAGCCTACCATTGGTTAATTGCCCCCAAATACGACTTTAAAAATACAGAACTTTTCAATAATAATTATTATTATTATTATAACTTATTGCGTGTGTTCTGTCTGAAATGGATTATATATTGCTGTTAGAACAGTTATGCTCTGGCCGCCCAGGCCATTGACTGATTGAAGATTTGCAGATTGCAGAATGGGTACAATACAGTACAGCTCAATACATACAATTGTTAAGGGGATGCAGACCAGAGAAAGACTTTCGTCTTGTTTACATCAGGGTCCCCCATTTTCAATTCATAATGACATTTATGACATACACAACATACAGATATACAGATATATATCATGACATTTATGACATGACATACAGATATGCAGTACTGTATACGTAGCATAGAACGCATATTTAGAGATTGTCTATATCAGTGGTTCCCAAACTTCTGTTTTATGCGGACCACTAGATTATTATCAAGAACATTTGCGGACCACCTCGTATGCAAACAGTAAAACATAAATAAATAAACAACTGACTTAAACCCAGTAATACACGAGACCCTCTTCTTGGACCAAGTAGGTTTAGTCGATAATCCAAAGTACAGTTACCCCCACCCCGCCTACCCATCCCCCCACACGCCACCCCACCTACCCAACCCCCCCACCCCCCGCCCCACCTCCTCCAATGTACAGTTTCTACATCAAATGTATATACTCTCTTTTTTTTTTTTACTCTTTTTGTTTCACAAACAGTACTGTATTTGTAGATCTGTACACTGTACATTGGAATATTGACAAAGCCATACTTGGTCATTTACTGTACATTGGAGGGGGTTGGGTTGCGTGTATCCTTTCCGCAACCTTTCCCATCCTTTCCGTGTTCGGTTTTCCGGGTTCCTCTGATTGGCCGCGACCCCCACGTGACCCGCCCCCCTATCCACCGCTCTGCCGCTGCAGAGCGAGCGGCCCCGGACTCGCTCGCTTCCTCAATTTATACGCATGGAAGTATTGACTGAATGAATGAATGAATGAATGAATGAAAACTTTATTTAACAGATTGCAGAATGGGTACAATACAGTACGGCTCAATACACACAATTGTTAAGGGGATGCAGACCTGAGAAAGACGTTTGTCTTGTTTACATCAGGGTCCCCCATTTTCAATTCATATAGAACGACTACGCCGTAACAAATCATTAAAAAAAGATACCGTTAACTGGAATATGTTGTGCCACATGTTGGATTATGTAATTGGTTTGTCATGACAAACAAATAAAAAAATAGCGATTTACCCGCTGGCTACAACAACACTCAGTGACTGCATGTAGTCAGAGCCAGAGCTCAGCGATGCCGCTCGCGGCAGCACATTCTCGCCGCGGGCTGAGCTCTGGTGTCCGCTGGAGCAAGCCAGAGACAGCCGGCGATTCGATATTTAATTTGTTTGTCATGACAAACCAATTACATAATCCAACATATGTGTAAAGGCACAACATATTCCAGTTAACGGTATCTTTTTTTAATGATTTGTTACGGCGCAATCAATACTTCCATGCATGCGGGACCTCCATGTTTTGGGGGTATTCATCAGACAAATCGGATCCGGGGATTCGGCTCCATCAGTCGGGCAAGAACTGCAGGTTTTCAGCCTCTCCCCTCTCTCCTGGAGCTTAAGGGGGAGCTTAGTCTTCCTGCCTCTGAGGAGGTGGCTACAACATCAACACACTGACTACATGCAGTCACTGTGTGTTGTTGTAGCCAGCGGGGAAATCGCGATTTTTTTTATTTGTTTGTCATGACAAACCAATTACATAATCCAACATATGTGTAAAGGCACAACATATTCCAGTTAACGGTATCTTTTTTTAATGATTTGTTACGGCGTAGTCGTTCTATATGAATTGAAAATGGGGGACCCTGATGTAAACAAGACAAACGTCTTTCTCAGGTCTGCATCCCCTTAACAATTGTGTGTATTGAGCCGTACTGTATTGTACCCATTCTGCAATCTGTTAAATAAAGTTTTCATTCATTCATTCATTCATTCATTCATTCATTCATTCATTCATTCATTCATTCATTCATTCATTCAGTCAATACTTCCATGCGTATAAATTGAGGAAGCGAGCGAGTCCGCGGCCGGTGGATACGGGGGCGGGTCACGTGGGGGTCGCGGCCAATCAGAGGAACCCGGAAACCGAATTCCGTTGCGGAAAGGATACACGCGGACGCGGTTGGGTTAGGACATTTGCAGGGGCCAGTTATCTGGTCTGCTCTGGTCTCCATCCCCTTAACAATTGTTAAATAGGTTTGGCAGGCATGAAAAGTTGACAATAAGTGAACCAAATACAAAGACATCGTTTGTAAATTAATGTTAATACTGAACAAAATACTTAGTGATCAAATAGAGCTACAAACTAGATTACAGATTACTTTAGAATAGAAAATACAAACAGTAGGATGTAACATTAAATAGTTCAATCAAATAAAGTAAAATGTGGACAGAACTGAAGAAAAGACTGTTAGTCACTGTTTAGACAATAAAGAATATATCATATTATTCTAAGAGCAATTAAAGCATGATAAAGTGTTTGTAGATGGAAACAGCTCATGCTCTATTTTCTGTTCACGGAGAGAGGAGCTGAAAGGATCCCCTAATAAGGTAACAGCCAGTCGGATTCTACTGTGTAATGTTGTGTCAACAGAACAGGAGGACGTGTCACTCACAGACGAAGTTTCCTACTAGAAGGAATTTGGCCAATGGGGAAGCCTGATCGCTGGGGTGACGTCACCTGACAGGCAGGGGAAAGGTCTTTTCTATCTCATTAAAAGGGCAGGCGAGGAAACAGAGGAGAGACCTGGAGCGAGACAGACCTGGACAGGAGGAGGGCTGGAGACTCACCAACCGGAGCTCGAGAGCCGAGCCGGAGACACAGAGCCACTGACACCCGATGACAGAGGAGCGCCGCATAGCAGGAGATCCCGCCACGGAGAGAGACGAAATCAAGCGCTCTTTGCCCTGAGCGCTGAGACTCACGGAGACCCAAGGTTGCCCTGGCGACCAGCAACCACTAAGAGAGTCATGGACAACCCGAGAGACAACAACACCACCACCGGAGAAACGGCTCTGATCGGCCCCAGCTGATCAGATCATGGACAAAACTGCCACACCAAAGAGATAATTAGCTAGAAGAAGAAGATCCTGTACTTGTTTGATGCATAAGCTGTGTTTTATTAAGAATGGAATAAACACACCAGTTTGTTTTATTCAGATCACCTCGTCTGCGTTTTCCTTAATAGAACCGAACACCAGAAACTACAAACAATGCAGAGAGGAGGGTAAAAGACTATACGATCACAAATCATATATAAATGGAGTGAAAGATACTTCAGGTGTATTCAGCTGAAACGACTCGGACGAAATGCGAAGTGTTGATACAGAATTGTAGCCCGCGGCCTAGATATATTTCACTCTTCAGATTCTAGAACCCTCCACCGTCTCTCCCTCAAACGACCTTTCCATAGGAATACTGTTGTCACATAGGAGGACCACGGAGGCGGGAAGTTAAAGTGAGTTTAAAATATATTTTCCAAGAGCGACCTGGCCAAAAATACATCAGTTTCATACAGCACACACACACACGGACACACATGCGGACACACACACACACACACACACACACACACACACACACACACACACACACACACACACACACACACACGTTTACATTGCACTACTTTTATTGTCTTTTATACCTATTATTATGCAATTTATGCATTGTTTTTTTTATTCTGTCAATCTGTGTGCTGATTTTATGTTCATTTTATACTATATACTGTAGATACTAGATTTATTAGATATTAGATACTAGATACAAATTTATTGTTATATTGTAGAAATGTGTGCATTGAAATGTCTGTAAAGTCTCGATGACATTGAAAATGAGGGTGATAAAGAAGATAAAGGTTGATGATGTTGAACACACACATACACACACACA
The DNA here is from genome assembly GCF_963971535.1 of Notolepis coatsorum. Lineage (NCBI taxonomy): Eukaryota > Metazoa > Chordata > Actinopteri > Aulopiformes > Paralepididae > Notolepis > Notolepis coatsorum. The sequence continues at coordinate 91,617,109 of NC_140169.1, read as the reverse complement.
CACAGTGACACTCACAAGTGCCTAAAATCCTTATCCCTCTCTCCCCTGTTCACCAGATGGTGCCCTTGCAGCGACGTACTCCTCTCTGCTCGTCTGGGGCCAAGCAGCAGATAATCATCACCCTGCCGGATCTCGCCAAAAAGATTTAGAATTTAATCAAACGCTCCTCTCTTAGTCAACCCTGAGTGACCTGGCTATATCAGGCCTGGGAACGGTAGCGCCAGACAAAGCCAGGCAGTCTGCTATTCTATTTATACAGAGAGGGAAAGAGCTTAGGGCTTACAAAGTTGAGACAGCAGCACCTGAGACCCAGAGGCACTACCAGGTAAGTGGGGAGGTGGGTTAATAGGCAGTATGGAGGGTACAGGAAGGTGGGTTAGTAGGCAGTATGGAGGGTACAGGAAGGTGGGTTAGTAGGCAGTATGGAGGGTACAGGAAGGTGGGTTAGTAGGCAGTATGGAGGGTACAGGAAGGTGGGTTAGTAGGCAGTATGGAGGGTACAGGAAGGTGGGTTAGTAGGCAGTATGGAGGGTACAGGAAGGTGGGTTAGTAGGCAGTATGGAGGGTACAGGAAGGTGGGTTAGTAGGCAGTATGGAGGGTACAGGAAGGTGGGTTAGTAGGCAGTATGGAGGGTACAGGAAGGTGGGTTAGTAGGCAGTATGGAATAGGGGTATGCGGAGACCTCATTGGGTCTCATTCACCAACGGACTTAAGACAAAAGATCAGACACAATTTTGTCCTAGCTCCACTTAAGACATTTTTGGGACGATTTTGGGATTCACGAACGGTCCCTTCTCCTGGATTCGGCTAAGAGCAGGATTTAGGAGCGCTGACGAGCAGTCGTAAGTCGGATAGACTTTTCTGCGCCATGTTCTTAAGGGCTTTATTTGGGAGGAATCATGGTGATTGCGTTCATGTCAACTCTATACAGACATCCTTGGAATAAAATAATCATAATAATAATAAATATGACAATATTTGTATGATAGAAAATTAAGTTTTACATTTACAGTCATGCCTCAAGAGGCATTGTGATGCCCGAAAATAAATAAAAACACTACACCAACACTGCAAATGACAGTGGATAAATAAATAAGAACTAAAGTTAATCGCGTGGATATAGCTATAGTGGAATATAGACTGTTTAATATTCCATATTTATACCGTCTTGTTGCACGCTCCTGGCCACCTGCTGCAGCGTGCACGCACACACACACGTGCATACTGTATAGTCTACGTGCGTAATGAATGAACAGTAGGCTTATATTCAAATGACTTGTTTCATTAGGAGATAGTAGATACTGTATGCACATTCAGCATTTCATCAAGTCTGGTCACATTTATGACTCTGCTAATCCTCCCTGCTCCCCCTCCCTACCCACTGCAAGAGCCGGGAATTCGTTGATCTGCAAAGCCCGGAGCCCTCCCTTTTACTCCCACTGGATTTGGCTGTGTAACTGCAACTCATAAAGTCATCAATTATATTGAATCTGCCCTTGACTGTAAACAACACTATGCAGCTATATTCATCAACTTAGCCAAGGTCATTGACACAGTAGATCACCCCATCCTTGGAGACAGGCTTATAAGTATTGGGGTATCTGGTCACTCCCTGGCATGGGTTTCTACCTACCTATCTGATAGGGTGCAAGTGTTGATTCAGATCAACTCCTGTCACAGCCACTCCCTATCACTAAGGGTGTGCCCCAGGGCTCTATTTTAGGACCAACAATATTTGCTATATACTGTATATATATATACGACTTAGCCAGCTTTGTTTGTTCTTCTTTATGCTGACGACACTATTCTGTATGCCACTGCCCCATCCCCCAGGCGTGAACACTTAAGGTAACTAACTTGCGTTCAACATTTCTCTGATTGGCCACGACGCCCACGTGACCGCGCGCTAGCACGCCCCCTTATCCACGCCTGCCGCTCTGACTGTGTGTTGCAGCCAGTGATGCGTTACTAAGTAACGCGTTATTGTAATCTGATTACTTTTCCCCGAAAATAGTAATCTAACGCGTTAATCTTTAAAAGCCAGTAATCTGATTGCAGTTACTTGTCCAAGTGGCTGTGCATTACTATTTCGTTACTATCTCATCATAAATTCATAATGCAGGCGGAATGCAGTATTTTATTTCGTTTTCGACAGTCAAAAATACATTTTGAGCTGTTTTTCTTTTGGGAGTGACGTGGTGTGGCAGTGAAAGGGTTAAATACAAGAATGTGTCCCGCGGCGTGACTGGTCCCTCTGTCTGTGAGTGACTCTGCTTTAGTCCAATCACATTCCCCATCCGCAGTCTGCGAATCAGAGGCAGAGTAGGGCGGGTCTTCACAGCACGTCATGTGACATATGCGCCAATCGTGTGACAGCAGGGCTCCGTCGTCGGAGAATTCCACCCCAAAACGCTTGGCAAAATTAAAGATGACTTTTGCGGTTTCTGTTCAGAATTCCACCCCAAAACGCTCGTCTAAACGTAGCCTCAGTCACTACTTCACGGCGGAGGAAACAAAATACTGTCTACCGCTAAAAACAGCACATCCAATTGCATTGAAAGCATCTGGAATCACAACACTAGCCGACGCTTCGACTAGGTACAGGAGGGTTGATGGTGGCAGAGCAAAAGCTCTTATTTGCCAGATTTACAGTTAATTTACATGTTAAAGAGAGACTGATTGTATGTTTATAGAGAGACATCTATAAAAACAATTTAATAGTTACAGTTGATATAATTGAATAGTTCAGCCTGCATTTGTTAGATGTGATACACTGGTTTTGTAAAACCACTGGCTGGCTGCTCTAATGCTGTGAGCATCATAGACTGTTGCTTTACCATACTTGATGGTACAGAAGCTGAAGCACTAGTTTAACAATTTACGTTATGTGCAGAGAAACAAGTTAAAAACAATTTATGCACTTTCAATAAAGCGTTTAAAAAAAACTGTTGGGGGAACGACGACGACTTCGTAACCTAGTTACTTTCAAAGTAACTAAGTTACTCTGATAATCAAGTAATCAGTAAAGTAACTTAGATTACTTTTTAAAGGAGTAATCAGTAATCAGTAATCAGATTACTTTTACAAGTAATCTGTGGCATCACTGGTTGCAGCGCGCGGCAGAGTGTTCTCGCCTTCCTCAATTTATACGCATGGAAGTATTGACTACGGCGTAACGAATCATTAAAAAAATATACCGTTAACTGGAATATGTTGTGCCTTTACACATATGTTGGATTATGTAATTGGTTTATCATGACAAACAAATAAGAAAAATCGCGATTTACCCGGTGGCTACAACAACACACAGTGACTGCATGTAGTCACTGTGTGTTATGTGTAAAGGCACAACATATTCCAGTTAACGGTATCTTTTTTTAATGATTCGTTACGGCGCAGTCAATACTTCCATGCATTCGGGATGTTTTGGGGGTATTCATCAGACAAATCGGATCCGGGATTCGGCTCCCATCAGTCGGGCAAGAACTGCGGGTTTTCAGCCTCTCTCCTCTCTCCTGGAGCTTAAGGGGGAGCTTAGTATTCCTGCCTCTGAGGAGGTGGCTACAACAACACACAGTGACTGCATGCCCACAGACTGGAACAATTTACAAAAAGGTTTAAAACTGGACCATTTCAACAATCAGCTTTCAAGGATACTGTCATGGAGATGTATACTGACACTATATAAAACTATAATTCTTTCTATTTATATCTGTCTTGTACAGTAGCTTGCAGCTTTTGTACTTAATGCCTTTTGTATTAATCATTGCCGTGCTGCACTGCTAATACAATGTAATTTTTCCCTGAGGAGAATAAAGGTCCCCTCCCCTCTCCTCTCCTCTCCTCTCCTCTCCTCTCCTCTCCTCTCCTCTCCTCTCCTCTCCTCTCCTCTCCTCTCCTCTCCTCTCCTCTCCTCTCCTCTCCTCTCCTCTCCTCTCCTCTCCTCTCCTCTCCTCTTAATCACCTCTTCAACACCTCAGTACAGAACTTTCCAAACATGACAACATAAACATTCTAAATGGTCTCAAGTGTATTTCCTGTTGCAGTATAATACAACAGCTGACATGGAATACATTGGGGACTAAAGCTGTTGTCCTAGCAACAGTAATTGTTCTGAAAATGTATATATGAAGACAAAGGAAAGGGTGATTATAGTATTCCATTACATCACCTCCCTTCCATCTTGGTTGGAAAAAGGTTAATGGGGACACACTATTGGCAAATATTGCCATTACCAAGTTCATTTTAGCTACCTTTCATTTTACCACTGCTTATCAAAATGTTTATTTTAATCTGTTCGGAGCAGCAGATGGGAGGTGTTTAGCACATATAGGCAGGGGCGTAGCTGGGGGGGGGGGGGTAGCTTAGGATGATTCCAAGGGCCCAGCACTGTGTGTGTGTGTGTGTGTGTGTGTGTGTGTGTGTGTGTGTGTGTGTGTGTGTGTGTGTGTGTGTGTGTGTGTGTGTGTGTGTGTGTGTGTGTGTGTGTGTGTGTGAGATATATAGAGAGAGAGGGGGGGCTTTGGTAGACTATTGCATTGGTCCATTCATTGAAGATGAACGCAATGCGACATCCTTTACTAGGCTCACCCACCAACAGTGCAGGTGCTGAACTGCTGATCCGAATGTATAGGTAAAAACCATATTATGCGTTTTCATCAATAAAAAAATGGCAACGCGCGCTCGCATTCACTGGGGGCCTACAAATACATTCTTTGATGGGGCCCAGAATCTGGAGCTACACCCCTGCATATAGGCTAATACAACGAATGGCAGACAGCTTAGAACTGCTGGAGAGTAAGTGTGGTAACTATTATTCTTGTCTGTGAATAACGTAAGGTTATGTATATAACCAAGTTCTATGAATTATGGTGACGCTCAGCGTCAGTCTGCACGCACTTCACTTTGTGCACGAGCACTGAATAAAAAAATTCCACAATGTACCTTTACATCCCAACATTCGTCTGGCCACACCCCTATCCGCTTACCTTCATAAGCAGGTGTGTGGTCACCTACTCGCCTCCTTCCCAAACTTTCACCACAAGGTGAGATCAAGGGCCGAAGTGGCGTCCTGACGCTGAGCGTCACCAGTATTCATAGAACTTGGTTATATACATAACCTTACGTTCTATTTCATTATGGCTCCGCTCAGCGTCAGTCTGCACAAGAGCAGCTGAGCGGAAGCCAAAAGCTCGACAAATGAACCCCGCTGAGGCTCCCCACAACCATCAGACCGGGGAGGACCGAGCCCCCCGACCCTCCCTATTGGAGGACGGGAGGGAGACGGATCCGACCGTACGAAGAGGAACTCAAGCAACTCAACGCACAGGGTGAGCAGACCGTGGCTTGACCCCACGACTACGCACACTCACAACCCGCATGCCACCAGGGAACGAACGGAAGGAACAACCCTCGTTACTGCCCCCAAAATCACGGGGTCAAGAGCAAACTCAACCCCGTGGCAAGGCCGTAGCAGCGAAGCGCGAAGGAAGACCCAGACCCACTGAAGGGACTGGGTCCCCTGGAAAAAAGGGGGCCCAGAGAGGTCAATGACACCAGGCATCAAGACCCCACCAGGCGGTCACTTAGTAACACCGCCCCCCACATCGCCAGCGTATTCGGATAGGGCCCCTCCAAGAGCGGGCCCTTTCCCCCCAATAGTACACCGCCTGGCACACTGACCCTGCAACACAGGCAGTCAGCATGGCCGTAAAGCACTCAAAAGGTTAACCAACGGAAGCAGGCAGTGCACCGGGGAAACCAGGCAGCAGGCTGTAGACCCGAGCCTGGAGCACTGCGGACGAGACAAGCGCCAAAGGGGTCAACTGAAAACAGCCCCCCCGGCAGAAGGGGCGTATGCTGGCACTGTTGCGCACCATGACAAAGCCTCCATCAAAAAAAACCCACCCAGAGGGGTCGAGGCAGAGAAGGCTGACACGATTGGCAGACGTCATGAACGTGCAGGGGCACACTCAACCGGGTAACCCGGGAGTTGACTCTGCTCCAACACACCAGGGAATCAACCACCCTCTTGGTACCACATACGGTGGTTGTTCCTATAACCCCTCAAGAAAAAAGGGTTATCCCAGGCCTACGGTTTCAACGAAACATTACTTCGGACCGGGCCCGGCGGCTCGGGAAGCACACAGGGTTACCAGAGGAGGTCCAGAAGACCACCCCAACAGCCCCCTCTTTGCCATGCATGAGAGAGGAGCGAAAGAAAGGAGAACCAGCCCCTTATAATAGTGCCAGGTACAAAGTGTACCCAACAAAGGGTCTCCATAACGCCTAACCCCGTGACACCCAGGCCGACCCGGCATTTTCCCCCCTGAAAAAAGCACAAGTCCCTCAGGGTACCAGAACAGCAGATCTGCATCCCCGGCGGACAACGGGTTAACTGACCTGGACCAGCGTGACCAGAACCAGTCCCGTGCCCTAACCACGCCAACATGCCCACTCCAGGAGAGGGGGCAGGAATGCGTGTTGATCTAAAACATGAAAAGAGAGCGCCACCCAGACGGTCCTATTTATACCGCGCTCAGTGGCCCACCCCAAGGGCGTGAGACCCCTCTACCTATGTTCTGATCTATTCCGTTAACATCCCCCAGATATGAACGAGAATCCGTCGAGACCCAGTAACAGGCTCTCGCAAGAGGAAAAAATCCCCCATCCCAGTTGCCCTATAAAAACGCTGTTTTAATAACAAGCAACCAAGGCGTACTAGCCTCCTGCATGATTCTTAACAGAAACACCCCGAGCCAGCACTATGTATGCGTCGGGACCCAAAACATATCAATGGACAGTCTAACCAGACCCCACATTGATCCTTCAAGGCGCCTGGGAGAACGACAAGAAGGTTGTCGTGCTTCATATTCTCCACTCTTTTTTATTAAAAAAGAAAGAAACACCGACTGACATGAATCCCACGTGACGCAGCCGAGGGTAATTTCTTTTACATTTTTACATCCCGCCACCCTCACTACAGAGGAGAGACGGAACTCCTCAGCGAGACTTCCCACGTGAGCCATAGATTGAAAAGTCACGGTAACATTGAGTCATGTGACCAACCGACTCAAGTTACACGTATATCGAGCGTAGTAGAACAGTAAGTTCCTACGCTCTGCCCCGACAACTTGACAACAACAGACCCTACATACGGGTCTAAACTCACAGAAGCCGTCGTCCAATAGAAACGTGCCTAGTGACGTTTGCTATGACGGGGGGAAACCCAAGACTCAATCGCCTGTGATAGGTGCGGAGTCTGGGAAACCATCCCCCCCCCCCCGTGCCAAGCTGCCTAACAGCTTGACCCTGACCGAATGAAAAGAGAGTCCCAGAACCCCCTGACCAATCAGAAGAGGGAAGGAGGTGTTTATCCGGTACCCCCTCGCAAGCCCAACCCTCGCATATGACAACAACAGCCATATGATACCTTCAGTAGCAATGCCAATGAATAGCGCAAGCTAATCCAATGGACGCTAGCCACAGACACATCTGTGAACAGGGTTTATAGCAAGGCCAAGTTGTGTGTGTGTGAACCCGACACCCGTATCTATGTTGTAAGACACCGAAAAAATCTGATAGAGAGAGAGAGCGGCTGAGCCGCGGTACGTTTTCATACGAGCATTACTGCAAACCAACACAATAGTGTTGCAGCTCAATATCACTGTTTAAGCAACAGAGCACGCAACTAACCTCTACCTTTATGTGGAGATTCAGGTCGAGGCAGAAAAAAACCTTTTTCAACCGAGTGTAGGCTGCAGGCCTTGCTTAAGCTCTAACATGAAAGTAACGTCTAGCCCTCCTATCAAACCCATACTAGCGAAAGATTCACACGTTGCATCCCCATCATATGTTTGGTGAATAAACACACAGTTTGTTAACAAAAAATACAGTCCCTCCTCAGGAGGGACTCTTTATTTTTCAACTAAATCATAGTGGGGCCGGGAAGGGAACAGGGGGGGACCACAGAGGGAAAAAGTCAATGAATTTAGCGACGCCTGCCACGAGCCGCTCGGGGCTTTCCACCCCGTGGAGCCCCGGAGGGAAGGTAAACGATCGGCGGCAGGTCTCGACGATCCCTACCTTCACCTCTGAGCGTAGATCGGCCGGCTGCAGTGGCGGAGGCGCCCTCTCTCCTCCTGGCCTTCTTCGCCGAAGGTCCAGCAGTGGCGGTGGTAGCAGCGGCGGCCACGGCGGAGGAACCTCGACGACGCGGCGGCCGTCTGACTCCACCGGCAACATCGGGCTGGGGGAAATGAGGCTGGAGCACGGAGCGCTCCTCCTGCATCTCCCTGCAGGTTGAGGTCATCAGCTGCAGTGCCGACCCGAATAGTCCAGCCTCGGAGAGGGGTGCCGTCAGAAGGGGAGTCCTCTTCTTCTCTGGCACACGCGCCTGCTCCAGCCAAAGGTGGCGCTGGATCAGAGTGGCCAGGGCGCGCACTTTCCCAGCGGCAATAGCCTGCGGCTGAATCAGATGCAGGATGGCTCCTGCCGACTGGGCGAGCTGACCATGCTGTAAATCAGTCAGCTCCGTGCCGCCCGTCAATATCCCGGACATGAATCTCGCCAGCTGCGCGATGTTAGAAGTGGCAGCTAGAGATTGTGTTCCGGTGATAAATGACTGGTCGCTCCAAAATGCCAACCGCCTCGCCGATTTCCCTTGGGGAACCAGCTTCCGTAACGGCTCCCACACCACCTCAGGACAAAGGAGCGCCGCCATTGGCCTATCAAGCCGTGGCACGCCCTCCTTCATGCCGTCTACCAAACCCGCCACCCGCGTGACTTGCACGTAGGCGGGAGTAAGGCCCATGATGTGGGAGACCACCTGGCCCTGACGGACGTAGGCCGCCATTGAGGGGAAAAATGGGTAGACAACGTCCACCCCTCTCACCGGGCGACATTGCCATAGATGACCTATGAGATCGTCAGGGACAGGAACAGGCAGTGGCTGCGGCAGCGGCATGCCGTTTGCGACTGCCGCCGCCGCCATGAGCTCGGGGAACAAAGCACGCAGTTCCCCCTGCATACTTTCCTCCTCCGAGCCCGCGTCCCTCACATGCAGCAGACTACTGGTCAAGGAGCCACATTCTGATGTGGCTGATAGCAGGGCATCCCGCCGCCGAGTCGGAGGTTCTAACCCAACATCCGCGGACGAGGAACCCCAAGGAGACATCTCACCCCCCTCCAGTGTTACCTGGACGGACGGGAGACATGTCTCCACCGGGCCTTCAAACAAGAACCTGTCCGCCTCTATCATGTAGTCCTCTGTTTCCATCGGCCATGTAGAGACAGACGCATCCTCATCCGGCTCCAGTAACTCACCAAAACCAGGCCGTTCGCGTCTGCAAGCCACCATCTTGCGACGGGAGCGAGCTGACGCAAAAAGTTTGCGTCTCAAATCCCCCGCAACCAAAGGAGCCGGCCGCCCAACAACGGACGGCTCCCCGGAAGCAGAGGAACCAGAGCCGGAAGCAGGCCATCGCACAGGAGACGGCACTGGTGCACCAGCTCCTTGGAGAGGCAAACTACCCATTGGACGCCTACCGGGCGTGGCTGCCGACCACGAGAGAGGCCTCAACCCCACTCCAAGACGCACGACAGAGGCGGCGATGGAGAACCGCTGGTGAAGAGTGGCGTTGCGAGCGTGACCCTCCGAAATAGACATTATGACTTAGCTTTTTTCTTTCGAAATATATGAGAGAAGAAAAAAGCAAGAAAAAATTTAAACACGTCTCAACTTTCTTCAGCTAACAACCTCGTCAAGTGTGGGATCTACCGAAGGCACTTCCTTGTGGTGAAAGTGAAGAAGGAGGCGAGTAGGTGACCACACACCTGCTTATGAAGGTAAGCGGATAGGGGTGTGGCCAGACGGATGTAAAGGTACATTGTGGAATTTTTTATTCAGTGCTCGTGCACGAAGTGAAGTGCGTGCAGACTGACGCTGAGCGGAGCCATAATGAAATAGAACAGCTTACCTGACATCTGAACCCCACCCATCTGGCAGTCCAAGCTGGTCAAAACAAACACTACTTTTGTTATTATTTGTGAGTGTTATGTGGCCCAGGTCAGATCATCATCTTTATAATAACACACTTCAAGGTATATATGTAAGGTCTCCAGTGGCATTATTTACCACTAGTTGATGCTTGTGTGCCCCTGCTAGATGTATCGTATTTGTACGATAAAAGCAGCTCTCTCATTACAGGCACAGGAACAGCACAGCCCATTCAGAACAGGAATGAGACAGAGAGGTATAGAGGCTGCTATAATGTATCATCTGAGTTCTATTTAGCAGAACACTTAAAAAATTCACAGACCAGCTAGGAAAATCTGGGTAGGGGGTAGAAAATGTACATTTGGCATGTACTGGGCAGCTTCCAGGTGTGGATGTACAGACCTGTGTGAAGCAGAGTGGTGCTGGAGAAGAGACACTCTGCTCAGTCAACCTGTCCAGGATAAATAATGGTACCCCTTCCCCCCAGACCAGGACTACAAAGAGGCTGGCATGTGGTCGTTTGGAGCCCATCCAGGAGAGGAGGTGGTGTGGCCCGGGGGCCTCTGTATCGGCCCACAGCAGATATAGAACCACCAGCACTGAGGTCTAATGCTGGAGCTCAGCTGGCAGGGAGAGAGAGAGAGAGGGAGAGAGAGAGAGAGAGAGAGAGAGAGAGAGAGAGAGAGAGAGAGAGAGCAATAAAGGGAGACCAAGAGAGAGAGAGAGAAAGAGAAACAAAAGCAAGAACAAGTGCAAAAGAATGAGAGAGAGAGATAGAGAGAGAGAATAACTGTGGAAGCGTTGCCCTCCACATAACAACCACAGAAACCCTCTCCATTTGTTAGCCAGTGGAGGATGAGGAGGCTGGATACTGAGCTACAGTAGACATCTCTCCTGGCCAGCCTGCCTGCCTGAATGTCTGATCACAGCCTCTCACTCACACAGATCTCGGCGTCAATGAGCTGGTGGAGAGATGAGGGTGTGATGGCGGGGGGGGCTGGTAGGCTGTGTGTGGCGTTACCGAAGCCTCTGCCAGGAAGGCAGGGGGGAGCAGCAGCTTGCACATTTCAGCAGAACATTAGTCACTCAGCTTTGTCAGACACAGCCTTCCTGTTTGACGAAACACAAGCGTGTTCCCCATATGTTATCATCTACAAGTGTTAAGTGTGTCTGGGTGTATGTGCACCCGCGTTTATGTCTGTTATATGTCTAGGTCAAAAAGCAGCAAAACACACTGAGGAGTGATGGCAGTGGTGTAAAACAGATGGATATTAGCTCTGTGGACAGAGTGTTTAAAGGCAGGCAGCATAAGGAAAAGTCTGAATTCAACTAATTCAAAAGTGACGGAGGAAAGCCACACTACCGTCAGAGCAGACATTTTAAAAGCTCCCAGTACTACAAATGTGGTGGCATGCCTCACCCCAGCGTGAGTTCCCTGCCAATGAGTTCCCTGACCGGTCCCTTTAGGCCATGGTTACACTGGGGAAAAACAGCAACGTTTTATTTTCGAATGATTACGTTTGCATGTCCAAGTTAAAAGGAAGCGCCGTTTTGGCAGGAAAAACACGTTTTTCTAGCGGCAACGCTGAAAGGGTGTTTTCGTTTTGGAAACTCGCCGGCAACAGTGCCATGTAATTTGCGCAGATCAGATACGGAGCTGTTCTGCCCAATGCCCATGCGCAGTAGAGGCCGACGCCAAATTCTCCCCTGGCTGGACCTCGACTCCGTCCATTAGTCCAAACATCAGAACTATTTCTGGGAGTCACTTGCAATATCATGCTATAATTAATATAATTTGCTGTCTCCCGACACCAACCGGCCATATGGGGAGGCTATACAGGATATCAGCTGCGTCCTCCTCAGATTGCTTATTCACGTGTAACACGCACGGTTATTTCCAGTGTTTACAGCAGAGCTGTCCCAAGTAGCTGCGGCTACCAACGTGTTGTCAAGTTATTGTTATAAGGAACCCAGTACTCCAAACTATAACAGTCTGCATTCCCTTAACAATTGTTTGTATTGAGCCGTATTGTATTATACCCATTCTGCAATCTGTTAAATAACGTTTACATCCATTCATTCTGCTAGCATTAACGTTACTACGCTGCTAGCCACAATGCTATACTGTTATAATGGCATATCCCAATCACGTTAGCACGTAAGCTAACACAATCGGCGATATATTTGTGAGACTAAACTCCGCTCTTGGTGGTCAATTGTGTTGATGTTAGTTTTGTTTCATCAACAAATCATCAACAAATGAGGCAGAACACACAGTGAATGTATCCGTTTTTGTTTATTGCACTTTATTTCTTGCTGAAAAATGAATGCTATGTTGCTAATGGCTCATGCGAGGTATAAAGATGGTGGCTTTCTGAGATTTTGAGCAGGATGTGGAGTGACTCGTTCAACCTTTCCTATTGGTTGAAAATGGCCTTCATGTTTGAACTACATCGCCACCTACTGCTTTGGCATTGTACTACATGTATATAGTAGATGAGACAAAACGACGTCTAACTTAACTCTAACTTGCCTGCCAATACGCAGCGTTCTGAAAAGCTAAATGAAACTAAATGAAATGGCCCTAGTGTAACCGCAGCCTTAGACTACAAATGGAAATTAGCTTCTGCTAAATCTGATGTAAACATGTTTTCATGTGACAATGATTAATGTAAATGCACATTGTCTATAAATAAAAGAAGACAATTTTAAATGAGGCCAAGTGCCATTCCTGTAGAAAAAAGGTCACTACCGGCGTGTGTCTTGCAGGTAAAGCTGTGCATGGTGTTGATGAAGAGGAGGAAAGATTCTTTTTCGGCTCTGTAACATCTGATTGTGATCCATGGACAGCTGAAATAGACATAATGGACACAGGTGTCACAGGCTGTTTTTAACAACATTTATTCCAATGCACAGTGGCCGGTTCTCCAGAAAGCAGAGGAACCTTTGTTTGGTCCAGGACGGATACCACTGGAAGTGTCTGCGTTTGCCAGACTGCAGCTAACGAGAGAAACCAAGCAGACCATGGAAAAGGTCTATGTGGTCAAAAACCTGAGTGTACCCTTGCTCGGGAGGCCAGCCATTGTAGCCCTCGTCTTACTCATCCATGTCGACGGCATATACATGGAGACCCTCCAGTCAAGCTATCCCAAGCTGTGCAGCAGCCTGGGGGAGGTACAACAACCGTACAACATACAGCTTTGTCACTTTGGACAGCGGACACACTGTCACGCTCACCTGTGAAAGAAGAACAGGAGCTGATGGAGAGCACCAACATCTACGTGGACTGTGTTTGTTATGTCTGTCACTTTTGAATGAGTTCAATTCAGACTTTTCCTTATGCTGCCTGCCTTTAAACACTCTGTCCACAGAGCTAATATCCATCTGTTTTACACCACTGCCATCACTCCTCAGTGTGTTTTGCTGCTTTTTGACCTCCTCTGATTGTCTTGCCATGTCAATGACTTTTTCCAGGGCTAGGTCTCTTCCATTAGCATGCATTCTGAGAGCCTCGTGTCTGCATCCTGTCCCTGATCAGCTCATCATGCATTGCAACATTCCATATTTGCAATAGATGTTCTCCGTTCTGATCTATCTTAACTAGGGATGCTCTATATTGGCTTTTTTACCGATACCGATATTCCGATATTGTCCAACTCTTAATTTCCGATACCGATATCAACCGATATCAACCGATACCGATATATGCAGGGTTTCCCCCCCCAAAAAAAACTGAATAATTTCAGGTAACTAATAATTTCACTGGATATATATATAACAAATATTGTTATTGTTTTTTTTTTTTAAACCGATACCGATATTTTCCGATATCACATTTTACTGCCGATATCGGCCGATAATATCGGTCGGCCGATAATATCGGACATCCCTAATCTTAACCCTTTCACTACCACACTACAGAAGGTTACCACACTACTGTGTAGCAGTGAAAGGGTTAACCGTCTGTATTGTCGCAGTGAAAGGGTTAACCCTTTGGTAGTGTGGTAGTGAAAGGGTTAACAGCACTTCTGACACCATGTCGTGTTTACAAAAACACGTGAGACAAACTGTTAACTAGTATTATTTATTTATTGAACATTGCATCTCCAAGCTCACTTTATCCAAACGTTACCCCCTCCGCTAGCCACGCCCCCTCTCTCCCCACAACACTGTTCCCCATTGGTCCACAATACTCAGGCTTCTAATTGGTCAACCCATGACACAATATATACTATTATTGACATAATAATAGTAGACATAAATAATACCACAGTTTTGTCATAATGTATTATATGTGTATTTATGCTATGGACTCTTGGAGGAATAGCCCAAAGGGGCTAAGAGAGATCCAAATAAACAATAAACAAAACAAACAAAGAACCAGCCCTGTTGTCAGAGAAGTAATCCAGCTAAACCTCCTTAATCCAGGGTAGCACAGATTCTCATCTGCTTTTAAATGGCATATAAACAGACACTTGTCCCATTGTGTTCCTATGGTAACCACAAGACAATGGCCTCATATAGTATAACAGTGCATTCTATAACAAGAGCCACCCCAGAGTGACATCTGTTTTTAATTATTTGTCAATATATCCGTTTGTTGGGCAGGGCTGATGATGAGCCGGTCTCCACCAGATTCCTTGCATTTTTGACAGACGGAAACGTTTGGAGAGGATGCACTTTAGGAACGGACGGATATGTCACAGTCTGTTAGCAATGTTGTTGTTTCTGCAAATGCACTATTACGTTAATTATTTACTATTATTGATCTCCATTTTGTGTTTCTGGCCAGGTTCCAGACTATGTTGTGAGGTGTACCATATGATAGAGTGGCCTTATTCTGCTATTAGGTCCAATAGAATCAAATAAGATAAGATGGGCTCAGACACACTCATAACCCTAATCCTGTGTGGATCAAGCTGTGAGCCCTGCATGGATCATCAATCATTTAAGAGTCTGTTCAACCTACTTTATTCTGGGAAATACCAAAGTTGTAGATACAGAACTATACAGTAGGACAATACAGCTGGGTCCAGATGACTCATCATCTATACTGTATATCGGTGCATCTGTGGGATCTGTAAATTATGCTATCTAGCCTCTCTACATGCTCACTAACTTTGACAAGTCTCTTGGAGAGACAGGATGCTTCCCCTGCCTTTGATGTTTGTCGTTATCAATCATATAATGTAGCCTATAGGAATAGCTAGTTAATGCATTTAAAGCTAGAATCAGGTATACTAAGTGACTGAACACGTTCTCTAACATTGTATGGGTGAATGCTTTTCTGAATACATTCTGCCACTTTACACTCATTACATCAACACTGTGATTATTGTATAGTAAATGAGAGCTATTTTATTGTTGTCTATGCTGCTATTGGTAGCACTTTATAATAACACCCTGTTATAATACATTTATAAGGTATTTGTAGATAATGAACTAATCATGAACAAACCATTTATATACATTCATAAATGATTATTAAATCATTTATAACTATATTTGTATACCATTTACAAAGTATTTATAACGCATTAGTGGATAATGAACTAATCATGAACAAAACCATTTACAACTAATTAGTACATAATTTGTAAATGTACTCGTTTAAAATTCGATCTGTTGGTAACTTTTTCCACATGATCAACCTTATTTGTTCATTATTAGTGCAACATTTAATAATGATATCTTATGTGTAGTAACACATTTGTAGATGCTTTGACAAATGGATATGAAAAAACTACTATACCTCCATTTATTTGTTCATGTTCAACAAATGATTTGTTAGACATTCATAAAATATCTATAAATCATTTGCAGATGCTATTGTGTGCCCTAATCTAAAGTGAACACTATTCATCATTAACACATGTGTAATACAGTTTGTTCATTATTTGTTGACTTTCAACTCACCTGTTATGAACGATCTGGCTTTTATGAATACAGACACGAGGCAAAGACCAGACTTGTCTTTTCATGTTTAACAAATGATTTGTTAGACATTCATGAAACATCTATAAATCATTTGCAGATGCTATTGTGTGCCCTAATCTAAAGTGAACACTATTCATCATTAACACATGTGTAATACAGTTTGTTCATTATTTGTTGACTTTTTCATCACGTTATAAATGTTCTAGACAGCTTTCGGATCCACCCTTCTTTGTGACATCAAACAGTGACAGAATTAGGACTATAGATAAATGCAATTGTATTAACAAACAAAGCAAAGCAAAATACCAATACACATTGTTTATTTATTATTTATTTAAAAGAAAATTTGTATCTTTTGACACTCCTCACATCTTTTGACACTTTCTCTACTGTGTGGATTATTTTATGACTAAGAAATTGGATGGGGCTGGGACATTTGGGACGAATAAAAATGTAAGATGAAAATCATTCCAGCCTGTGGCAGGCAGTGGAGGTGTGAAATCCAGAACAATAGAAGTCACAAAGTGGAGTGGTGGAGTAGTGGTAGAGTAGCAGTAAAAGCTGGACTTCTAAGGGCTTCTACTGTACATGACATACAGGTATATGAATGAATGAATGACCTTTATTTATATAGCACCCTTCACAGCACGAATGCACAGGGTGCTTTACACTACAGCTTAATATAAAAACATAATAAAACAAAATCAGAAATAAATGACAACAAACAAACAGCAGTTAAAAACAGTGAAACCAGATAGAAAAAGTAAAATAAAAGAATTTGGATAAAATCATGAGTCACAAATTAAAACAAAACTATAGAACAGTGAGGACAAGAAAAGGCGCCTATCAAAAGCCTGCCTGAACAAATGTGTTTTTAGTTGTTTTTTAAAAGAGTTCTCAGAGGGGGCAGTTCGCAGGTCCAGGGGGAGAGCGTTCCAGAGCCTTGGTGCTGTCACCTCGAAGGCTCGATCACCCCTTGTTTTTAGCCTGGTCCTGGGGATCACTAGGAGGTGCTGATCGGCAGATCTGAGTGAGCGGGTGTTGGTGTAGGGATGGATGAGTTCCGTGATGTAGATAGGGGCCTGACCGTGAAGTGCTCTGAAAGTGAAAATGAGGACTTTGAAGTGAATTCTATAGTGTACCGGGAGCCAGTGCAGGGATACCAAAATGGGAGTGATGTGACATGATTTTTTTGACCTTGTGAGTAGCCTGGCTGCAGCATTTTGGACCATTTGTAGTTTATCTGTGGATGATTTGGTGAGACAGGTGAAAAGTGAGTTGCAGTAGTCAAGCCTAGAGGAAATAAAAGCATGCACGGATAGTTCTAGTTCAGAGTGAGATATGATGGTGCGCAGTTTTGCAATGTTTCTGAGGTGAAAGAAGCAGGTGCGTGTGAGTGTTTTGACATGTTTGTCTAGGTTCATGGCCTGGTCAAAGACAACACCCAGGTTTCTCAGGTGGGGACGTATGTTGTCTTTAAGGGACCCCAAGTGAGTGGCCACTCTAGCTGCAGTCTTTTCAGCTGCTACGATCAGCACCTCCGTTTTATTTGCATTTAACTGGAGGAAGTTACTCCCCATCCAGCTCTCAATGCCGAGCAGGCACTCCTGGAGAAGGCTGAGTTTCTCCAAGTTGTCGGGTTTAAAAGAGCAGAGTAGTTGTATGTCATCTGCGTAGCAGTGATATTTAATGCCGGTGAATTTATTGATGAGGAGGCCTAGGGGAAGCATATAAATGGCAAAGAGGAGTGGTCCTAGCACCGATCCCTGTGGTACCCCACATGAGAGAGGGGTGGGGTCAGATTTAAAAGGACCCACAGCCACCGAGAATGTTCTCTCCCTCAGATAAGAGGCAAACCAGTTTAGAGCGCTCCCAGAGATGCCCACCCACTCCCTGAGCCTGTCCAAAAGGATGTTGTGGTTGACCGTGTCAAACGCTGCGCTCAGGTCTAACAGGACCAGAACAGAGCATTCACCAGAGTCAGCAGACATCAGGAGATCATTGGATACTCTGAGAAGGGCAGATTCAGTGGAGTGGAGTTTGCGGAAGCCAGATTGGAATTTGTCACAGATGTTATTCTGTGACATGTGGGTGGTGAGCTGGTTGGCTACAACCTTTTCTAACACCTTTGATGCAAAGGGCAGCTTGGAGATGGGTCTGAAATGATTATGGATGGTGGGGTCTAGGTTGGGCTTTTTAAGGAGTGGCTGTACAACTGCCTCCTTAAAATAGATTGGGACAGAACCAGAGGCTAGGGATGAGTTAATGATAGTGACTAGACTGGGGCCAACAGAGCAGAAAACGTCCTTAAACATGGATGTAGGAAGGATGTCTAGAGGGCTCAAGGAGGTCTTCATGGAGGTGACTAAGATGGTGAGATCATCCAGAGAGACAGGTGAGAAATCGCTCAGGGATGCTTGAGTGGTGGGATGGAGGGGAAGGGGGGATAGAGAAGGAGTGATGTTTGCCATTATGTTTGCAACCTTGGTGACAAAAAATTGAAGAAAGCGGTTACAGTCCTCATTTGACAGCACTGGTGTAGGGGGGGGGGGGCTGACAAGTGTGTTAATGGTTTTAAATAATACTCTGGGATTGTGCTTGTTGGATGAGATTAAATTACTGAAATAGGTAGCCCTGGCAGACTTTACTGAGTTATTAAACTCAGCCCTCAGCTCTTTGAGGTATAGCCGACGAACTTCTAAATGAGAGGTTTTCCAGCGTCTCTCTACTCTGCGGCAGTTACGCCTGAGCTCACAGATGTTGTTGTCAAGACAGGGGGAGGGGTTCACAGGACGAAGTATATAGTACTGTTACATTTGTGACATACATGATATGCAAATATACAGTACTGTTTATGGTTATGATGACCAGCTTAATCATTTGCAATGGCATTGGTTAATAGAAAGGTACAGGCTACTCGCCATTCTTTTATGTCTGAAGTCGTCTTGCGGTCTCACTTTTAATTTTGCGTTTAGACTAGTGTTTTGGGAGGGAATTCTTCATGCAGACGAGGCTGTCGTTCTGCAGCTAGATGCATCTCGACGAGGCTGTAAAAGTCTACTCAACTCGAGACGACGGAGCCCCGCTAACCCATACGCTACACTGCCTCAGGTAGTTGAGACAAACAAGCTTGCTGTGAAGACCCGCCCTACTCTGTCTCTGATTCGCAGACTGTGGGTGGGGGAATGTGATTGGACCAAAGCAGAGTCACTCACAGACAGTGGCTCCAGTCACTAGATGTGATAGCCGCTGGACTGATTCTTGTGTATTTAAAAGTGCTGCCAATGTGGTGATCTCCGTGGATAGAATCAGACATGTTTGTTCGCTTTGTTTACGCTTCTAGGCTACTGGCGCATGCCTGTGACTTTTACAGCCTTGTCTGCACGAAGAATTCCCTCCCAAAACACTAGTCTAAACGCAAAATTAAAAGTGAGAACACAAGACGACTTCCGCGGTTTCTGTTGAGACTCTCCGTCTAAACATGGCCTCGAGACAGGCCTGCGTGAAGGCGATGGAGAAGTTGAGAAGAAGAAAAGGACAGTGCATGCATGGGGGGGAGAAGACACGTTGTTGTGATCGATGAGAGTCACTTCAGACATAAAAGAAAGGCAAGTAGCCTGTACCTTTCTATTAACCAATGCCATTGCAAATGATTAAGCTGGTCATCATAACCATAAACAGTACTGTATATTTGCATTAGTGCTGTCAGGCGATTAAAAAAATTTATCTAATTAATTACAGGATTTGTAATTAATTAATCTAATTAATCACATTTTAATCGCATAACCATTTTATGCCTGATATTCTATATTCTATAATCATATTTCAAATTGCATGTGTCCGGATGGCAGAATTGAGTACTGTATCTACAAAACCTTCTGTTTAATCATCTTCCATCTATTAATTTGCTTCGATTTTTCAGGTCTGGTCAATTTGAGCATAGTGTTATTCACAGTCAAAGATAAAAAAAATTATTGATATTCTCATTTGGTTCATTACAATTTACTCAAGCCTAGTAACAGACACAGTATTTCTGACACTGGGAATACATTCCCTGAGATCCATAGATGTCCCTAGAATCAGATACCAAGAACATGCAAATGGACCATATAAAAAAAGTCTGTAATGTGTATTCTACGTTCTTATGGAATGAATGAGATAAAAAAAAAACGTTATTAAAAAAAAAAAAAAAAAAAAAAACTTTTTTTTGTAATTAATTTTGAGTTAATTTTCATAACGCGATAATTTGCTGTGTAATTAATTAATCTAATTAACGCGATAAACTGACAGCCCTAATTTGCATATCATGTATGTCACAAATGTAACAGTACTATATACCTGTATGCCATGTATGTCCCTATGCCATAAATGTCTGATGTCATGTATGTTGTGTATGTCATAAATGTCACTATGAATTGAAAATGGGGGACCCTGATGTAAACAAGACAAACGTCTTTCTCTGGTCTGCATCCCCTTAACAATTGTATGTATTGAGCCGTACTGTATTGTACCCATTCTGCAATCTGTTCAATAAAGTTTTCAGTCATTCATTCAAACCATGTCACCATTTTGGAAAAATATGGATGCAGTATATTCAACCATGATTAATGAAAATGTATTACCTCCAATTTCTGCTCACATCATAAATGTTTCTGAATCAATGTCATCTCTTCTTTCTTGTTTAGCCATTTTCCCGAAACACAGGATGGCTGGGGCCCGGAGAACATTATAAGGAGAGGTGTGGAGACTCAGGGGGAACCGCACAGAGCAGTCACTTGAAGACCACCTGGCATCATTGAGTGGCTTGCTAGAAAACATCGTCATGGTCCCCTAGGCCGAATACTTCATGACATCAGAAAAGTACAATACAGATAGTCAGAAGAGAAGAGTCTACACAGGAGAGAAACCATGTCAATATGAGGACTGTTACAAAGCATTTAGTCTTTTAGTTAGTCATAAAATAATCCACACAGTAGAGAAAGATGTGAGGAATGTCAAAAGATACAAATTTTCTTTTAAATAAATAATAAATAAACAATGTGTATTGGTATTTTGCTTTGCTTTGTTTGTGTTAATACAATTGCATTTATCTATAGTCCTAATTCTGTCACTGTTTGATGTCACAAAGAAGGGTGGATCCGAAAGCTGTCTAGAACATTTATAACGTGATGAAAAAGTCAACAAATAATGAACAAACTGTATTACACATGTGTTAATGATGAATAGTGTTCACTTTAGATTAGGGCACACAATAGCATCTGCAAATGATTTATAGATGTTTCATGAATGTCTAACAAATCATTTGTTAAACATGAAAAGACAAGTCTGGTCTTTGCCTCGTGTCTGTATTCATAAAAGCCAGATCGTTCATAACAGGTGAGTTGAAAGTCAACAAATAATGAACAAACTGTATTACACATGTGTTAATGATGAATAGTGTTCACTTTAGATTAGGGCACACAATAGCATCTGCAAATGATTTATAGATATTTTATGAATGTCTAACAAATCATTTGTTGAACATGAACAAATAAATGGAGGTATAGTAGTTTTTTCATATCCATTTTTCAAAGCATCTACAAATGTGTTACTACACATTAGATATCATTATTAAATGTTGCACTAATAATGAACAAATAAGGTTGATCATGTGGAAAAAAGTTACCAACAGATCGAATTTTAAACGAGTACATTTACAAATGATGTACTAATCAGTTGTAAATGGTTTTGTTCATGATTAGTTCATTATCCACTAATGCGTTATAAATACTTTTTAAATGGTATACAAATATAGTTATAAATGATTTAATAATCATTTATGAATGTATATAAATGGTTTGTTCATGATTAGTTCATTATCTACAAATACCTTATAAATGTATTATAACAGGGTGTTATTATAAAGTGTTTATATTTGTATAGTTGTGATCTTGGCAGATATACATTCACAATATCAGGGTCCGGGACCCTGTTCATGATTTTAACCAAAGCTTTTGAGAAAGTTAAGAATCCTGAACTTATACTGATGAGTATATTCTAAAGCTATAGTCTGTTGAAATAAGATTATTAAGAGTAATAACAAAAGGTCTGGGACCTTGAACACAAAGACTGATAATGACACAGTGCAGCACAAAATATTGTAGAAATACAATGACATGAAAGTGATATTGGTCACAAGGTGTTGGGATTTGTATTGTTATTACCTGCATTGCTTTAACCCTTTTTCTTATTCTCTGCATTGCTTTTATTGTGTTTATGGTAATTTTATATCTATTTTACTGCTGTGGAGAACTTTGGGCTGCTGAGTATGAAAGGTGCTATACAAATTATTATTATTATTATTTGCCCACAAATCCTTATTTTGCATTTGTTCATGCTCGATGGATGTAGCCTACACCAGCTCAGTATTGTAAGGTGATTACTCTACATTATGGATGGGCATGAATAATCGATTACTCTCTGCAGCTCTGTCATGCCTCACCACCTGTCTTCAGGAGATAAAGGCATGGATGAACAGCAACTTCCTCCAACTAAACAGCAAAAAAACCGAGGCACTTCTCATTGGCACCCCTCACCAGGTTCAGTCTTCATCCATATCCCATCTCACCTTTGACGGCCAGGTCATTACCCTCTCCCCCTCAGTCACAAATCTGGGGGTTTGATTTGACCATAGATATATATAGAACACTAGATAGCTTGCCCGCGCTGCCGGCCAATGGAGAGCGACGTCACTGAACAGCCGCCATCTTGGGAGGGTCAGCCTTGAGTGAGAGTGAGTGAGCTGCACAGACAAAAATACTCATAACTCGCTGAAATATTGACGGATTTACAAACGGTTTGGTTTATTACAAGCATTATTAACGTGGCTATGATTCAAGCGGTTTGTAAAAAAAACATCTTTAAAATTTTTTTTTACAAGTATGCAGTATCATAACTACATCTTTGATGTTTATAGCAAACCAACCCGTTTGTAAATCCGTCAATATTTCAGCGAGTTATGAGTATTTTTGTCTGTGCAGCTCACTCACTCTCACTCAAGGCTGACCCTCCCAAGATGGCGGCGGTTCAGTGACGCTGGTGACTCCGCCTTAAGCTATCTAGTGTTCTATATATATCTATGGATTTGACCCCCACCTGACCTTCAACATTGACATAAAACACCTCTGCAAGACCTAATTTTATCACATAAAAAAAAAAAATCCAAACTCCGTCCCACTTTAACCCTGTCAGACGCAGAGAAGCTTGCCCATGCCTTTGTCTCCTCAAGACTGGACTACTGTAACGGACTCTTCATCGGGATTCCTGGCAAGAGCATCCAAAAGCTGCAATACATCCAGAACAGCGCTGCCAGGATCCTGATGAGAGTCCGTAAACACGATCAACCCCCATCCTCCACTCATTACATTGGCTCCCCGTCTCATCCCGGATCAATTACAAAATCCTGATGCTCACCCATAACTGCATAAACGGACACGCACCCCTCTACCTACAGGAACTCATCACTCCACAATCCTCCACCCGTACCCTCAGATCTGCAGGTAGCCTGCTCCTTCGGGTCCCCAGTACCCGGCTCTGAACCAAAAGCAGGCGGTTACTGTTAGCTTTTTATTTTTATTTTTTTCTTGTGATATTATTTTCTTCTTGTGCTGTTGTCTTTAATTTTCCGTTTATACTATGTTTTTAACCATGTTCTATTTTTATCTTATTTTTATTCTGTATTCTATTTTTTTTTTACTAATAATTATTTTGTTTTATGTTTTATGTTTTATGTTTTAACCCTGTAGCACTTTGGGATCCCAGTGAACAAAAAGTGCAATACAAATTCAATTTATTATTATTATTACTCACTGTTTCAACTGAACTCTAGGGGTTTTTGAGGGTGCTTGATTTAACCCTCCAGTCACCCTTCAAAAAACTAGTGACCGAGTTCTGCGATCTCAGTAAAACATATCTTTTTCATGTATTGTTCAACTTTTTTTCATGAATATCATTATTAACTTCATTCCTCACTGTTACGAAGGATCAGATTAAACCGAATATATATATTTACTGATTGATATATATTGCATAATATTTGTATATCGTCTGATATCCCTTGTGTATTCGTTGTACATATACACGGAATATCCCTTTAACCTAGTACAGACCATAATATTTCGTTCTCCTATTGGACAGCGGTCCCCTAGGCGCCACTGCCATACCCCCAAGGTCTAGTTCAAAGTCACCGCCACAGACTTGCCTGGACATGAACGGCTCTGCGCAAGAATACGAGACAGGAATAAGGCTGGTACTAGTTTGTTCACCTAACGTATAAATATGGCGCAGGTGAATACAGAAGTAGTTCGAGTTACCCAAGTGAAGCCTCACCCACGATACAACGTGCGGTGAAGTAGGGCCCGTTTGGCCCCAAATAAAGCATTGAGACCGCGTGCGAATTAATAGCTGAAGTATCAGAGTTTAACGCTGTACCGTCGAGTTCGACCTATTCTATTAATTCAGTAATAGTCTATTTATGTATAGTGTATCGTGCGGCTACCGTCCTACAGTGACCAGCATCACCAACGTTTCCTCGCACCAGCTAGTGTGCTTATCCAGGCCGGGCAGCTTAACCTGGCGCCTTCATCCGAGGAGCCCTAGACGAGGACCGTGTGGATTATGTACACTGGATAACCTACCCGACGACTACAGAGCCCTTTCCAGCTGGATTATATTTGCTTTGGTCCAGTAATTGATGGAGCGGAGAATCGTCTACACCCACAATTGTGTGGGATTTACCCTGTGAGGAGCATCGTCGAGCCCGCCTCTAGGACGCCCGAGGCTGGCTAGCTTTCTTCAATGCGGAGCTGCATACCGGAGAATAGCTGCTGCTTTTGTCTGCTGATCAAGGGAGTAATGTACCGTCTCCCGTAGCAGGAGCTTATTGAGTCCCCGTTGATCCAGACTTTGCTACCGACAAATCCTCTCCCCTTGCTGGCCTACAACCGGAGGGACCCTACCAGTATCTCCCGCTGCCTCACTAGTGTACCATAGATATAATTCCTAAGATACAGGTGGTATTCATTATCTCCTGCGTAATATGAGAATGGACTTACGTTATTGATTTGCTCACGCACATTCTTTTGCCTTATAAGCGCAACCCTACGTAAAGTATTGTTATATACTATCATTGCTGCTAATAAATATTCTTAAACCCAGTTTTGTGTGGAACCGTGTCATTGTGGAGGTGTTCTCATCATATACCTGTGTACTGTATGGCCAGTAGTAATGTACATAAGACAGTAGTGGTTTAATGATACCATACTTATTTAATACAGTCAGGGAATTGTACCCCTCAGTTACAATTGGTCCTTCGAGCCCCGGATAGTAATTAGCGTAATATTAATATAATATTAATATTAACATGGCCGATGATGAACACTCCACAAACGGTTCTCCTAAACTAGATCGCCCGCAGCGCAGACATCAGCCACCTCCCTATCTAGAGGCATACGTTGTCAGTCCAATACCTAGCTTTAAAAGGAAGTTAAATACGGATAAAATAACTAAAGCGGATAGTAAAAGTATGTCAAACCCTACCGAACAGGCGACCCTGCCAGTAGAGACCCCAGTGGGTTCTAACGAAACTGACCAAGCCCACGGGGGGGACCAGGAGGGACATGACATGACTTTACCCCCCGCCGACGCCAACGAGGTAGTCCCCGGAGAGCTCCAGGATAAAGAAAGCGCTCCAGGGACGGAACCCGACCCACTACCAGAAGAGACGCACACCCAGGAGATGGATCTCCTCGGAGCGCGACAGGAGAACGGATCTCCAACGAGCACTGCCAGAAGCCGATCACCTCTGCCTGTGTCTTCCCCCAGCGAAGCGGACAAGATGCTGGCGCAGGCACTCATCGCCACCCTGGCAGCCTCCACCGAACGCGATCGACTTCAGGGTGAACGCGATCGACTCCAAGCGCAACAGACGAGCGAGCGCGAACAAGCTGCAGACGAACGAGAGCGCCTTCACGCGCAACTCCAAGCGCAAGCCCTCAGTGAACGCGAACATTCTGCAACCGAGCGAGAGCGCTTCCAGGCGCAACAAAGGAGTGAAGACGACCGCATAAGACTGGAGACCAGACGCCTTCAGACCGAAGAGAACATCGAAAGAAGCCGCGCCGACGCGCAGCGCGCCGCCGCCAATGCCCAGCGCGAAGCAGTGCGCGAAGCCGCCCATGCCCAGCGCGAGGCAGAGCGCGACCGGCTGCAGGCGCAGCTGATGGACAAATTGATTACCATGGCGACACCCCCTCACTCCGCACGGAGCTCCCGGAGATCGTCACGACAAGGGTCTAGGACACATTCCCCTACCGGACCAAGCGACCCGGGACCCCGCCAACAGGAGGATCCTGTCCACGTCTCCGAACCCCCTCCCCGGCCGGTCCATACGAGACCCAGCAACCGGGAAGAACCGGACCACGCCGAGAGACTGAACAGAAGACTCCAGGACCTAGCAGAGGAAGAGGAGGAGGAAGAGGAGGAATGTCAAGCCGACCAGCAGCAACGTACTCTGGACCAGGAGGCCCAGTACAGCCCCGACCAGCAGCAACGTACTCTGGACCAGGAGGTCCAGTACAGCCCAGACGTCAGCCCCGAGGCACTGCGCTACAAACCCCCGACTCAACTCACGGGTGAGTTTGACGCACCGTCAGCACCGAGGAACAGCACCTGGGTACCCGACCTTCGGTACCCACCAAGTACCAGCCCAAGACGACACGCACGGGGAGACTCGCCCAGGAGGCCTCTCTCCCAACGCTCACCGATGTGCCAGCCATCCATGGCATCGTACCTTGGCACACCGACGTTCCCGGACTTCACACACGAGAACAGAGCACAGTACACAGAGCTACGAATGTGCTTAGAGACAATGATGTCCGATGTACCGGATGAAATATACAAGTATGCTATCCTACTCAAGCACCTGAAGGTGCCCAAAGCGCACAATATAGCGCTGGCATATTCCAACTCTACTACCCCATACACCGTGGCTCTAGTAGCCCTCGACCAACGTTATGGACGCATATGGGACTACGTGATACAGGAGATAAGAGACATTGACCGTCTCCCCCCAGCCAGAGACAACAGAGCATTAGATGACCTCTCGATCAAGGTACAGTCCCTGGTAGGGATGCTGGGGTCCCAAAAGGAAAAAGGGATATACGAACTGTACGCTAACTCTAATGTAGAGAGAATATTAGAGAAGCTCCCTCCCGCCCGACAAGAGCGTTTTCGGCGGCAGAGAGACCACCGTGACCCCAACGGCCCAGAGGCATCCCTCCTAGACCTGTCTGAGTTCCTCGCTAGGGAGGTCAGCAGCTTACGACTGGACACGTTCGTATGGAGTGGACCAAGCCCAAGACCAGGACCTCGGGGATTAAATGATAACCGCCGGTCGGTGACCGTTATGCACCAGCACAAGAACCACGACACCCCCTCGACGAAAGAGGAGTGGAAGATTGAATGCCAGTACTGTGAAGGGGAACACCGGCTGTATCAATGCGACGATTTCAAGAAGCTGACCACGGATGAGGTGAGTCAGTGGATCAAGGACCACCGCCGCTGCTTCCGCTGCGCGCGCAGCCACATGGCAGCTGCGTGCCGCTTGAAGAAGAAGTGCGGCAGGTGCGGCGGCACCCACTTGGAGGTCCTGCATGACATCAACAAGCGTCAGCCAGGACAACAGAGTGGGCCCGTCGCGGTAATGTACCATGCCGAGGCGGTGGCACCAGTACCGAAGATCCACCAGACCGCTCCCTACTGTTCCGACTGCTACAGCAGACACTGGGAGTCACGGTGCTACTCGGACGACCGCGAGTCGGCACCACCCCAGACGATCCAAAGCACAGGAGTGCTCCACATTGACCAGCATAGCGGGACCCCCCGAGTGCTCATCAAAGTGGTCAGAGTGCTCCTGAGCTACGAGGACAAGGTCCTGGACACTTACGCCGTCCTGGACGATGGGTCTGAAAAGACTCTCCTCCTCGCTTCAGCCGCAGCCCAGTTGGGCCTGCGGGGTGCCAAAGGTACCATGACAATACGCACCATCAGAAGGGACCAGAAGACCATAAAAGGTGAGAAGGTCTCCTTCAAGATAGCAGCGGTGGACCAGCCCGAGAAGCAGTATAGTATTACCAACGTCTTCACCAGCCACGACATAGGCCTGTCCCAGTACACCTACCCCATCCCACAGCTGATGGCGAAGTATGTGCACCTACGTCAACTACCTATACCGCTTATCGACGGCGCCACACCGACCCTGCTCATCGGCTCCGACCACGCGGACCTCATTCTCCCAATTGAGGCGGCCCACATCGGACCCAAAGGATGCCCAGTCGCGGTTCAGACCCGACTGGGATGGACGCTCCAGGGCCCCCTCTACGGACTTGACAGTCAACCCACGTCTACACGCTGCCTACACACAAAGGCGAGCGACACCGGCCACTCTCTCGTACAGCCCGTTGAGAGGCTATTGACATTAGGCAAGAGGCCTGTGAGAGAACCGTGGGCACAAGAGGGAGTTCCGAACTCCACCCCCCTCAGCTGCGCTCCAGACGTAGCTGACCTCGAACCCAGCACCCCAAGCGACTCCTTGACGGGGCGGCCGGAACCGGCCCCTCCTCAGACGGGGTACAGAACAAACAAGAGAAACAGACGGAGGAGGAGGAGGCACAGCCAAGCACAGATCAAAGCAGTCTCAGGCCCGCTTCCTCCTAAGCCCCCCTTCATCCCGTCCAGTCGTCATGATCATAGACCAGTCACTACCCCGAGCTGCGTGGCCGGCCGGCCGCGTAAGCAAAGTGATCACTGGTGCCGACGGAAAGGTCAGAGCGGCAGAAGTGCTCGGCCAGGGGCGGACATACACCCGACCCGTGGCGAGGCTGATAGAGTTGCCAAGGCTTCCCGACTCGCTTAATGACGACCATGACCCCTGACTTTGTGAACTGCCCTACCCTCACAACGGACATTGAGTAGTGGACAGTGCGGTTAATCTGTCTCTGCTTATCTAATTAGGTGGGACTAATTAGGAGGCGGCTGTTACGAAGGATCAGATTAAACCGAATATATATATTTACTGATTGATATATATTGCATAATATTTGTATATCGTCTGATATCCCTTGTGTATTCGTTGTACATATACACGGAATATCCCTTTAACCTAGTACAGACCATAATATTTCGTTCTCCTATTGGACAGCGGTCCCCTAGGCGCCACTGCCATACCCCCAAGGTCTAGTTCAAAGTCACCGCCACAGACTTGCCTGGACATGAACGGCTCTGCGCAAGAATACGAGACAGGAATAAGGCTGGTACTAGTTTGTTCACCTAACATATAAATATGGCGCAGGTGAATACAGAAGTAGTTCGAGTTACCCAAGTGAAGCCTCACCCACGATACAACGTGCGGTGAAGTAGGGCCCGTTTGGCCCCAAATAGAGCATTGAGACCGCGTGCGAATTAATAGCTGAAGTATCAGAGTTTAACGCTGTACCGTCGAGTTCGACCTATTCTATTAATTCAGTAATAGTCTATTTATGTATAGTGTATCGTGCGGCTACCGTCCTACAGTGACCAGCATCACCAACGTTTCCTCGCACCAGCTAGTGTGCTTATCCAGGCCGGGCAGCTTAACCTGGCGCCTTCATCCGAGGAGCCCTAGACGAGGACCGTGTGGATTATGTACACTGGATAACCTACCCGACGACTACAGAGCCCTTTCCAGCTGGATTATATTTGCTTTGGTCCTGTAATTGATGGAGCGGAGAATCGTCTACACCCACAATTGTGTGGGATTTACCCTGTGAGGAGCATCGTCGAGCCCGCCTCTAGGACGCCCGAGGCTGGCTAGCTTTCTTCAATGCGGAGCTGCATACCGGAGAATAGCTGCTGCTTTCGTCTGCTGATCAAGGGAGTAATGTACCGTCTCCCGTAGCAGGAGCTTATTGAGTCCCCGTTGATCCAGACTTTGCTACCGACAAATCCTCTCCCCTTGCTGGCCTACAACCGGAGGGACCCTACCAGTATCTCCCGCTGCCTCACTAGTGTACCATAGATATAATTCCTAAGATACAGGTGGTATTCATTATCTCCTGCGTAATATGAGAATGGACTTACGTTATTGATTTGCTCACGCACATTCTTTTGCCTTATAAGCGCAACCCTACGTAAAGTATTGTTATATACTATCATTGCTGCTAATAAATATTCTTAAACCCAGTTTTGTGTGGAACCGTGTCATTGTGGAGGTGTTCTCATCATATACCTGTGTACTGTATGGCCAGTAGTAATGTACATAAGACAGTAGTGGTTTAATGATACCATACTTATTTAATACAGTCAAGGAATTGTACCCCTCAGTTACACTCACCATACATATAGAATATTTATTCATTTTCAGGATTTTAACCATTTCTTAAATTAGGGTTAGGGTTAAGGTTAGGGCTAGCGACAAGGGTGACTGGAGGGTTAATTTGTTTTGCAACCAAAAGTGCTTGTTCGTGCCACTGAAACAGAAGTCTCACTTTGAAAGTGAGGTGTGAGTTGTTGCAGGAAGACAACACTGGAAGCTGTGGAGCGTGAGAGTGTACCGCAGACACTTTGTTGCATTGTGTTTGTGTAACTTGTGATTGTTGCATAGTATAGTTAGTAACAGCAAGTATAGCATAGGGACATAGAAGAAAAACTGCACATTGTATAGGAGTGTACATAGGATCCAGTGCCTTTAAGTGATTTATTAACATGTCTATTTATCATGTCTATTCTAGTTATCTTATTATTATTACTACTATTACCATTGTTTTATTGCACAATCATAGCAGGCATGGCATCTTTCACTGTATGCCCTGGTATGTATGTGATGAATAAACTCTTGAATCTTGAAAGCTAGCTTTGCCTGAGCCTGGTTAATATAAAACACATAAGATCCTCCTACTGTACTCCACTCTGCACTAAACACAATGATTCTCAAATCCATCTCGTTGACTTAATGAGAAGGCAATTCAGAGTTGTGAGCGAGAACTTATGAATAAGATCAGGAACACTAATGTATGAGAAAAGAGGACAGGTGGTAGACCTCACAATAAAGAATGATCTTATTTTATATTATTATCTTATCTTGAAACCAATGCTGCATTTGATGTGTCGTTCAGAAATGTCATGCGTTTTGATGAGCACAAGGTTAATATTGAAAAATACATGTTTATCTAACAGGGAATTCAGGGGCATGTAGGCCGGCCTCTTTATCTCTCCCCCGCTCCTCTGTTCTCCTACTCTCTCCTCTCCCCTCCTCTGTTCTCTTCCTTTCTCCTCTCATCCTCTCACCTCCTCTCCTCTGTTCTCCTACTCTCTCATCTCCCCTCCTCTGTTCTCTTCCTTTCTCCTCTCACCTCCTCTCCTCTGTTCTCCTCTTCTCTCCTCCTCTTTCCCTGTCCTTTCTCTCTCTGTCTCTCTCTGTCTTTCTCTCTGTCTCCATCTCTCTTTCTCTCTCAATTCAATTATTTCTTAATTCAAAGGGGCTTTATTGACATGGGAAACATGTTTACATTGCCAAAGACTAACAATCAAAACAATAAAACAGATCAGTACAGTGCAGGAATATGTGTGATTGACAGTCTTTATGGTGGTTGTATTCAATTGGATGTCCTTTTCTTGTCGCAACAGCTCACAAATCTTGCTGCTGTGTTTGCACATTGTTGTACGTCACCCAGTAGGTATTCACGTTTTCCGTTATTTGCCATGTTTTCAAACTCTCTTTGGGTGTTTGCAATTTGTGGGAAGTATATGTGTCTGATGTCTTGGTATAGTAGGCAGGTTGTTAGGAAGTGCAGCTCGGTTTCCACCTTGTCTTGTGTGCAGTGGGTGCACAGTCTGTCTTCTCTTGGGAGCCAGGTCGGCCTATGGCAGCTTTTCTCAGTGGCAACGCTGTGCTCACTGAGTCCTAGTCAAGGATATTCCTAGATCTTCTTTCTTTATCTCTCAGGTCATTCACAGCTTGGTTGAAGTTCCCTGTGGCGCTGATGTTTAGGCAGAGATAGGTGTAGTTTTTTGTTTATTCTAGGGCAATTGTATCTAGGAGGAATTTGTCTTTATGGTGCTGGAGGCTGGGTCTTTTTTGGAATATCATAACTTTTGTCTTGGTTGGATTCACTGTCAGTGAAGAAGTCCACTATTATCCCTGTACCCAAAAAATCCAAGCCTGCTTGCCTCAACGACTACCGCCCTGTAGCTCTCACCTCCATAGACATGAAGTGCTTTGAGAAGCTAGTGAAGGGCTACATCTGTTCCTCCCTCCCCATCAACCTGGACCCCCCTGCAATTTGCATACCGCCCCAACAGGTCCACGGAGGACGCCATAGCCCATGTGCTGCACACAGCAGCATCACACCTGGACAAGAGGCAGGGGAACTATGTGAGAATGCTATTCATCGACTACAGCTCGGCATTCAATACCATAGTCCCCTCCAAACTCATAGCCAAGCTCAGGGACCTGGGCTTGAACTATGACCTCTGCCAGTGGGTCTTGGACTTCCTGACGGGCAGACCCCAGGTGGTGAGAGCAGGCAACTGCACCTCCTCATCCATCACCCTCAACATAGGGGCCCCCCAGGGCTGTGTTCTGAGTCCCCTCCTCTACTCTCTGTACACACACGACTGTGTGGCTCAGCGGAGTAGCAACACAATCATCAAATTTGCTGACGACACAGTGGTGGTGGGCCTGATCTCTGCAAACGACGAGAGGGCCTACCTGGAAGAGGTCAAGGTCCTGGCGGGATGGTGCCAGGAAAACAGCCTCTCCCTGAACGTCAGCAAAACAAAGGAGATGATTGTGGACTTCAGGAGGTCGGGGGTCAAGGACTACAGCCCCCTCAGCATCGACGGGGCACCGGTTGAGAGAGTGAACAGCTTTAAGTACCTCGGAGCCTACATATCCGAGGACTTGACATGGACCACACACATTGACAGTGTTGTGAAGAAGGCACGACAACGCCTCTACTTCCTCAGGCGCCTAAGGAAGTTCCAAGTCAGTCAGAAGATCCTTAAGAACTTCTACTCATGTACAATAGAGAGCATCCTGACTGGCAACATCACCTCCTGGTTTGGGAATAGCACTGCACAAGACCGAAGCAGACTACAAAGAGTGACACGTTCAGCCGAACGCACAATTGGAGGGGGGCTCCCCACCCTCCAGAACATTTACAACAAGCGGTGCAGGGGCAAGGCTAAGAGAATCATTAAGGACTCCAGCCACCCGAACAACTGCCTCTTTGAACTGCTGCGGTCAGGCAAGCGATACCGGAGTCTCAAGGCGAGCACAGAAAGACTCAGAAGAAGCTTCTATCCCCAGGCCATCAGGCTGCTCAACGAACAATGAACACTACACAACAACCATCAAACGCACATAGCACACACATCCACACGCACACACTCACTTTAAACAAACACACTGTAGCACCCACTCCCCACACTTTATATTTATTGATAAAGGATTTGCACTACAACTCGGACACCTTACTGTAAATTGTACCTAAATTGTACCTCATCCCATTTCTGCTTTGCACTATATAGTATTGTATATTAGTACACTGCATAGTATATGTATATTATATGGTAACTCAGTTACGTCTATTCTGCATCGAACATTGTACATATGTCTATACTGAACACTGTGACCTCATTTTCTACTTCTAATTTACATGCTATACTATGTTATTTGATACTTATCTTGTCTAGCACAGTCTCTGGAGCGTAACAGTAAGAAGCATTTTGTATAAAAGTATTCTGTACTTCTGTATGACAACTATTAAAGAAACTTGAGTGCCCAGGTTTGGGAGAATTTGTGTAGAAGATCAAGCTGCTGCTGTAGAGCCTTTATTGGAGACAGCAGCACCAGATCATCTGCAAACAGTAGGCATTTGACTTCTGTGTTTACTAGGGGGATGCCAGGTGCTACAGCATGTTCCAATATTTTTGCCAGTTCATTGATGTATATGTTGAAGAGGATTGGACTCAAACTGCACCCCTGTCAAACCCCACGGCTTTGAGGAAAGAAGTCTCTATTCTATTTTCTATCTTTATCTTTCTTTTCTTATTTATTTATGTAAATATTGTAACTAGTCAAGTGTCTGTTGTTAGGTTACTGTGTGTATAGGGGTAAGTAGAGGGCTTGTTGGCCAGCATTGCTGGTTGGCGTGCTACGCCAGTATGGAGTTTACCAAACTCAGCAGGAAACAAGAGATAAAATCTTGAAAATTTCCGTAGAGGACTGTAGTTTAGCTGTTGCTGACGTTGTTGGTCACATCAGCGTTAAGTCTGCTGCTGGGATGAGCGGTGGAGTGGTGATCTTTCTAGAGGGTGTGGAGAAAACAAAGTAATTGAAACGGGAGTACGTATTAACGGTGCATTCGTTACCGTGACTCCTCTCCCTAAAGTCAATTATCACAACATGAGAGGATCATTTCCCGAATAAGAAAATTGACGTCGGGATGTAAATCTCCACTGTTGAAACAAGTTGTTTCACACAGATGTCAGTCGATTGCATACTGAAAGTAAATTGGACACAACAGGAAGAATCACTCTGAGTGCTATTGTCATAGAGTTACAGAGGTTTGAACACACACAAGCAAATGTCCACTTTGTTTGTTTGTTTGTTTGTTGTCTGAGTAATTGTGTTTTTTATCATTTTTATTGAGCTTTGGCTTTTAAAACTTAAAGTTTCTATGTTTTTAAAGCAAATTTTACTTATCTAGACAACCAGAACATTTGGACTAACCAACTTGTTCTCCAACAGTGGGCCTCTGCACTGAGCAAGGCTACTGCTCACCTGTCTATTACCTGGAGGCTACTGCTCACCTGACTATTACCTGGAGGCTACTGCTCACCTGACTATTACCTGGAGGCTACTGCTCACCTGTCTATTACCTGGAGGCTACTGCTCACCTGTCTATTACCTGGAGGCTACTGCTCACCTGTCTATTACCTGGAGGCTACTGCTCACCTGTCTATTACCTGGAGGCTACTGCTCACCTGTCTATTACCTGGAGGCTACTGCTCACCTGTCTATTACCTGGAGGCTACTGCTCACCTGTCTATTACCTGGAGGCTACTGCTCACCTGTCTATTACCTGGAGGCTACTGCTCACCTGACTATTACCTGGAGGCTACTGTGCTGCAACAAGGCTACTGCTCACCTGACTATTACCTGGAAGCTATTGTGCTGTTCGGTTGCTGCTGTGCTCTGCCGTACAGCCTACTTGTGCATATTGCAGTTCCACAATTGCCTTTTGACTTTGTTCTGCCTGCTAATCCGCTGGGACTGTGGGGAAAATGGACTGCGCACGCCGACTCCAAGGGAGTCCAATTACAACTTTAACTTGCTTCCTGAACTGGAGATATCATGACGAGGGGGTACCTTTTCTGTTCCCGACCTGATTGATTGATTGATTTTATTTATGGATCCAAAGACACAACAAATCCAAGGGATGACATGCAAAAGTGACAACACTTATTTCCAGCATGGTCCCTGATGTTCTGACCAAAGGACATATACAAATAACATATAAAACAACACATGAAGCAAAAAGTCCAATACAACAAATCCATATTCTACATATCTAAAAACAAGTCAATATCATCCTGACCAAATACCATAAAATAGTGCATTTCTTATACTATCATTAAAACAACAATACAAGTATGACCTGACAGCTATCCGGCCACTTTACCCCAGAGATATGAGCAAACCTGACCTTTAAATATTCCTCTAGAACCTAGGGCTGTCGCGGTAACCTCATCACCACAATTCTGCGGTGTGTCAAGGCACCCGTGGATGGAGAACAGACAATGGCGACAACCGTGGTAAAAAAAAGGGGGGCGTCATCTTTTTTAACTCAGTTAACTCAGTTAACTCAGAAGAAGCTTCTATCCCCAAGCCATCAGGATGCTCAACGAACAATAACACTATGTAACAACCATCAAATGCACTCACAGCACACACATCCACATGCACACACTCACTTTAAACATACAACTCACTGCAGCACCCACTTTAAACACTTTAGTACACCTAAGCACACTTTAAATGTATCTGTAAATAATTTGCACTACAACCCATACCTCATTACACCTTACTGTAAATTATATTGTACCTAAATTGTACCTCATCCCACTTCTGCTTTGCACTGTATAGTATATTGTATGGTAACTCAGTTACTTCTACTCTACATAGAGCATTGTATATATGTATATACTGAACATTTTTGTCTACGTACTTGACTTCTATTTTTATACTTGCTATACTTATTTTATTATCTATTTTTGCCTAGCACAGTCTCTGGAGCGAAACAGAAAGAAGCATTTTGTATAAAAGTATTCTGTACTTCTGTATGACAACTAATAAAGAAACTTGAACTTGAAACTTGAACTCATTTAATGACGAGATTGCCTCGTGAGTCCGTTTTCCAGTAGCATGAGCTAACTTCACGTTTCCATACAGTTTACAACTCACAGATGAAATCAGGATTTATTTTCATATCCCGGACTCGAGCCCCCAATGTATACCTTTTCCTGTATTAATCTGAACCGTAGTAGAGTACAGGGGAGCGTTCTCCCAACACTCCCGGGCCGAAGTGCCGGTCATGTAACTTGCTTGTTATAACTAGCCGGACTTCGGGGTAATTCCCTCTGTAAGGTGGTGACAGTAGACCAGACAACCATTCTCTCAAAGACTGGGCATTATTTTCCGTTTGCAGCTCTCTATTCTTAATGTTATTGACTAACGTTACACGCAAATTAGTGCTGCCTCTCTCTACCGTCCCCGCTTTCCCCCAGTTATTATAGCTATTATGATCTGTAATGTCAACTGGATAACGTTAGCTTTGTTTGCAAACGTTAGTTAGCGTTCGCTATCTATAACGTTAGCTAGTTTTCCCCCATGAACAATGACACAAGTTGTGATATTGTTATTGACTAACGTTACACGCAAATGAAGTGCTGCCTCTCTCTACCGTTCCCGCTACACTCTTGACTAAATCAACGTTTCCCTAATCCCTACTCTCACTTCGTTAACGTTATTATTATAGCTATTATGATCTGTAATGTCAACTGGATAACGTTAGCTTTGTTTGCAAAAGTTAGTTAACATTCGCTATCTATGACGTTAGATAGGCTAGCCATCTATAACGTTAGCTATAGGCTAGCTATTGGCTAGTTTCCCCCAATGATGAACAATGATGACACAAGTTGTGATATTTAACTAGCTATGTATGTGCATTCAAATTCACTAACGTTAAAATAGTGTTATAATAACGTTAAATGTTTGCTCAAATAACGTTAAGTTATTAAGTTGGCGAAGGACATATATCCCAAAACGCATCAGGCAACACCGTAATCTACTTTTATCACATTTCAGAACATTGAGGGACAAATATATAGATTATCAAAATGTTTCAAATAGTTTCGGGACGTTTTATGACCTTAAAAAAAATTCGAATCACGATCGCGGGTAAACTTGCATGTCTTAATAATAAAAAATATATATATACAGGTATATAAAAAATTATAATAATAAAAAAAAATGAAATTCTTTTATTTGATTTTTTTTATAGAAGTGCGGTACCACCGCATCCCGCAGTGATTAGCCACACAACCAACCGCGGTGAGAAAATGTCATACTGCGACAGCCCTACTAGAACCTGACAGTCTTATCCTAAGTGGAAGGCTGTCCCACATTGAGATACCGGTATAGAAAGATTTGCTCTGAGCCATAGACTTGACTCGCGGCACCTTACAAGAGCGAACACTGGCCCTGGTATTGTGTCCATGCTGCGTATGGACCATATTGATCTGACACTTCAGATAGCTTGGGGCTGTACCATTTACTATGTTGAACATGTGGTTCAGTTTCGCCTGTTCAACCCTGAAGTGCACTGGTAGCAGGACTACAGTGCTACAGAAGGATACAGTGCTGATGCATTCATCTTTGTGCTTGAGTAAGGCTAATTTACTCCGCCTTCATTGCCTTCTAATTTTAAATGACTGGATTTATATCTCCATTGACTCTCTACCTGCCTTTACGAAAGCATTAAATACAAAGAAGGATATAGGCCTACCATGTCGCAATTCTGTTAAGCTTCAACTGCTGGTTCTTCTTGGTTTCAGGGAATGTACAGCCTAATCCGGGCCCTGATGGGCCTATGCTATTTAACACACCTGAGGACTTTAAATATAGGACTGGCCGGGCGCCCCAGTGGCGAACCACATAACGCGCTGAGTCGCGGCACGGCCGACCCAGGTTCGATTCCCGGACCTGTCGTTATTTGCCGAATGTCTTCCCCCCACTCTGTCTCCCGTTCCTCCTCTCTCTCTCTCTACTGGACTGCCCAGTAGCAAAAAGTGATAAACGCTAAAAAATAAATCTTAAAAAAAAATATATATATATAGGACTGGCCTGGGTATTATCCATCTTAATATCTGAAGTTTACTGTCCAAAACCCTGTGGATAAAATGGAGATGCTAAAGGTGTGGGTTCAGGGCAGGTTCAGGACGCGTGTAGCTTTTCTCCAACGCGTCCGTGTTTCCGGGTTCCCGTTTTGCGCTCTGATTGGCCAGGTCATGTGACATGTGCGCCAATCGTGGGACGGCAAGTTCTGCGCCTATTTCCGGGTCGAACAGCCTGCAAACTACCTAACGCCTAGTTTATCACTGGTTAAGCTTAGGCGACTCTTTCGAAGTTGGTTAAGGTTAGAGTTTGGAATCAGGGCAGGCGTTCTATCGCCATGCTCTAAGACAAACTCTAACCTTAAAGGGGCTATGCGTTATAAATGTCATTTTTCAGTCTCTAGCATTGTATTATAGTAATAGGAGTTCGTATCAATGTGTTTTTGGGCCTAAATACTATATTGACGAATTCCTCAGCTACAGCCCATCCCCTGTTTGCCTCTAGTAAATCAGGTCATGTTGATTTGACGAGCTGGGCAACGTCACAGGGCGCTGTTTATAGCGCAAGGTGATGTGATTGGCTGTGTGGTTTTACCTAATGCCCGCCTCCATTCTTGGTACCTGGAGCCGATACAACCTGGAAACAGAAATTGCCGTCACTCGCCTCAATTTCACGATGAGCAGCAAACCCCGCAGATGTAATGTTCCTGGTTGTAGAGCTACCGAGAAGTCTTTGCACAGTTTCTCCGTTGATGCCGAACTTCGCCAACAATGGAACAAGTTCCTTTTTGGTGACCCTCCAAGTTCCGTTGCAACGTCTAATACTCGGGTTTGTACTGCACATTTCTCCGCCGACGACGTCACCAATCAAGGTATTTTTGATGCTGGAGTGGTCTCCATGTTGGTGCTAACCAAAAGAGCTGTGCCTTCAATACGCGACCCGACACAAGAAATAGTAAGTAGATATGTCGTGTGAGATATGTTATCATAAATACCATCTAACGTTATAGTAACTGCTGCTCTTTATAAAGTAACGTTATAGAAAACTATTGAAGCAAGCTAGTCATAACTTCTAAATAAAAGAACACAACTAGTGAGAGGTAAACAAGGTAACGTTATATTTAGTGGCTTGTATTATATTGTAATTGATTTACGATTTGGTAACTCTTAGGCCACCACAAGTTCCAGCGGCAATGTACGCCTTTCTCCTGCTTCAAGGGACTTCAGTTGCCAGACAGACAACCCAAAGATTCGTTCTGTTGGTACACAGCTTTCTATGAAAACACTTCGTTCGCATGTCAAGAGTCAAGGTAGGTTTGTAACTCAGTGTGATGTAATGTAATAATGTGTAATAATGTGACCCAGAATTGTTTAGATTGGCCCCCTTCACCCACCGCTTTCACCCAAAGCTGTAAAGGAATGTGGATTGTTTGTATAGTGTCCCCCCCCCCCCCCCCCACCTCCAATGTAAATTACCCAGTATGGTTGTCAATATACAGTATATATACAGTATATACAGTCAAATGTATATACTCCCTTTTCTTGACTCCTTCAGTATCACAAACAGTACTGTATTTGCAAATCAAATTTAGCTCTAGTGTGGTGACCCATGTTGGCGTTACACAGGTCACAATGCTAGCTCTAGTGGTGACCATGTTGTTGTTACACAGGTCATAATGCTAGCTCTAGTGTGGTGACCATGTTGCTGTTACACCAGGTCACAATGCTAGCTCTAGTGTGGTGACCATGTTGGTGTTACACCAGGTCACAATGCTAGCTCTAGTGTGGTGACCATGTTGGTGTTACACAGGTCACAATGCTAGCTCTAGTGTGGTGACCATGTTGCTGTTACACCAGGTCACAATGCTAGCTCTAGTGTGGTGACCATGTTGGTGTTACACCAGGTCACAATGCTAGCTCTAGTGTGGTGACCATGTTGGTGTTACACAGGTCACAATGCTAGCTCTAGTGTGGTGACCATGTTGCTGTTACACCAGGTCACAATGCTAGCTCTAGTGTGGTGACCATGTTGGTGTTACACCAGGTCACAATGCTAGCTCTAGTGTGGTGACCATGTTGGTGTTACACAGGTCACAATGCTAGCTCTAGTGTGGTGACCATGTTGCTGTTACGCCAGAGCAGGTCACAATGTGTGAGTGTGTGAGTGAGTGAGTGAGTGAGTGAGCAAAGTTATCAATAAATCCCTTGTTTGACTAAACTATGTTTTGTAAATAGGTGTTCAGGCGAAAGTCGTGTCGGTCTCGGTGGGGACACAAAATACTGGATACTGGTCTAATCAACAGGGACCATCCACGTCAACACCTGTGAAGGGGTTTAGACCCAGTAAAAGACCACGACTGGAGTCTGATGACGATGACGATGGAGTGACCGACAGCTCGATCGATGTTCCAGAGCCGCCGCAGGATTCCACTTTCAACATTGACTCTTTGATTAGCGAGCCCTCGATTCTAGCGTAAGTTAGTTGTTACAAACATCTCCATGGCCCGTAAAAATACAAAAGCTATATAGTTGTGCCGTGTTATTTATTTGTGTTTTTCTCGAGCAGGGAACCGTCAAAACCAATCTATGAGGTCCAGAAATACATCGTTTACGAAGACAGTCTACTGGAATTATTTCAACAGTGTCCGGTGTGCAATGCTCAATGTCATATCACCAAAACTACGCGAGGGACCTTCTTGGCTGTCTCCCAAGTTTGCCCCGGTTGTAAATACAGCCGTAAATGGGCGAGTCAGCCTCTCATCGGCATCACACCAGCTGGAAATATTCAGCTTTCTGCAGCAGTATTTTTCACTGGCTCATCTTTCACCCAAATGGAGAAGGTATTTGATTTGATTGATTTGATTGACAAGTCAGATATACATTATGTTTTTGTTTGTGATTCACACGTGCATATTAACAAAGCGTTATTCATTTATTCTTTTAGGTCCTAAATGCGTTACACGTCTCCACAATAAAGTACAGAGCGTTTCGGGAACACGCCAAGAAGTTCTTGGAACCTGCTGTTCTAAGTTTGTGGACCAAGGACCAAGACGTTACCCTCGCCAGATTAAGCGAGAAAGAAAGCGTGATAATCGGCGGTGACATGCGAGCCGATAGTCCAGGTTAGAAAAAGCTCCCCAATGACAAATTCCTACTTTATGAATACATTTTTAATATTGCACTACATTGATTGAAATTGTTATTATTATTTTCAACAGGCCACAGTGCTAAGTACGGAAGTTACTCTGTGATGGAACTCGCCACCAATCATGTCATAGACGTCCAACTAATTCAGGTAATTAACAAGTCTGAAGAGACACTGCACCCTTCATTGTGCTCAAACGAACACAAAGCTCTCGGTCTTGAATCTTGAATCGCTGTAGGTGTGAAGTGGTCTGGCTGGCTGTGTGTGTGAGCGGGGTGTGAAGTGGTCTGGCTGGCTGTGTGTGTGAGCGGGGGTTAGGAAATGTTAATTGTGGAATTTTGAAAAGGCTATTTCATTGATCTTCCCTTCCTTGTTCCAGAGCAATGAGGTGGGAGGCAGCTACCATATGGAACTGGAGGGCTTGAGGAGAAGCCTCGCTCTTCTGGACGCCAAATCCGTGACCTTGGACTGTATTGTCACAGACCGTCACCCGCAGATCCAAAAGTACCTGAGAGATCACGACATCAAACACTTCTACGATGTGTGGCACGTGGCCAAAGGTATGTCGAAAGGCATCCCACATTCAATTCCACCCCTCCTACCAACCCCCCCCCCCCCCCCCACCCACCCAACCAGTACTGTAATTGCAAATCTGGTATGTCAAAAAATGTATAGATGTAGCAGTACTCCAACCAGTCAATCAAGTTTGTAAATGGTAAATGGTGCATTTATATAACGCTTTTATCCAAAGCGCTTTACAATTTGTTCCTCACTTTTTTCACCCACCCATTCACTCACACATTCACGGCAGAGGCAGCCATGCAAGGTGCAAACCAGCTCATCGGGAGGGAGCAATTCCACCCCTCCTACCACCCCCCCCCCCCCCCCACCCACCCAACCAGTACTGTAATTGCAAATCTGGTATGTCAAAAAATGTAGATGTAGCAGTACTGTCTATCTGTATGTCATGTATGTCATACGACTGTTATGTAATGTTATGTTATGTTATGTAATTCAAGGTCTGTCTAAGAAGCTTGACAAAATTGCACAGGCGAAAGACTGCAAGGTCATAAAAAAGTGGCGCCTGCACATTTCTAACCACCTCTACTGGACAGCTGCCACGTCGAAGTCTGCCGATGAGAGGGTTGCTAGGTGGAAATCATGTCTCAATCACATGATGAATGTACATGAACACGACGAAGAACCACTCTATCCGCGTTGTCTTCATGCTGACCGTGTATCAAGAGATAGTAGCAAGTGGGTTAAACCTGGTATGTCTGTCTGTCTTTCATCATGAATATATACTCAACATATTTATTTATGTCCTCATTCTAGATTGGTGTGATTTACAAATGTATACTTGCTTGAATAATTCTAATCTACTGTAATATACTCTAATGAAATATCTGAATGCAATTTTTTTTACTTTAGACTCAAAACCGGCCCACCAGCTCGAGAAGGTTTTGCTAAACACAAGGATCATCAAAGATGTCGCCAAATTGAGTCCACACCATCAAACGTCTTCATTGGAGTCCTATCACAGTGTGATTTTACGTTTTGCCCCAAAAAACGTGGTTTTTTCGTACATAGGAATGCTTTGCAGGTATTTTATATTGTGTACAAATGACTAATTATGGACTCCTGATTTGTCAAATAACTCATTATGTTGCATTAGATAACCTCAGATCAAATACAAATATATTGCTTGTGCTTATTGAAATTTTCCTTTCAGACTATACCTAGCTGCCATGCATTTCAATGAAAACTCAAATCGCCAGCAAGCCATAAACGCTTCTGGAGAGCCGGCGTACAAGATGAGTTTTCCAAAGGCCAAAAAAGGTGGACACACAATAAAACCAAGGAAAATCCCAGCGACATTCAGTAAGTAAAAATATCAACATTTATTATTGCACACACATGACCTATATAAATAGAAAAATATTTCCACTTACAGTGGAATACAATAAATTGAATAAATAATAACCTTTTTAACATGACAAAACAAATAACAATTTCTCATTTACAGACTATGTCAACCAGCTGATGGCGCTACTCTTTGACTTCGTCCTTCGTGACCCCCAACAATATATCCAGGTGGTAGAGGCGATTGCCATCCCAGAACCTTTGTGCGCACAGTTCGACAGGCCTTCCATGGAAGAAGCGGTTGCCGGCTATGTGTCACGATTCAATCCTGTACCGGTCTGAAGCCAGTATAGACACCATCAACATCCGGAAATTCTGTGCGGATTCGAACCACGACACAGGATGGGATTACTACTCTCACTCTGCGGCCTAAGTAGCCGAAGCACCACGCGACAAAGCATCTGTACGCGATATATCTGAAACGGCTGAAGAAAATCAAGTATTATATTTATGCACAAATAAAATAAAAAAAAAAGCTGGGAAATAACCATTTGTCATGTCATGTCATTGGACAGTAGCAAGCATTGATTATATGTGATGTGCAATAAGGATTAGATTGTGTTTGCAAGAAAGATTAGTATAGTCTGAGAGATGCAAGATGGAGAAACACCTGTAAAAAAATATATAAATCTGTAATAAATATTATTTACTTATTGATTCCGCTTTCTGGTATCCGGCCAAAATCTGCCTTGTAGATATTAGTTGCCATTTGGATGGTATAGGGGTTGAAGCACACTGGATCCAATCCCGGATGATCAACCATGCACAGTAGTCCAGTTGGTTCCTGGTTAATTCGACGTCTGACCTATATAT
The DNA here is from genome assembly GCF_963971535.1 of Notolepis coatsorum. Classification (NCBI taxonomy): domain Eukaryota; kingdom Metazoa; phylum Chordata; class Actinopteri; order Aulopiformes; family Paralepididae; genus Notolepis; species Notolepis coatsorum. The sequence goes on along the minus strand of NC_140169.1, from coordinate 91,572,820 downwards.
ATAGAAAATTAAATCGTTAGCCATATGCATGGTTTTCAGTGCTACCAAGATGCAAGTTTGTGTTACTACTTTACCTGTGGAACTTCCATGCAGCATACATTCTCAGTCTCTGTTGGCATCCGTTCACAATTTCCGCACGTGCACCTAGTAGATTTGAGGGTGAATGAAATTATCAATCAATGGAGGCCAGAGAAAGACTTTCGTCTTGTTTACATCAGGGTCCCCCAATTTCAATCGTCATGGTAACATATAGATAGACAGTACTGCTACATCTCTATATTTATGACATACTATATTTCTATTGCTACAGTATTGCTCAATACCAACAACTGTTATGATGGAGGCCAGAGAAAGACTTTCGTCTTGTTTACATCAGGGTCCCCCAATTTCAATCGTCATGGTAACATATAGATAGACAGTACTGCTACATCTCTATATTTATGACATACTATATTTCTATTGCTACAGTATTGCTCAATACCAACAACTGTTATGATGGAGGCCAGAGAAAGACTTTCGTCTTGTTTACATCAGGGTCCCCCAATTTCAATCGTCATGGTAACATATAGATAGACAGTACTGCTACATCTCTATATTTATGACATACTATATTTCTATTGCTACAGTATTGCTCAATACCAACAACTGTTATGATGGAGGCCAGAGAAAGACTTTCGTCTTGTTTACATCAGGGTCCCCCAATTTCAATCGTCATGGTAACATATAGATAGACAGTACTGCTACATCTCTATATTTATGACATACTATATTTCTATTGCTACAGTATTGCTCAATACCAACAACTGTTATGATGGAGGCCAGAGAAAGACTTTCGTCTTGTTTACATCAGGGTCCCCCAATTTCAATCGTCAAGTACAGTTAGTGTCAGTCAGTACAATCTAACGTTAGTGAGTGTGTGTTTTCGACGGGCCGCGCGCGACAGAAGTACACAACTATTATATAACAGTAAGTAACTAATAGTGCAATTAATCAACTTACCAATCGGAAACGATGTAACGTAAGCCTCGATCGCTGTTGTTTGGGGGTTAGTGTCAGTACAATCTAACGTTAGTGAGTGTGTGTTTTCGACGGGCCGCGCGCGACAGAAGTACACAACTATTATATAACAGTAAGTAACTAATAGTGCAATTAATCAACTTACCAATCGGAAACGATGTAACGTAAGCCTCGATCGCTGTTGTTTGGGGGTTAGTGTCAGTACAATCTAACGTTAGTGAGTGTGTGTTTTCGACGGGCCGCGCGCGACAGAAGTACACAACTATTATATAACAGTAAGTAACTAATAGTGCAATTAATCAACTTACCAATCGGAAACGATGTAATGTAAGCCTCGCTGTAGCAAATCGCCTTCTTCTTCTTCTTCGGGATCAAACTGTGGGTCGCTCTCTGGATCCCAAACATAATGTACATCCATGTTGTATTAGTTAGTAAAATCGGTATATGTTTTTGCGTGTCGAAATAAAAACCTGAAACCTAAGACCTCAGACCTCTACCTGGATGGAATGACGGGGAGATGGGCGGAGCTATTTGGTGGGTGGCTGTCACTCAAAGTGTGGGTGGAGCCAAGCCAATAATAGCCTGATTTCATGAGGCTGAAAAATGCTGGTTTTGAGTACAAGATTAGAAATATAAAACAATGATTATTTTTGGAATAAAAATTACACATGTGTTACATAGACTCACAGGAAGTGTGTAAAGTTGCCCAAATAGTGCTAGGAATAGCACTGCATGACACCTTTAACCAACTTCGAAAGAGCGCCTAAGCTTAACCAGTGTAGAAACTTGCGGTCCCACGATTGGGCGTACATGTCACATGACCTGGCCAATCAGAGACGCGGAAACACGAACGCATTGGAGAAAGGCTACAGGCGTTCAGGACAGGTTCAGGACAAATATATTAGCATAAATGGCTACAATATTTTCCGCACTGATCGCGTCAATACACAAGGAGGAGGTGTGGCTATTAGTTACTAGTGTCTGTCCTGTAACAAGTTGTATCTTTCTTTCTTTTAATTGCATGGCGTGTGTTTATACCAGTCGAGTTTAGACACATCATAAACTATTTGGCTGGCTGTGCACATATCTTGCGCAAGAGTCACCATGGTTCTCAGCAAAGGGCTTGGCTTCACGTGACATCATTTCTATGCAACACCTGTGAGTCGGTAAGCGTCACACCTGTGGGCTCACTCAGAAATGTTGTGTAACTGGTTAACAGACACAAGACTGACCGTTTTTTAAGGCGTGAACCAACGGAATGAGTCAGCCGGATACATCTTTAGAAGAAAACATCCGCTTTTCCTTTACGCTTCCTCTTTCCGTCAACAGTATGAAAGTGTCTGCCTTATTCTCTTGATAAAATCTTAAATTAGCGAGGTGTAGCCCTCGCTTAGCTCCGTGAAGATGACATGGCCTGGTATGGCGGTGCATGTTGACTGTTTACTGGTAATTGTACTCCAAAACACAATTTCTTTTAATACAGCCATGTTACCATGATATGCCATCGGCGATATCATGCGCAAATTTGGCATACATTTTCATATTTACGCTGATGACACCCAATTATATATACCTATTAAGCCAAATGATTCCTCCCAATTACAAAACCTTAAGGCCTGCTTGCTTGCCGTCAAAAAATGGATGTCGCAAAACTTTCTACTCCTTAATGCAGATAAAACTGAGATGTTAATTGTTGGCCCCCCAAACCACAGAGGCCTGTTTCAGGACATCTCCCTCAACTTTGATACCTGTCATGTATCCCAGAGCTCCACCATAAAAAACCTCTGAGTAATTTTGTATTCCTCCCTCTCATTTAATGCACATATAAAAAATGTCACCAAAATTGCATTCTTCCATCTTCGTAATATCGCAAAAATTCGCCCCATTTTAACTCTGGCTGATGCTGAAACCCTGATTCATGCTTTTGTCTCATCACGTCTGGACTACTGTAAGGCACTTTTTTCAGGCCTACCTAATTCAAGCATCAAAAATCTTCAACTCGTGCAAAATGCGGCTGCACGGATACTAACTAGAACTAGAAAATTTGATCACATCACACCAGTTTTGTCCGCCCTACACTGGCTTCCTATCCAAGCCCGATCTGACTTTAAAGTGCTACTCCTCATCTACAAAATTTTAAATGGGCTTGCACCGCTCTATCTATCCGATCTCATCTCCCGATACTCGCCCGCTCGTGCTCTGCGCTCACAAAATGCGGGGCTTCTATCGATCCCTAGGGTTAAAAAGAAATCCGCCGGCCACAGAGCCTTTTTTTCTACCGCGCTCCCTACCTGTGGAACAAATGACCTGCCGTCATCAGGGGCGCCTGCTCTGTCGAAGCTTTTAAATCCCTGCTTAAGACTCATCTTTTCTCTCTCTCCTTCAACCTACCCTGATCTCACCTGGTCGGGGACTGACCTTTAGATTAATCTGTCTAGTTTAGTTAGGGTACAGGGTACTACATGGTACTACAGGGTACTACATGGTACTACATGGCACTACAGGGTACTACATGGTACTACATGGCACTACAGGGTACTACATGGTACTACATGGCACTACATGGCACTACAGGGTACTACATGGTACTACATGGTACTACAGGGCACTACAGGGCACTACATGGCACTACAGGGTACTACAGGGTACTACAGGGTACTACATGGTACTACATGGCACTACAGGGTACTACATGGCACTACAGGGTACTACATGGTACTACATGGCACTACAGGGTACTACAGGGTACTACATGGCACTACAACATGGCACTACAGGGTACTACATGCCTTCTCTTTTGCAGCACCACAAACATGGGAACTCTCTAACTCCTCCCCCCCCCCCTTCCCCCCCTCCCTCCCCCTTCTCCCCCCCCCCCTCCCTTCCCCATCTCTCTGAGTGCCCGTCTCCTAGCGCTGACTAAGGTGATGGATGCCTCGGGGTCTTGGCCAAGACTGCTCTACATGCACCACCGAGGCCTTGGATCAGTTATCTACCGTCGTCTGTCCGTGGTCCTGTCAACTGATTAACAGTATTAACAGACTGTTAACAGATTAACAGTCAACGTGGTTTCATTGCTGGGTTAAGTACTTCTATTCTATTCACATAATATGCTTACTTCATATATCTACTCCATTCACATATATGCTTACCACTTGTATCTCAGTTTTTATAGAGCCACTGTAGAGAGTGTCCTTACCTTCTCAATGACTGTGTGGTACGGAAACACCACCGTCCATGATAGGGGACATTTAGAACGAACTGTACGCACAGCGTCAAAAATCATCGGCTGTGAGCTCCCCTCTGTGGCCTCCATTTATGCCACACAAATCCGGCGGAAAGGGGAAAAGGTGATCAGGGACCCTTCTCACCCTGCTTACGACCTCTTTAACCCCCTTCCCTCTGGCAGAAGACTCCAAAGTCTCAGGTGCAGGACATCCCGTTTTAAAAACAGTACATATCCCGAGGCTGTCCATCACCTGAACTCGAGTACAAATGTACAGGCACTTTGCACAACAAGGGCTAGCACAAGCCAACATTTATTTTAGGTACTGTAGCATTTTTTCTTTTTAATTGTTTGTGTAAAACTCTTTATTGTGGGGATTGTACTCTTGTGTTTTTATAATGTATTCTTGTGTTTTTATATTGTACTCTTGTGTTTTTATATTGTATTCTTGTGTTTTTATATTGTATGTTTTTAACATTGTCTGTACTGTACGTAGCACCAAGACAAATCCCAATCAACAGTGTTGAAATGACAATACAGTTTCTATCTATCTATCTATTGCTATGTCCGCCCACTACAATCACATGAGCTGTCTAACGCATGTCCCGTCTCCCTGTCCCCCTGTGAGTTGCCGTCCTGGAGTGCTGACCGGAGTGTCTGACGTCCCGTGATGAAGGCCGGGAGGTTGCGACCCCCTCTGCGTGCCCCCCTGTCTCAGGAGGTCTCGTAGTGGTGACCGGAGTGCCGGACGTCCCGCGATGATGTCGGGGAGTTCGCGACCCTCTCTGCGCCGCCCCCTATCTCCCTGTCTCCGGCTGTCCCTGAGCAATGACCGGAGTGTTGAATGTCCCGTGATTAAGACGGGGAGGACGCGACCCTCTGTGCCTCAAATAGATTCGCTATCAGCTCTATCTTCAATCTTTCAAAATGTTCAGTTGCTATCGCTATCAGCTCTATCTTTAATCTTTCAAAATGTTCAGTTGCTATTGCATGCACTCATCTGTGTTTCACTACACACTTGAGTGCATGCTTACCAACTGTCCGTCTGCAACACTACTATCACCGACATCTAAGAAGGGAGATCCCCCCTTGAATGGCCCTTCTAAGGTTTCTCTCCTCCACACTGCCTGTGGAGCATTTTTACCTATTGTTAGGTTTTAGTGAGTTTTTCCTTACCTTCGCGTGGGGTATGTCTGGGAGTGCTTGCCTTCTTTCATTTATTTGCATTTATTTAAAATTTGTTGGACCTTATGGTGTCCTTGTTCTGTTCTTGACTTATTGTTATGTTTTCTTCTTGACTTGTTTAAAGAAGACCTGTACGGCCCATGGGGACATTAACGTGTGTTGTTGGGCCTTATAAATAAATTTGATTTGATTTGATTTGAGTTACAAAAACATACATCTCCCCAAAACAATAGTAATAAAAAACAATTAATATTGATCAATATGCAATGCATATTCAACATTCATATGGGCTTCATGCCATGTGACCTATCAATGTTTTCAGCTCAGTTAGACCTATACAATGCTATAGTAGGTAGTGTTATAAAATATGTGATAGCAACTTGGAGGCAACTGCTGCATTGCTATCACATCTTTTCTAGCAGCCGGGGTGTATACCTTCCCAAAAATCACTATGAAAGTTAGTCCCCCAAGATGGTAACCGTGGCCCAAATTTGGGGCCCTGGCTCACGGCCTATATGAGTTTTAGTGGTTTTACTTGACAAAGTAAACAAATTAGAGGTAGTTGATGACGAGAGAAAGTCCTGAACTATGTAAAAACATCTTCTATCTATGAATCACAGTCAAATAGACACTGCCTCTTTAAAGCGACTCCTCCCCTGGACACCTATTCAGGAAGCACCTCCCACCCACACGATCAGAGTTTACTCTTCCTGAGAAAACAAAACGTAAGAGTGTCGTTGTCTTTGTAGAATAGAATGGCGCAGCAAGGAGTTGATCTGTACCGGGACCAGTTCTGCTGTTCTATCTGTCTGGATCCACTGAAGGATCCGGTAACTATTCCCTGTGGAGTGTGGACACAGCTACTGTATGGGCTGTATTAAAGACTGCTGGGATCAAGATGATCAGAAGGGGATCTACACATGTCCCCAGTGCAGGGAGACTTTTAATCCAAGGCCTGTTCTGAAGAAAAGCAATATGCTGGCTGAAGTGATAGAACAACTAATGAAGACAGGACTCCAAGATGCTCCTCCTGATCACTGTTATGCTGGACCTGGAGATGTGGCCTGTGATTTATGCACTGGGAGAAAGCAGAAAGCCCTCAAGTCCTGCCTGGTATGTCTGACCTCTTTCTGTGAAACTCACCTCCAGCCTCATTATACTGTGGCTCCATTAAAGAAACACAAGCTGGTCAAAGCCTCCACACGGCTTCAGGAGAACACCTGCTCTCGTCATGATGAAACTATGAAGATTTTCTGTTGTACTGATCGGCAGTGCATCTGTTATTTGTGTTCCATGGATGAACATAAAGGTCATGATACAGTCTCAGCTGCAGCAGAAAGGACGGAGAGACAGAAAGAGCTTGGCATGAGTCAGCAGAAAGTCCACCAGAGAGTCCAGGAGAGAGAGAAACAACTCAAAGAGGCCCAACAGACTGTTGATTCTCTCAATTGCTCTGCTGATAAAGCAGTGGAGGACAGTGGGAGAATCTTTACTGAGCTAATACGCTCCTTGGAGACGAGGCGCTCTGAGCTGAAGAAGGTAATCAGAGCCCAACAGAGGACCACAGTGACTCAGGCTGAAGAACTGCAGAAGACACTGGAGCAGGAGATAGCGGACCTGAGGAGGAGAGACACTGAGTTGGAGCAGCTCTCACACACAGAGGACCACATCCTCTTTCTACAGAGTTACCCCCCCCTCTCCAGTCCCAGTGAGTCTACAGACTTACCCAGCATCAGTGTCCTTCCTCTCCTGTACTTTGCAGATGTGACTGAGGTCGTGTCTAAGCTGAGAGACCAACTAGAGGACGTTCTGAAAGAGCAGTGGCCCAGAATCTCAACAACAGTGAATGCAGTTATTAATGTTTTACTGCCACCAGAGCCCAAGAACAGAGCTGACTTCTTACAATATTCTTCTCAGATCACACTGGACCCAAACACAACAAACACACATCTGTCTTTGTCTGAGGGGAACAGAAAAGCAACACAGATGCAGCAAGAGCAGTCATATCCTGATCACCCAGAAAGATTTATTAAATTGTTTCAGGTTCTGGGTAGAGAAGGTCTGACTGGACGCTGTTACTGGGAGGTGTTTAGTATAAGGGTTTTTGTAGCAGCCTCCTACAAAGACATTAGTAGAACAGGCATCAGGGAGAACTGTGAATTTGGATGCAATTCCAAATCCTGGGCTTTAAAGTGCAGTCCAAGTGATTACATCTTCAGACACAATAACAAGAACATAGCAGTATCGGGCCCCCGGTCCTCCAGAATAGGAGTGTACCTGGATCACAGGGCAGGTACTCTGTCTTTCTACAGCATCTCTGACACAATGACCCTCCTGCACAGAGTCAACACCACATTCACTCAGCCTCTCTATCCTGGACTTTGGTTTTACTCATACTCTGGGGAGGCTGAGTTTTGTGAGCTGAAGTAGAGATCAGTGACATTCACAGCTCCTCTACCCAGGGTTTTGGATTTAAATTGATCTTGAAGATGCTGAGTTGTGAAATATGAGGTAATTAGGCGTTACATTCACACAGTCACTCTATCTTTGTTCTGAGTGACACAGTTTCTAGCCTACCGGGGTGAAGTTTGTTTGATTGGATATTCGCATATTCACATATATTGATCTTCAATAACTCTGTTCCTTTGCATGTGGGGAAGTCAAAATCTGTATTTTCATACTCTGGGTAGGTTGGACCACAATATGCAACCATTTTATTTGTATTTGATCACCTTTGGTCATTTTGGTCATTACTGTGGGATTTGGGTCTGTCTCTTCTCTCTCTGTTCCAAGGGGGGGTTGGTAATAATGTGGGGGCCGGACCTCCATGGGGAGGTTGATTCAGCCTATAACTAGGGATGCTCGATATTGGCTTTTTTACCGATACCGATATTGTCCAACTCTTAATTTCCGATACCGATATCAACCGATATCAACCGATACCGATATATGCAGGGTCCCCCCCCCCCCCCCCAAATTGAATAATTTCAGGTAATTAACATTACATATCTCTTGTTGTGGAATTAACACAACATTATGCATACTTTTGACAATAAATAAAATCAGAATTTGTTCTTACTTGCTTGCCTGGTAAATAAAGGTTATAGAAATGTAAAACATTTGAAAACCGATACCGATATTTTCCGATATCACATTTTAATGCCGATATCGGCCGATAATATCGGACATCCCTACCTATAACCTTTTCCCTCACCTCTTATCTCTGGGCAGCCGGGACACTTCATACGGGACACTCTATTTTCAAGGTCTTCGGTTGAACCCACAGCCAGGATATGTGGGGCATGGGTCAGTCGTAAATGCCACTATTTTGTTTCAAAACAGACCCATCTGCGTTATCAAAAGAGCTCAAGGAGAGAGAGAGAGAGAGTTGTTCTTCTGGTGGCAGACTTTGAGGGAGACAGACCTAGATAGGAGCTGGCTTAGGAAGAATGACCATTCATTGAATATTGTGCATTTTGTCTTTTGTTCTTTTATTCTTACTAAATAAACGTGGACATCTAAACCCAGAAGGATCTGTGTGGATATTTGACATTGTAAATAAACACTGCCCTTTTCGTACATTTTGAATGAAAGGTAGGGATAATCCCTGGTACACAGCGGAGCTCTCAAACCTGCTGCGTGAACGTAACGTGGCCTGGGCTGAAGCTAGAACATCAGAGACAGCTGCTGACTGCCTTCTGTTTAGACAACTTAGAAATAAATGTACCTCTGCTCTCAGAAAAACCAAAGCTGAGTATTATCTCTCTGTAACTGCAGAAAACATAAATGACCCCACGACATTCTGGAAGGTTGTTAAATCTGATCTGCTTATGATGACTCAGTTGAACTACCTAAATATATAGTCAAAAACTATGAAAATGTATCTGTAAGTCTGAAATGTTAAATAGTTTTAATGCACATTTTATTTAATCAGGGCTCCTGTTCGACTCTGTCACTCCCCCTAGAACCACTGGCAATGAATATGCAAATTAACACTTTAACATGAGCGGGCACACACTCATGTCGCACACACGCACACTTATGGCCAAAGGAAAGGACACTTTAAATTAGAATAACAGGAACAGTGTATTGCACTACCAAAGCTAACTAGCATGTCCCACATGCTCTGTAAATAACTATGTACAGATACCGAGATGTCACTCCATGTTACCTGCTACCTGTTACTGCACAATGTTGTTTCCTTCTTTTGATTCTATTATATGTACCACTGTATTGCACATCGTTGCGGGCAAGACCACCCGCATTTCATTGTATACCTGTATGCCGTGACAATTAAAACTCTTGACTTGACTTGACTTGACTTGAATGTAGAAATTACTCTGAACCACAGGTTTAGCTTTGGATCTTATTCTGTGGCTGAGGTTCACAAAGCCCTCAAGATGCTGAACCCTAGAATCATGTGGAACCTGGCTTTTTAAAATTAGCAGCAGATTTTATAGCTCAACCTTTAACATATCTTTTTAACCTGACCTTGGTTACAAATGAAATCCCAATGATTTGGAAGGCGGCTTATGTTTCACCCCTTTTAAAAGGTGGAGACCCAACAGTGTTGAATAACTACAGACCTAATCTCTGGTTAGTGAACAGGTAGAAAACTACCTGTACAGCCATTCAATTATATCAAAACATCAGTCAGGGTTTACAAAAGAACACAGCATGGTCACTGCCGCAATGGAAGTTGTAAATTACATGTCAAAGGCATTAGACAGCAAGAAACTGTGTGTGGCTCTTTTTATTGATTTGTCCAAAGCATTTGACACTGTGGACCACTCTATTTTAATCAAAAGGCTTGTTAATACTGGCTTCTCTCAACATACTGTGGGTTGGTTTGCTAACTACCTTAAAGACAGGACTCGGTCCACCCAGTTTGACAGACTGACCTCTGATGTAACAGTATGTAATGGGGTCCCACAGGGGTCCGTGCTTGGCCCACTTTTATTTACTACTTATATAAATTGCCTGGGGGAAAATGTGCCAAAATGTGTCAATCTTTCCAATGGCAGAGTATGAATCTGGATTTAGTACCACCAGGCGCCCGTTATAGGCAGTGGTGCGTTATTGAAATCAACTGGGATTGCACGCACCTAATGGCGCCACGTGCACGCGCGCTCCCGGCGCGTGCGCGCGCCCCCGCGAATGCGCATTTAATGTCCCCTCGCTTGAGCACAGACTAAAGACAGTGCCTAATTGCCTCTACGAATGGAATGTAAACACATGTCATTCACAACAAGTTAGGTGTGAATGTATCTGAGAATGTATTTAACACACCTGACGACCGGCGCTATTGATATGCAAATAGCGAGTACTTATCTGGGCTTGCACGTAGTGCAACCCCGTCCCATGAAGAACGCATGCCTGGTTATAGGGCAGTAAAGACCGTGAATGAAATCTACTGTAAGTACAGTTACTTTTTCATAATGTCCATAGCTCCACCATTTTTTATCAGATTGAGACGCGTTTCTTTTCTAGAAGTTCACAGAAAGGTAATTAAACAAACTACGTTCTATGTTATGGCAATAACGTTCAGGTTTGTTTGACCCGTGAGATATAATCATGAAAATAACGTTCAGAAATTATTTTAAAGGGGACATGCATTATAAATGGCTTTTTTCTGTGTTTAGCATGCTTTTATAGTAATAGGGGTTAGTATCAATGGGTCTGTGTCTCTAATTACCATATTGACTCATCAGTCTAGTCTCGAGTTCACGAGATCTTCCCTCACTCAACTAAGCTGTTCTGATTTGACGGTATTGCTGACGTGAATAGGGTACTGATTTGCATAACTAACGCCCCCTCTATGGTTGACAGCGACAGCAGAGCGAGTGGAATATCTTCATTTCCTCAAACAGAGCGAGGCAGAGAGCGCATTGTGTAACCCGACACTTCCTCAAACGGGTTTTGACTGCGGGCAGGGAGCGGACGAGCGAGAGAGATAGAGAGATAGAGAGGGAGAGAGATGGAGAGAGAGAGAGGGACCCGTCTTCTCTCACACACACGCAGCGTTTACACAGTGCTCCGTGCCTCTGTGTGTCCCTCTCTCTCTCTCACTATCTCTCCCTCTCCCTCGCAGTCGAGCACCAGCATATCACTGTAATATCTTTGCGCATGCTCCCACGAGCACGCCCGTATTCCGATCCGTACAATAATAATCACAGGGGTATTTATTGTCATTTGAAACAAGTTACCCACGACCACGATCATTGTTAGTTCGACTCCCGGGTGCACTTTGGACGAAGCACCCGGTTTGTTTTGGACGTTTGCCAATGAACAATGTAAATATATTACTTATGGCTATAACATAATTTTTTCCTGTGGTCGACTATCATAATGATAATAAATACGGCAATATTTGTATGATAAAAAATTACGTTCTACATTTACAGTCATGCCTCAACGACGCATCGTGATGTCCGAAAATAAATAATAGCACTACACAAACACTGCAAATGATGGTGAATAAATAACTAAATAAATCAGATAAATATTGTTATTATTTATTGTTGGTTTTATTTTTGGACATTGCTTATTGTATACATTGTAAGAGCCAGTGGATAAACATTCCACTGCTCATCTTGCCCGGACAACAGATGTGCTGTCCAAGTCCGACAGCGATTAATTGCACGGATGTAGGATGAATAAACATGAATTTGACTTACTTGATTGTCACTATTAGATACAGTTTACAATTTCTCTCAAGAACTAATCATGGGCGGCTGAGTGGCGCAGTGGGCAAGGCGCTCGCCACTAACGCAGGATATGCTGGTATCGAGCCCAGCTCTCTGCGTTGCTACCGGCTTGGCCAGTCGTCATACTAACACAATTGGCAGTGTTGGAGGGTGGGAAAGCCGGTGGGTGGGGATTGGACGTTGTGGACAGCGACTCTTACAGGTCGGTTGGTGCGCCTGTACAGCAGAATCAGGAAGTATCGGGGGCAGCGTGAGCCTCCCACGCGTTACTCCTCGCCACTGAGAGATCGCGCTGTTCAGGTGAAAAGATGCGGAAAGCTGCCTCCTCATGTACCGGAGGGGACACGTGATGCAAGGCTTGGTCCTCACTGCAGCCGACCAGTGGGAGGCATAGTCTAGCAACGTTCGAGACAGGGGAGGGGAGAATTGAAGGGAGAATTGGCGAGGCGAAATTGGGATGGGAGAAAAATAGAAAATAAGGAGAAAAAGTGGATAAAAAAAACCGTGCTCCTCTTCTGGCGGTCCAGCATCGCCTGGACCGTGTTGCCACGGGCACTGGGTGCACGGGCTGAAGTGCTGCTCCCCGTCCACCAGCGCTGCCCCTCAGCCCGTGCACACAGTGCCTGTGGCAACACGGTCCAGGCGATGCTGGACAGCCAGGAGAGGTTCGCTAACAGCCAGGAGAGGACTGCGGTGGTGATGAAAGCACTTGCGGCCACCCGCCTCACATGCACGCTTACTATACTGTACGTGCAATGAATCGTTCCAGCAACAGAAGGCTTATATTATTCTAATGACTTGTTTTATTAGGAGATTGCAGATAATCTAAGGCAGCGCTGTGTACAGTACACATCATGTCAAGCCGTGTACTGTACTGTAGTAGAACTACAGTATGACTACTATAGGGCAGCGCCAGTGGTGCAGTGCCAAATTGACAGTAGGTCAAACGCTCCACGCGCGTGCACGTGCGCGCATGCGCGCGCATGCACAGTTTTTTTTGGCTGCTCTCGTCCTGCAGCTGGATACTATTGCCTCACAGCGCGGCCGTCAGCGCGCGGCCCAGAGAGCGCCGCTGGCTCTGCGGCTCTGCAGCTGCATGCTTCTCCGGGAGTCCGGTTGGATAATGCCATGTAAAAAGCGATTGCGCGTACTTCAGCCTCAGTGACCGAGGTATAACGCCGTTATACCGAGTTATACCAGCACTGCACCACTGGGCAGCGCATACAGTATCTGCAATCTCCTAATAAAACAAGTCATTACGCACGTAGACTATACAGTACGCGTGCATGTGTGTGTGTGTGTGTGTGTGTGTGTGTGTGTATGTGTGTGTGTGCTGAGGCAGGTGGCCAGGAGCGTGAAACAAGACGGTATAAATATGGAGTATTAATACAGTCTATTCCACTATAGCTATAGTGTGCTGTATGATGACAATACATTTGAATCTAATCTAATTTTGATCCGTCGCAAAGCGTTTCCGCGCTACCTGTTGAATACAGGGATCAGCACATGCAATGCTGACCCTTGTTTTGCACACAGCCCTCGCATTATAATGAGCTGGAGGGCGTGTCTGTATGCAAATCGGGTGTACGAGAACGCGCTCCCCAGTTTGTGAATGAGTGACGTACTTCATGCAGGGGTCCGCAGCTGCGATCATTTGGCAAGTTAAGACAACCTCTCCACGCGTTGGTGAATCCGGGGGGTAACTGCCGTAGGCTTTCTCTTACGAACTTCCAAGGAGGTTGTCGTAAGAGAAAACTTAAGACACTATTGGTGAATGAGCTCCATTTTTTTCCCAATGCGAGCACTGTGTGGCTGTTCTCAGCCACAGATGTGCCCAACTCGGTTAAACTTTAGAGGTTCTAACGTTAGTTGGCTCCACAAAACAAATTCTCCACCTTGGCTTGTTGCACAAATGTTATGAAATGGGCTACTATACGTTTTCCAATTCACTGTCATTAATTAATTATGCACCACTGTGGCTACTGTCACGGTGTATTACAGTAGGCATACAGACTGAATTATGCATATGTGACCAGGCACAGACTCTGAGGATCTCTTCACATTTACATTTTTTACATGATATGAAAGTACAGGTTCATACCTTCAAAATAAGCCATCACTTGTACAAATCGGGCGGATACTTTTCAATCTATGTCTTATGAATCATGCTGATGACACACTATTTACTCCAGAGCTACAGGACTTCAAAGAAACTGGAGGCATTTCTCTTGCTATGCATAATGACTACTTTACACAGAAAGCCCCCCACTTAACACCTTCCAGTCATGGGCTTTGGGTGACCTCGCTTCTGTCCCCAGGCCATCAGGATGCTCAATGCCTATGCAACACTAACCCAACCATCTACACACATCCACAAGCACATTCTCAGGGGCTCATACAGAACCAAGCATTTCACTGTAATGTACATGTACTTTATACGGAAACTTGTGAGATTGTATTAACAATAGCTCAGATTAATCATACCAAGTCGCTTTGGATAAAAGTGTCAGCTAAATGACTAAATGTTTTTTTTTTTTTTTTTAAGTTTAAATATCAACATTATCTGGCCATCCTCAGTAAATACTATCAAACTCCTCTGAGCTTTCCAAAGACCAGAGATGGGACGGGCGCTCGCGCACACACACACACACACACACATATTTACGCTTATAGCTGACTTAATGATTTTAGAATATTTCAGCTAATGAAGGTAAATCAACTATCCAGTTAGTTTTCATAGTGTAACGTTTGGCTACTACATTTTTTTTTACATTTCTATAACCTTTATTTACCCAGGCAAGCAAGTAAGAACAAATTCTGATTTTATTTATTGTCAAAAGTATGCATAATGTTGTGTTAATTCCACGACAAGAGATATGTAATGTTAATTACCTGAAATTATTCCGTTTTTTGGGGGGGGGGGGGGGGACCCTGCATATATCGGTATCGGTTGATATCGGTTGATATTGGTATCGGAAATCCCTAGTACAGAGTCAGACTGGATATGGTGTTGAGAGCATGCTGCATAGACTCTGGACTGTGAGCTAAGATGGCACAGTCATCAGCGTACTGTAGCTCACGCTGGGACATTCCATTACATAGGTCGGAGGTCATGGGTACAGAATTGCTGTGGACAATAAGGCCTTCAGCGTGTGGGAAGCATTATGTCACATGACAGAGGTCACATGACATAGGTCACATGACAGAGCAGTGAATAAACAGAGGGTTGGACATCATGTACAACAGGGTCAGAGGTCAGACCCTCTCATAACTGGACATACACAGAGACAGAGAGTGAGAGAGCGAGAGAGAGAGAGAGCGAGAGAGAGAGAGAGAACATGTAAATGGACCTTGTAGAAGTGGAGCAATCTTCCATTTACTTGTGTATGTACTTTTAGGCGAATTTTCTGAAAATATGGCTAGGGTTTAAGAGGTTAAAGTGTGACAGATTCGAGGAAACATGACAAGTGCAGTTCTTCATTCAAGTGTGACATATTTGAGGAAACATGACAAGTGCAGTTCTTCATTCAAGTGTGACAGATGACGTTCAAGTGACCCATGTGCTTCTCAACCAGGAGCTGAGAAGCAACCCTTTGTTTCTTCTTATAGTCTCTTTGCTTCTTTAGCACCATTTTGCTCAAATCCTTGTTTGTCATTCTGTGTCCTTGCTTGGTAAACACGGGTTTAGTTTATTGTTGTGGCTGGACCCAGAGAAACAGATTAGTGGGCCAATTCCACTTGACATGAGAACTCATGAAGGTTGTCTTTACCAAAGCAACCCACACTGGGATACAGTTAGTCCACAAACATGTTGAGAGGAAGAGTATATTACATTTAGTTAAATGTAAATCCAGCCCTTCCCAGAGACAGTCGCATTTCTCTCCTCTCCCCAGGCTCCTCAAGGCCGTTCCTACCGCCGCCTCTACTGCTCCATGAAGCCCGACGCTGCTATGCTCTGTGCTTCGTGCCGGTTGCTGGACTATACTCTAATCAACTCGAAATGGATCTAATCAGTGGATTGCATATTTTCGTCAAGAAGCAGAATAAGGCTAACCCTCTCTGCCTCTTGGGACATCATAATCGGGCTACCAACTTGAAGACGTGGTCATTTTTGGATTATCGAAGCTTTTGGACTGCAATAAGAAGATTTTGGATCTGTTTACCGCGCACAGGACCTACCAAAATAAACTGATTAAGACACTTGGACACTTGGACTAATGCATTCAGTCATTTGGATGGAGTTAAAACTCACTCCACTCAAATCAATAGAGTTATATTTCACTCTACTCAAATCAAATTTAAAGTGACGTGGCTGGGATAAATGTTGCCAGTCAGTTCAGCCAAAACAAATTCCTGGACCAAGGTCGAACCAGGGAGCTGCTGGAGTCAAAGGCCTTCTGGGAGATAAGAGTGGCAAGCTGCTTCCCCACCCCCAATCCCTATACCCAATCCCCCCTCCCGCGTGTACGCCTGGCGCCTATGCTGGAGGGGTGCCAAAGTGACTGTCTCATCGCCAAAATCCCACCCCCTGTGACGGCAACTATCATGTCCCAGCTCCTCCCCCTCCGGTCCTAGCTGACGACAACTGTAGTCAGAGTCGAGTCCGGAAATTCTCTCCGTCCTCCCTCCCCCCCCACACCACCCCCTCCCCTCGGGGTGCTCTGAGACACACACAGTGGTGCAGTCGTAATATGGGCCAAGGCCAAACGCCACGTGCACGCGCACGCGCATACATGTCTCTCTCTTCTTTCATGAGGCGGAGCTGGGGACGAGACGGGCGGTCTTTTGTCACATAACACACGCCCAACACTCCACACACACACACACACACACACACACACACACACACACACACACACACACACACACACACACACACACACACACACACACACACACACACACACACACACACACACACACACACACACACACACACACACACACACACACACACACACACACACACACACACACACACACACACACACACACACACACACACACACACACACACACACACACACACACACACACACACACACACACACACACACACACACACACACACACACACACACACACACACACACACACACACACACACACACACACACACACACACACACACACACACACACACACACACACACACACACACACACACACACACACACACACACACACACACACACACACACACACACACACACACACACACACACACACACACACACACACACACACACACACACACACACACACACACACACACACACACACACACACACACACACACACACACACACACACACACACACACACACACACACACACACACACACACACACACACACACACACACACACACACACACACACACACACACACACACACACACACACACACACACACACACACACACACACACACACACACACACACACACACACACACACAGTCTAGGGGTGATAAGTGCCGGCCGGGGTATACGGCGCAACGAGTCATTTTTGTGTCGTCGCGCCGTATAGGCACCCTGGCCGGCACTTATCACCTAGACTTTGCATAATAATAGGATGCGCGCACTTCTGCCTCAGTGACGTAGCCTAAACGTCGTTTGACCGCGTATGCCCACCACTGCATACCTGGACACACAGACTCAAGGCTAGTTTAACATGTCTCAACAAATGCGCATGTTTGTATTAATTAATGATTGTGCCATTATTGCTATCAAATGTAATAATTGTGAATGATTTTCTGTAATGAGTTATATGTGTATGTATCAAGCATCCTTGACTTCCAGGGACAACGATGTAAATAAGTCATTGGCTTTTTTGTTGTTCCTATCCTTGACAAAAGCAAATATGTGATGTAATGATCTGTATATGTTTTGTATATGTTTTCTAAATAAATACCTACCTACCTACCTGCCAATAAAGCATATTGAATTTTATTTAATTAAGAGTTAGAGAGAGAGAAAGAGAGATAGAGTGTGAGAGATTGTGTGTGTGTGTGTGTGAGAGAGAGAGAGAGAGAGAGAGAGAGAGAGAGAGAGAGAGAGAGAGAGAGAGAGAGAGAGAGAGAGAGAGAGAGAGAGAGAGAGAGAGAGAGAGAGAAAGATAATAGAATGCCAGTTGAAGGAGTACAGGTTAACTGGATGAGATGAGAGGCCTTAATCTGTTTCTATTTTTAGAGCAGTATCCATCAGTGAGAGAAAGAGAGAGAGAGGGGAGAGAGTGGGAGCGAGGAGGAAAGAGAGAGAGGTGGAGAGAGGAGAAAAGAGAGAGAGATGGAGAGAGGAGAAAAGAGAGGGAGAGATGAGGAAAGAGAGAACGAAAGAGATACAGAGAGGAGAGAGAAAGTGAGAGAGAGAAAGGGCCAGGAAAGATGCAACAGTATCAGTTTTTATAGCATGATTATAGTCTGAGGAATTATCATGGTTTCCCAGTATTATGATTATTATCTAGTGATTTATTTTGCAACATTATGGAGGGATGAGTTATGTATTTATTTGTTGCCTTGTTTTAGACAAAAAATATCACAGGATTCAGTAGTGCTTAACTCATTCAGCGCAGACCAGGCTGCAGAAACAAATTAGTGGGGGGGCATAAAATGTTCTCGGGGGGGCACAATGGTTTTTCAACACAGGTTCCCTTTTATACGTTTCAGCTGGGACAACGGCGCTGTGGCTTGCTTGGCGTTGCCCACGGTGCTGAACTAAACAGCAGAGAGGCAATTGAAAAATCTAATTTCTCTATCTTAAGAACATTCACTTATACAAAAACAGACTGAACGGATATATATAACAGACCTGCTGGGGCAGTGGACTGAGAGCAGGGGACACAGACAGGCTGGATAAGATGGTCAGGAAGGCCAGCAGCGTGGTTGGGGTGTAGCTGGACGCCCTAGCGAGGGTGGCGGAGAGGAGGAGCCTTGCTAAGCTCCAGGCCATCAGGGAAAACCCCTCCCACCCACTATACACAGACTTGGCTGACAGGAGGAGCATGTTATAGGCTCACACTACCTAAATGCAGCACTGAACGGCACAGGAAGTCCTTCATTCCGACAGCCATCAGACTTTATAAAACGCATCACTGTGCCCCACTGCATCACTCAGCACAGAGTGACAGTTACCATATTCCTGGACTCTTACTTTTTAAACAGCACTGTGCAATATTACACCTACTGTAGACTTCAGTATATTTTTACTGTATTTATTTACTGTATCTTTTATTCTATTTTTATTTAATTTCATTTTATTCTATTCTTAGGCCATTTGTTTTGTTATTCTTATTCGTGACTTGTTCTGTCTAAATGTTTAATGTTGAGTGATTTGGAGTGTCAAATTTCCCTCAGGATAATACATTTCTACTCTATTCTATTCTATATCTTTGAAAAGTCTCCATTTATTCAACACGTCTGAATTCACTGACAAACTGAACTGAACTGACAAAAATAAAGTGCATAAAAAAGCAAACAAAATTCCTCCACAGGCTACTCACCATCGTTTGGGGACAGAGTGAAATCTTCTTAAAACACTGCCCCTCCACTCATTCCTGAACTTTTTTGTTAAGTCCTTCTCAAATGCCAACTGAATTAAATTGGCCTTGCGTCGATGAAGCATACTAAGGCGATGTTCTGTAAAGATGTTCTTGAGGGCAGAAAACGAATTCTCACAGAGTGCTGTGCTAGCTTCAGTAGTGTTGTTGTTGACATCAGTGCCCACTAGGGCTGTCCCCGACTAAGCATTTGGATAGTTGACTTTGATTAAAAAAAAATAAAAAAAAAAATGTTTTTTTTTTTTTTTTTCAGGGTGGGCACAGCTGACTCAGTGGGCGGGCCAGGCCCCCCAATGCCCGCCCATGGCGCCGGGTCTGATTCAGCGCCAGTCACGAGAAAAGTCGGGTTAACTCGCCAACCGTTCAGCGCCAATCACGAGTAAACTCGGGTTTTAATCGTTATTTATTTTATTAGTTATATCCATACATTTTTCATCCATCCAGTCTGATGTTATCATTGGGAATGGGTCTGAGCTCGCAAAAGGGCAAATACCACCGCCTACGGTATTGCACTCTATTCGAAATGGTGTAGTTTCTTTTCTGGGCCGATCTGAGCCGTGCGGGTGGGGTTTACTTTAAATACTTCGGCTGGACTAGCGTTTACAGCGTTACATCTGCGAGGCTGCCCCCCCCCCCCCCACCCCCCCTTCATATGCAATGCCGGGCAATGTGGGACGGACCTCCACGAGCAGTATTTGGAATGGCGATCAGATAATTGGATTATTTATTTTGCATTACATCAGAGACCAGGTAAGGACTATATTAGGGCTGACCCCTATTAGTCGATTAGTCGACTAATCGGTCGAAAGGAGCCGTAGTCGACTACCCAACCTCTTAGTCGAATATATATAAAAAAATAAATAAGAGTAATATATATATTTTTTTTATAAAAAAAATTTCAAAAGAAAAGAGGCCTAGAAGCGTGGCTAACGCTAATGCCATGCATACCAGAAGCTAACTGCCTACGAAAACAGGCACAGAGGCACTGAAAGAGGATTTCATCTAATGAACACAATAGACTAGACAAATATCAAGATGTATCCATCAGTGGACCAATTGCATGCTTTTGCAGAGGACAATAAGCCTTCAGTCGACTCCTTCAGACATTAAGCACCCCCCACAGCCCAAATGGAATCATACAAAAAAAAATGTAAGCTATTTATTGTTATTTATTTTTTTATATTATAGTCGACTAACGGCAAATTTTGGCCAATCATAGTCGACCATCCAAATCCTTAGTCGGGGACAGCCCTAGACTATATATAAAATCTTGCGTTGATCTGATATTTCTTTCTACCGCGATCAAAGCTGTCTGTGTGTGTGTGGCTTTTTACCGTTGGGTGCAGGAGGTGGGGGGGGGGGGGGGGAGCACCACCCATTTCATGTATGCACGAGGAAGGATAATAAGGATAATCTAGCGTTGATTTCAGGAAGATTTGATAATCAGGCGAAAAATTACAACGTGTTTAGTGTATTCCACTAAAACGCTATTATCGCGTCTTTTCCTGGGATTACTAAGAATCACCAAAACTATACTCATATTCAAAACGATATAAAAACGGAAATGTACAGATGAAAAAACAATCTGTTTTGTGCATGTTGACTGGAAGCAACTCACTGACAATCGACCGGTGTATTAGACCCATAGCTATAATATAAGATATATTTTAAGCACTTGCAAATCTTGCAGTCTCCCCATTGATTAAAGCGATGGCGTTCTAGCGCCCCCTGGCTCATTAAGCGATGGTGCTGAATGAGTTAAGGTAGTGCTTTCTGAAATGCTTAAGGTTATTGTATCCCTATTGTGGAGCAAGAGACTGAAAGAAAGAGAGCGGGAGAGGGAGGGAGAAGGAAATATAGGACAGAAGGGAAAGAGAGAGGGAAAATCAAGACACATTGGTCCTTATTTCTGAAGTAATCAGAAATCGACCCAACTCCAAGCATTGATATGATAGTAATAAACATGTCATGAGGGAAAGAGAGAGAGAGAGAGACACACACACACACACACACACACACATGGTCCCCAGCAGGATAGAAAAACAACACACACACACACACACACACACACACACACACACACACACACACACACACACACACACACACACACACACACACACACACACACACACACACACACACACACACACACACACACACACACACACACACACACACACACACACACACACACACACACACACACACACACACACACACACACACACACACACACACACACACAGAGTGAGAGAGAGACCCATTGCCACTGCCAGCTGGTCCTGAAGCTCTGCCCCGTATACACAATCTGGCCCAGCCAAATCAACTCAAAACAAAAAGAGGATTTTGGAACAAATCAACCAAATCACAAAGTGAATTAGAATTGTATTTGACCCTAAACAGAGAGTACATGTGGCAGAATACCTGACCGCCGTGAATGAATGAATAAAACTAAGGAAAACTTTGACACAGTACAGACTGAGTGGAACAGCCTGGTCATAGAAACAGGCAGTCACAGGCAGAACTGGCTGCCCACAGAGGCCAGACTGTGTCATCTGGGAGATGTTGAGACAGAACATCCCTTGCTACTACACTGTGAGCAATATAAGGATTTGAGAGAGGTTTTCTTTGATGAAATGAATAAAATCTATCCTGAGTTAATCCATCTCCCTGATCCCCAAAAGCTGTAATCTAATGCGTTTTTGTCGATCTTCCTGCTGTGAGGCAGCAGTGCTAACCACAGCACCACTGTGCACACCATGAATCCGGTGGTTCTGGACTCCATGTTAAAGGGATATTTTGTTTAGTAGAACTTTGGGATTGTAATTTGTGGTAGAACCGGATCTATCATGCTCGTAGACAGATCTTCATGATCAATATGGATTTATTAGTGAAACACGTGTGTTGTGAAGGATCAGATTAAACCGAATATGTATATTTATTTATATATATATATTTAATTGTATTTGTATATCGTTTGATATCCCCTGTATATTCCTTGTACAATATGCATTGAATATCCCCGTTTCTACTAAACAGCCCATAATAGTTTCATTCTACCATTGGACGAGAACCTGGCGCCAGGTTGCCATACCCCTAGGTTCAAGTTCAATCGTGCCGCCTAACATGTCGAGGCAACCCCCGGTTCCGCGCAGTAATATGCCGGGCGAAATACGTGTGGTACTATTTGTTCATAGCGCATATATATATGACGCTCGTAAAGTAGAACTTTCTTTTAGTCCAGTTCTTTACCCTCCAACAGAGTGACAGACGCAAAAGCCTCCCCACGAAGCACGTGCGGTGTAGTAAGGCCTACTTGGCCCAGAATAGGCATTGAGATATCGTGTAGATTAATAGTTGAATGGTCATAGTTTGGCACCATACCGTCGAGTTGGACGTATTCTATTAAGCTAATAATAGTCTATTTATGTATGGTGCATCGTTCGGTTCGAGTTCTACAGTTATCAGTACCCCCCTCGTTCCTGACGTTATCTGGACGCTTATCCAGGCTGGTCAGACCCCTAGTGGTGATTGCATCCGAGGAGCTCCGGGTCAAGAGCGACTGGACCTGTATATTGGATTACTCTACCCGACGACGGCGAGCCTTCCACGGCTCTTGGATTATGCTTTATGTGCTTTGATTATTCCATGGATAAAGGCCAACACTGTCGAGTGTTGGAATTACCCCCCGGAGAGGACTACAGGTGAGGCGGCGCTCTACACGTGAGGTCGCACCACGTCTCTCCGATGTGGACCGGCAGATACCGTTCCACAGAGGGTCCAGCTGTGTTCGTCTACGGCCCGAGGTTCTGTGGGCACTGGGTCTAAGACTTTGGATTCTCCCAAGACACCGTCGGCCAGATGGGATACCGCCAGCGACTTCTCTAACCCCCCCCTCCTACTGTCTTACAACCAGCGGGACCCCCCCCCCCCCCTTAGTGTATCCAGCTATAATTATTCAAGTACTATCGCTATCGTTTCCTAAATATTCCAGGTTGTATACTTACTCCCTGCGCAACCAGAGATTGGACATTCAATGTTGATTTACCTACGAATACTCATTTGCCATAAAAGTGCATACTTAACATTTCAAATCATAAATGTAATTAAGTGAATGTTGTATACACCCTTTGCTGTATTAAATATTCGATTTGGTCCATTTGTGTTGGTTCGTTTCATCAGGTGGGAAAGTGTTCATCATACTTATATCTTGTACTGGGTGGCCAGAAGTTAAAGGTGCTATGCATTATAAATGTGATTTTTCAGTCTCTAGCATTGTATTATAGTAATAGGAGTTCGTATCAATGTGTTTTTGGGCCTAAATACTATATTGGCGAATTCCTCAGCTACAGCCCATCCCCTCTTTGCCTCTAGTAAATCAGGTCATGTTGATTTGACGACCTGGTGCACGTCACAGGGCGCTGTTTATAGCGCACGGTGATGTGATTGGCTCTGTGGTTTTAGTAATGCCCGCCTCCATTCTTGCTACCTGCAGGGTGGAAGGTTTGTCCAGAAGATCACTAATCAGCTGAAGCCTGATGCGGTTCCCTCGGTCTTCGACAGACAGACCGGCGTTAGCTCTCGGGACTCGGGAGCGATCGCTAGCTACTTAGCACCAGCCGGGGCCGGCGTTAGCAACCGGGAGCGTCGTTGAGCATTCAGCCTGCTGGCTACCTATATCCACTTCAACCAGCGTCGCGGAGCATTCAGCCTGCTGGCTACACAGCTTGTCGGTGTGCTAATAGCCTCTGCAAGCTAACGGTAGCTGGCTAAACAGCTTGTCGGTGTGCTGGAGCCTCTGCAAGCTAACGGTAGCTGGCTCCAGGCTATTAGCACATCGACAAGCTGCTGGAGCTCCCGACGCTCGGCTGGTTGAAGTGGATCTAGGTAGCCAGCAGGCTGAATGCTCCGCGACGCTCCCGGTTGCTATCATGTGCAGGTCCTCTTCTCAGACCTGTGTGGCAAAGCACTGCACACGCATCATGCAAGCTACACATCGCTGCATGTTGATCAATGGTGGCCCACTCGGTGCATCACAGTGGGCTACTATTGTGCTAACAACAACCGCGGTGTCCGGCTTGTCGGCCGGCATGAGTGCTCGATTTGGGGTGGTTCTCTCCTCCTTGTGTGCCCCCGTTCTCGCGGGTGTCCTGCCGGGGAGCTTGTGGACGCGACAACAGCGGCGGCCGTAGCGTTAGTTAGCTCATAGCTATTGTGTACCACTAGCGTTACGGCGGGCTCGAGCACCCTACGGCTGCCGCCGTTGTCGCGTCCATGGGCTCCCCGGCAGGGTACCCGTGGGGACGGGGGTGTACAGAGAGGAGAGAACCATTTTGTGTCGGGCGTGCATGCCGGCCAGCGAGCCGGACGTCGGGATATGTTGTTAGCACAATAGCTACCAAGCTAAGCTATGTTAGCTTCTAACGGTGTATACACAATATGTACAACGACACAATGATTTACATTATTACAAATATGGTAACGTGGTTGTGGCTTTTACAAATAGTGGTAACATATATATAGATAGACAGTACTGCTACATCTCTATATTTATGACATACCATATTTGTATTGCTACAGTACTGCTCAGTACTGCTATGATGGAGACCAGAGAAAGACTTTCGTCTTGTTTACATCAGGGTCCCCCAATTTCAATTCATGGTAACATATTATATATATATAGATAGACAGTACTGCTACATCTCTATATTTATGACATACCATATTTGTATGTAACCTGAAACCTAATCTCTGACGGGGAGATGGGCGGAGCTATTTGGTGGGTGGCTGTCACTCAAAGCATTCTGCCAGAATGGGTGGAGCCAAGCCAATAATAGCCTGCTTTCATGAGGCTGAAAAATGCTGGTTTTGAGTACAAGATTAGAAATATAAAACAATGATTATTTTTGGAATAAAAATTACAGATGTGTTACATAGACTCACAGGAAGTGTGTAAAGTTGCCCAAATAGTGCTAGGAATAGCAGTGCATAACCCCTTTAAAGTACATGAGGTAGTGGTATTAAATATCATATCTAACAATACAGTCAGGGAATTGTACCCCTCAGCTACAATTGGTCGTTCGAGCCGGAGGGTAACTAGTGTAATATTAATATAGTGTTATTAATATCGAAATGGCCTATGATGAACACTCCACGAAACGATCCTCCTAACCTAGAACGCCCGCGGCGCAGACGACAGACACCTCAGTACTTAGAGGCTTACACTGTCAGTCAACTACCTAGCCTTCGACAAACGGTAAACGTGGTAAAAGTAGAAAGTAAAATTATGTCTGACCTTAACGACCAGGTTTCCCCGACCACAGAGGCCCTAGTAGGTCCTAATGTAACTGACCAAGCCCACGGTGGAGACCAGGAGGGAATTGACATGCCTTTACCCCCCGCCACTACTAAAGAAGTAGTCCCCGACACGCCCCGGGAGGAAGACAACCCTACAGAGAGAGAACTCTGCACGGAAGAAGAAGAGGAGAGCGCCGAGGAACTAGAGCTCCAGGACTCCCCAACGAGTACCCCCAGGAGCGGTTCACGCAGGAGCGGCTCACCTCCACTACCGCCTTCCCCCAGCGAAGCGGAGAGGATACTACAACAGGCGTTCCTCGTCAGCCTGACAGCCTCTACCGAACGCAATCGGCTCCAAGCACAGACGCTTAGCGAGCGCGAACGTCTCCAAGCCCAGGCGACCAGCGAGCGCGAACACCTCCAAGCACAGCAACGGAGCGAAGAACAGCGCACAAGTCTGGAGATGAGACGCTTCCAGATGGAAGAGAATATGGCAAGAGACCGCGCCGACGCCCAGCGCACCGCTGCCGGTGCCCAAAGAGACGCAGAGCGCGACAGACTACAAGCGCAACTGATAGAGCAGCTGATCAAAAGGACAACTCCCTCTCCCTCCGCCAGGGGCTCAAGGAACTCGTCGAGACAGCAGTCAAGAGCAGCGTCACCGCAACGAGCAAGCGACCCTGAACTTGACCAACAGACCGAGGCTAGACCCCCCGCAGACCCCCTTCCCATACCGGTCCAAGCGAGACCCAGCTACAAGGAAGGAGCGGCCTACACTGCGGAGAAGCTAAATAAACGATTACAAGATCTGGAAGATTTGATAGAAGAAGAAGAGGGAGAAGAGGAGAACCAAGCCCGACGACAGCACAGTACTCCACCGGACCAGGAGGTCCCATACAGTCCAGGCTATAACCCCGCGGCGCTGCGCTACAGACCCCCGACTCTATTTACGGGTGAGCACGACGCACGACCAGCCCCGAGGAACAGTACCTGGACCAGCGGGCCATGGTACCCTGCCAGTACCGGCCCACAGCGAGGCGCAAGAGGGGACTCGCCCAGGAGGTCTCTCCCCCAACGCTCGCCGATGTATTCGCCATCCACGGCGTCATACAACGCCACGCCATCAATCCCAGACTTCGTCTATGAGAGTCGAGCACAGTACACGGAGCTCCGGATGTGCTTAGAGACAATGCTGGTGGATGTCATTGATGAACGCCACAAGTATGCAATATTATTGAAGCACCTGAAAGTACCGCGAGCACACAATATAGCGCTAGCCTATGCTACCTCCTCGACCCCATACACAGCGGCCCTTGCAGCGCTGGATCAAAGATATGGACGTATATGGGATTACGTAATCCAGGAGATAAGGCATATTGACCGCCTACCCCCAGCCACAGACAATCGCTCACTAGATGACCTGTCAATCAAAGTGCAGTCCCTGGTGGGGATGCTGGGAGCTCAACGGGAGAAGGGCAGGCATGAGCTGTACGCCAACTCTAACGTTGAGAGGATTTTGGAGAAGCTGCCACCCGCAAGACAGGAGCGCTTTCGGCGGCAGAGGGACTACCGAGATCCCGACGGCCCCGAGCCATCCCTCCTTGATCTGGCCGACTTCCTGGCGAGAGAGGTCAGCAGCTTACGACTGGACACCTTCGGGCGGAGCACGCCAAGCTCCAGAGAGGGACCTAGGAGAATAAATGATGGAAGAAGATCGGTGACTGTCATGCACCAATCAGAGTCAGTACCGAGCAGTAAGAGTCACAGCACCCCCTCGAGGAAGGAGAAGTGGAAGATAGCGTGTCCCTACTGTGAGAAAGAACACTGGCTGTCACAATGTGACACATTCACAAAGATGAATGCAGAAGAAGTGAGCCAATGGATAAAGTCCAACCGGCGCTGTTATCGATGTGCGCGGCCCCACATGGCAGCCGAATGCCGCCTAAAGAAAAGGTGCAGCCGGTGCGATGGAGCCCATCTAGATATACTACACGATAGTAACGGAAGACGGCCTACACCTGCACCACGGAGCGGCACCAAGGCAAGTGTCATGTACATTGACCCCGCCAGCAGCAACGGAGCTCAAGTGCTCTTAAAGGTAGTCCGTGTGACATTGAGCTACCAGGATAAAGTCATGGACACTTACGCCGTCCTTGATGACGGGTCAGAGAAGACCCTTCTGCTCGCCTCCGCTGCGACTCAACTGGGACTGCGGGGGAGCAAGAACGAAATGACGATTCGGACAATAAGACGAGACTTAAAGACGATAAAGGGCGAGAATGTCTCCTTCACTATCGCAGCCAACGGGCAGCCAGAGCGACGGTACAAGATCACAAATGCTTTCACCAGCCAAGAAATAGGACTCTCGCAGTACACCTACCCTGTCACCAAGTTGATGGATAAATATGTGCACCTGCGCCAATTACCTATCCCGCTCATAAACGGCGCTACCCCGACCCTGTTGATAGGCTCCGACCATGCAGAACTCATAGTCCCGATTGACCGGGTCCATACCGGTCCCCGAGGCTGTCCTGCAGCCGTCGAGACCCGCCTAGGATGGACATTACAAGGCCCCCTCGCTAAATCTCTCAACCGAACCGCAGCCACTAGCTGCTTCCACTCCCGAACGACAGAAGAAGACACCACTCTCCTGCAGCATGTCGAGAGGCTATGGACCCTAGAGACAATGCCCTTTAAGAACGAAAAGAAAGACATTCGCTCTAAAGAAGACATTTACGCCATCCACCTACTCGAGCAGGAGACAAAGAGAGTCACAGTCGGCGGAGTGATGAGATACGCAACTCCACTCCTGAGGCGAGAGGGAATGCCCCCCTTTCACGCAAAGAAAGACGCCACGGAGCGCTATCTACTGAACACAGAGCGGCGCCTAGCCAAAGACCCCGCTCAACAGAGTGTGTACCGAGCTGAGATTGAGAAGCTAATCACAGCGGGACACGTAACAAAGATTGACATTAAAGAGGCCGATCAGACGACCGAATCATGGTACGTGCCGCATCACAAGGTCCATCACAATGGCAAGGATCGCATTGTGTTTAACTGCAGCTACCAGATCGGATCCCAAAATCTGAATAAAGAGCTCTTGCCCGGCCCCACACTCGGCCCCTCGCTACTAGGCGTGCTACTGCGCTTCCGCCAGGACAAGGTGGCTATAAGCGGGGATATCAAAGGGATGTTCTTGCAAGTGAGACTAGTAGAGGAGGACAAGCCTCTGCTACGGTTCCTATGGAGAGAGAAGATCGGAGATGAGAACCCATCCATCTACCAGTGGGAAGTACTCCCCTTCGGAACCACATGCAGCCCGTGCTGTGCTACATTTGCACTACAGAAACACGTCACAGAGGACCCAGCAGCAGATGAAGAAGTCCAACACAGTGTGAAGAACAGTTTCTACGTAGACAACTGTCTACAAAGCGTCTCGACTCAAGAAGAAGCCGAGGCTCTCCTAATCAAGTTACGCGCCTCCCTAATCAAAGGAGGCTTTGATCTCAGGCAGTGGGCCAGCAGTGACCCGCACGTATTGCGCAGCCTCTCCTCCGCAGACAAGGCTGCCAGCAGCGAGACCTGGATGGCTACAATCCCAGGAGAAGCCCAAGAAATGACACTAGGATTATGGCGCCGCCCCGACCGGCTGCCTCTCTGTTCGCTCCGTCGAGACTGTGTTTACTTTTGTTAATATTTATAGTTTTTAGAGTTTTGTGCGTACCAACTGTTGGTGCATTTAATGTATATGACCGTCAGTCACTCATAGACATTGGATTACGGGAAACTTACCAACTGGATTACTCGCTGGATCAGCTTTCCGAACCACACCAATGGCCTGAAGAAATTCTCCGGAGATTAGGACCAGACCCTTTGTTCCCAGAGCCCAGGAAAAGACGACGAGGAAAGAGGGCTGGGATCCGAAACAGGCTGAGATCCAGACGCCACCGTACACCACTTCCCAGTATATTGCTAGCCAATGTACAATCAATAGACAATAAACTGGATGACATCCGAGCAAGGATTCAATATCAAAGAGACGTTAGGGACTGCAATGTCCTTTGCTTCACCGAAACATGGCTCACACCGGAGGTTCCAGATCACGCAATTCAACCAGCGGATCACTTCTTTATACATCGAAAGGATCGGACATCATCAGAGTCCGGTAAACAACGTGGAGGAGGTATTGCCTTCATGTTTAACAAAAATTGGAGTGATCCAACGAACGTGAAGGAATTATCCAACCACTGCTCCCCAGAACTGGAATATATAACCATCAAGTGTCGTCCTTTCTTCCTCCCGAGGGAGTTAACGGCGATCGTCCTGGTCGGAGTGTATATTCCACCGCAAGCCAGCAACAAGGTTGCGCTCTCCAGACTACACGACGAGGTAAATAGAATACAAGTGGCTAACGTTAACGCCGCCATTTTAGTACTGGGAGATTTCAATAGCGCCAATCTGAGAAAGGTATTGCCCGACTTCTATCAGCATGTGACTTGCAACACCAGAGGCGGTAACATCCTAGATCACTGTTACACGCAATTTAAAGGTGGCTACAAGGCTCATTCTGATAGTGGCTTTGGCAAGTCAGATCACGCATCCATTTTCCTTTCACCAAAGTACAGACAGAGAATTAAAAGTACTCCCGTAGTCTCGCGAGAGGTGCAGAAATGGGATCTGACGTCAGAAGAGACGATCCGGTCAGTGTTTCACCACACAGACTGGATTGTGTTCCGCGACACAGATAACATTAATGCCTACACGGAGACAGTGCTGGACTATGTCTGTACTAGGGTGAAAGAAACAATCCCCACTACCAAAATGAAAGTTTACCCAAATCAAAAACCCTGGGTAGACAAATCCGTCCGTGAAGCTCTGAGAGAGCGCACCAAAGCATACAATGACGGCCTAGTGGCAGGCAACATGAATGACCACAAGGTGGCGCGACACAACGTAAGGAGGACAGTGTCAGAGGCCAAACGGCGCTACAGGGATAAAATTGAACTCCAGTTTGAACAAGCTGACTCTAGAGCTATGTGGCAGGGGCTCAAAACGATGACAGACTACAAAGGCGCCTCCCTCAAACTGAACAGTGACATCTCCTTAGCAAACGACCTCAATACCTTCTATGCGAGGTTTGATGCTGGTAATAACAACACCAGCTCACAAGCCTCGGCAATGGGGGGGGGGGGGGGGTCGGCTGCTGATGGAGGCGCAGTGTTCAGGGTAACAGAGCATGAGGTGAGGCGGACCTTTAAAAAAGTGAATATCAGGAAGGCAGCAGGTCCGGACGGCATCCCCGGCCGCGTCCTAAAAGTCTGTGCCGACCAACTGGCCCCAGTATTCACTGACATATTTAACCTGTCCTTAGAACAGGCTGTCATCCCCACCTGCCTGAAGAAGTCCACTATTATCCCTGTACCCAAAAAATCCAAGCCTGCTTGCCTCAACGACTACCGCCCTGTAGCTCTCACCTCCATAGCCATGAAGTGCTTTGAGAAGCTAGTAAAGGGCTACATCTGCTCCTCCCTCCCCATCAACATGGACCCCCTGCAATTTGCATACCGCCCCAACAGGTCCACGGAGGACGCCATATCCCATGTGCTGCACACAGCAGCATCACACCTGGACAAGAGGCAGGGGAACTATGTGAGAATGCTATTCATCGACTATAGCTCGGCATTCAATACCATAGTCCCCTCCATACTCATAGCCAAGCTCAGGGACCTGGGCTTGGGCTATGACCTCTGCCAGTGGGTCTTGGACTTCCTGACTGGCAGACCCCAGGTGGTGAGAGCAGGCAACTGCACCTCCTCATCCATCACCCTCAACATAGGGGCCCCCCAGGGCTGTGTTCTGAGTCCCCTCCTCTACTCCCTGTACACACACGACTGTGTGGCTCAGCGGAGTAGCAATACAATCGTCAAATTTGCTGACGACACAGTGGTGGTGGGCCTGATCTCTGCCAACGACGAGAGGGCCTACCTGGAAGAGGTCAAGGTCCTGGCGGGATGGTGCCAGGAAAACAGCCTCTCCCTGAACGTCAGCAAAACAAAGGAGATGATTGTGGACTTCAGGAGGTCGGGGGTCAAGGACTACAGCCCCCTCAGCATCGACGGGGCACCGGTTGAGAGAGTCAACAGCTTCAAGTACCTCGGAGCCTACATATCCGAGGACTTGACATGGACCACACACATTAACAGTGTGGTGAAGAAGGCACGACAACGCCTCTACTTCCTCAGGCGCCTAAGGAAGTTCCAAGTCAGCCAGAAGATCCTTAAGAACTTCTACTCATGTACAATAGAGAGCATCTTGACCGGCAACATCACCTCCTGGTTTGGGAATAGCACTGCAAAAGACCAAAGCAGACTACAAAGAGTGACACGTTCAGCCGAACGCACAATTGGAGGGGGGCTCCCCACCCTCCAGAACATTTACTACAAGCGTTGCAAGGGAAAGGCTAAGAGAATCATTAAAGACTCCAGTCACCCGAACAACTGCCTCTTCGAACTGCTGCGGTCAGGCAAGCGATACAGGAGTCTCAAGGCGAGCACAGAAAGACTCAGAAGTAGCTTCTATCCCCAGGCCATCAGGCTGCTAAACGAACAATGAATGAACACTACACAACAACAACCACCAAACGCACATAGCACACACATCCACACGCACACACCCACTTTAAACAAACACACTGTAGCACCCACTCCACACACTTTATAGCACACACCCACTTTAAACAAACACACTGTAGCACCCACTCCCCACACTTTATATTTATGGATGAAGGATTGCACTACAACTCGTACACCTTACTGTAAATTGTACCTAAAATTGTACCTCGTCCCATTTCTGCTTTGCACTAGATAGTACTGTACATTAGTACACTGCATAGTATTGTGTATTGTATATTATATGGTAACTCAGAACATTGTACATATGTCTATACCGAACACTGTGACCTCATTTTCTTCTTCTAAATTCATGCTATATTATGTTATTATGTTATTTGATACTATCTTGTCTAGCACAGTCTCTGGAGCGTAACAGTAAGAAGCATTTTGTATGAAAGTATTCTGTACTTCTGTATGACAACTATTAAAGAACTTGAACTTGATTAGTCTGGCGCTTCAAAACAGACTCGCTCCACTATAGACACAAACCCTTGGCTCCAGAGCAAGGAAGGTCGGCGGCGATACCGACCACCAGACGGAGTGTGTACAGAACACTCGCCAGACAATATGGCCCGTTGGGATGTATTCTACCTTACACCACCAGGGCAAAGATGATTGTACGAGCACTATGGGACAAGGACCAGGGCTGGGACGACCCAATACCCGCACACCTTGCCTCAACATGGACAGAGTGGGAGACGGAACTCCGCTCACTCCCAGGTGTCAACATACGCCGCAGCTACTTCCCATCCACAGTGAGGCCAGAGACATGCGAGATTGAGCTACACGTCTTCAGCGATGCCTCCGAAGTAGCCTACGGATCGGTTGCTTATTTGCGTGCCCAAGAGATGGGAGGAGAGATACACACTGCTTTCATACTGGCCCGCTCAAGGATAGCCCCACGTAAGCAACAATCTATCCCACGTCTAGAGCTCTGCGCAGCCCTCGCAGGAGCGCATCTAGCCACGTTAATCCAACGTGAACTCACCATTCCGGTGCATAGAACAATCTTGTGGTCAGATTCCACGACAGTACTCACATGGATTAAGTCTGATTCATGCAGATACAAAGTCTTCGTGGGAGTCAGAGTCACCGAGATTCAGGAACTAACAGAAGGAGCAAGCTGGAGATATGTGGATACCAAACACAACCCAGCTGACGTCATCACCCGGGGAATGTCCCTGGATGACCTAACCCGTCGCAACATCTACAGTGACGGACCAGCATTCCTCCAGCTCCCGGAAGGAGATTGGCCTACGCCCACCCCGAGGGAAGCAAGCAGAGAGGAGGCTGAGAACAAGAAGCCTATGTTCTGTGGACTGAGCACTGTCGCCTCCACAGACCCGAATATAGATGACTGCATTACCCTAGAGAGTGCGCAACAAAGGACATTCCTGCGGCACCACCCAGAGATTCAGTCCACCACTGACATGTCAGCAGCTGACTACGAAGAAGCAGAACTTCTTCTACTACAACGAGCCCAGAGAGACTCGTTCCCCGATGAGCTAGACTGTCTACAGGGAGGAAACCCCGTCCCATCAGACAGCAGACTGATTCACCTGGCACCAGAGAGTGACGCACATAATCTCATCAGAGTGGGTGGTCGCCTGCGGAGAGCCCCCGATCTACCAGATGACATTAAGCACCCGATCGTCTTGAACAGCCGACACAAGGTCATAGAGCTGATCATAAAGAAATACGACGAGGATGTGCACCACGCAGGAGCAGAGAGAGTCTTCGCGGAGATCAGACGTCGTTATTGGATATTACAAGGGAGAGAAGCAGTACGGCGCTTCCAGCGAACCTGTCTAGACTGCCGTAAGTGGCGCGCGCAGCCCAGCATACCACGGATGGCTGACCTACCCCCCTGTCGCCTCCGAATCGGCGACAAGCCATTCCACTCCACAGGCATGGACTGTTTTGGCCCGTTGTATATAAAGAGAGGAAGAGGCACCGAGAAGCGGTGGGGTATTGTATTCAAATGCATGACCACCAGAGCGATACATATCGAGCTCCTTCCGACCATGAGCACAGACTCATTCCTTATGGCCTTCCGGAGATTCATATCACGGAAAGGACAACCGTCTACATTGTTGTCTGATCACGGGACCAACTCCAAAGGCGGAGAAAGAGAGCTGAGAGAGAGCTTCCAAGCTATGGGCCCAGAACTTAAGACCCACCTCGCTCCAGCCCAGGTTGACTTCCAGTTTAATCCCCCGAACGCACCCCACTTCGGTGGAACCTGGGAACGAGAAGTACGTTCTATAAAGACAGCCCTGTATGCCGTACTCGGAGCCCAGACTGTGGCAGAGGAAGTCCTAATGACAGTCCTCACGGAGATCGAGGGAGTATTGAACTCCAAGCCCCTCGGTTACGTCTCCAGTGATGTAGCAGATGTCGACCCAGTCACCCCCAACACACTCCTAATGGTGCGGCTGGACCCCGCGCTACCCCAGACAATGTACAGGCCCGAAGAAGCGAACGGCCGAAGAATGTGGAGGTACAGCCAAGTACTAGCTGACAAGTTTTGGAGCAGCTTCCTACTTCACTACCTACCGTCTCTACAGACCCGCCAGAAGTGGGTAAAAGAGAGAGACAATTTGACAGAAGGAACAGTCGTCATGATAGTTGACCAGTCACTCCCCAGAGCTATGTGGCCGGCTGGCCGCGTAAGCAAAGTGATCACCGGTGCCGATGGCAAGGTCCGAGCAGCTGAAGTACTCGTCCAAGGGCGCACCTACACACGGCCCGTGGCGAGGCTCATAGAACTGCCCCGACTCCCAGATACTATCGATGATGACCATGACCCTATGACTTTGTGAGTTGACTGACCTTACAGCGGACCTTGAGTGGAAGACAGTGCGGTTAATCTGTCTCTGCTTAGCTAATTAGGTGGGACTAATTAGGGGGCGGCTGTTGTGAAGGATCAGATTAAACCGAATATGTATATTTATTTATATATATATATTTAATTGTATTTGTATATCGTTTGATATCCCCTGTATATTCCTTGTACAATATGCATTGAATATCCCCGTTTCTACTAAACAGCCCATAATAGTTTCATTCTACCATTGGACGAGAACCTGGCGCCAGGTTGCCATACCCCTAGGTTCAAGTTCAATCGTGCCGCCTAACATGTCGAGGCAACCCCCGGTTCCGCGCAGTAATATGCCGGGCGAAATACGTGTGGTACTATTTGTTCATAGCGCATATATATATATGACGCTCGTAAAGTAGAACTTTCTTTTAGTCCAGTTCTTTACCCTCCAACAGAGTGACAGACGCAAAAGCCTCCCCACGAAGCACGTGCGGTGTAGTAAGGCCTACTTGGCCCAGAATAGGCATTGAGATATCGTGTAGATTAATAGTTGAATGGTCATAGTTTGGCACCATACCGTCGAGTTGGACGTATTCTATTAAGCTAATAATAGTCTATTTATGTATGGTGCATCGTTCGGTTCGAGTTCTACAGTTATCAGTACCCCCCTCGTTCCTGACGTTATCTGGACGCTTATCCAGGCTGGTCAGACCCCTAGTGGTGATTGCATCCGAGGAGCTCCGGGTCAAGAGCGACTGGACCTGTATATTGGATTACTCTACCCGACGACGGCGAGCCTTCCACGGCTCTTGGATTATGCTTTATGTGCTTTGATTATTCCATGGATAAAGGCCAACACTGTCGAGTGTTGGAATTACCCCCCGGAGAGGACTACAGGTGAGGCGGCGCTCTACACGTGAGGTCGCACCACGTCTCTCCGATGTGGACCGGCAGATACCGTTCCACAAAGAGGGTCCAGCTGTGTTCGTCTAAGACTTTGGATTCTCCCAAGACACCGTCGGCCAGATGGGATACCGCCAGCGACTTCTCTAACCCCCCCCTCCTACTGTCTTACAACCAGCGGGACCCCCCCCCCCCTTAGTGTATCCAGCTATAATTATTCAAGTACTATCGCTATCGTTTCCTAAATATTCCAGGTTGTATACTTACTCCCTGCGCAACCAGAGATTGGACATTCAATGTTGATTTACCTACGAATACTCATTTGCCATAAAAGTGCATACTTAACATTTCAAATCATAAATGTAATTAAGTGAATGTTGTATACACCCTTTGCTGTATTAAATATTCGATTTGGTCCATTTGTGTTGGTTCGTTTCATCAGGTGGGAAAGTGTTCATCATACTTATATCTTGTACTGGGTGGCCAGAAGTTAAAGTACATGAGGTAGTGGTATTAAATATCATATCTAACAATACAGTCAGGGAATTGTACCCCTCAGCTACAACGTGGATCAAAGTACACGTGAGAGAAGTTCAATGAGCTTGGCTAAAAGGAGTGCTTCCATTATGGCCAACTAGGAAAAACACTGAGAGGGGCACTCACAGAATGTTTACAATCTTTGTTCCAGCAAGGCAGCGGGTAACCATGGTAACCACTCCCCAGAATTCCATGCAGGGCAAAGATAAACAGCACACTCAAACCTACAACAAATTGACCGGATCTGCTTTCCTTTTTCAAAGGTAATAAACCTGGAAACACACATCAAATGCCAAAACAAACAGTAGTTTGTTTATACTTCAGAAGAAGAATATTTAAACGTGGTCCTCAAAATGAATGGGAGTGAATGAGGAGCCTGACACCTGGGAGGGATGGCGGTGTTAAATCTCTAGCTTACTTGACGATGCACTTACATAAGAAGTAAGACTGCTGAAACTTGACATGTTCTACTTAAATTAAATATCCCTTTAAACGCGAACAAAATGCCATTACATAGCAACAGAGAACATCATTTGAGAGTTCTAGTGATAAAAAAAAAGGAGAGTTCTCTGAGGCACCCATTTTAAATGAACTATAGGGGAAAACTGTTGACAATTCTGCTCTGTACTCTCTTCTACATGGAATGAGCCCAAGTCATCAACATAGAGGTTGAGAGTCTGGGACCAAAGAGCAGGTCTTTCTTTACCTGATCTTTGTGGAAGTTCAGCTGATTCTGTAGAAGAACTCTGATGAGATCAATATTTTCTCAATGTTATTGGGGGCCCCTCCCTTTTATAGATCACAAACCTTAATTTGGACTACGAACTTTAACTTGGATTATCATTTGGAATCACTAACTTTGGGAACTGTGGGGACATTTGGGGAGCAGCTCACACGGGGAAGTGAGAACAATCGTATGGACAATAGGTATTGAATGAACTGTGTGGAATATTTTTAGTTTGTTTATTTTATTGATCTTCCAATTGACCAAACTATATTGAAATAATTTGTTTTGTTTTAT
The DNA here is from genome assembly GCF_963971535.1 of Notolepis coatsorum. Lineage (NCBI taxonomy): Eukaryota > Metazoa > Chordata > Actinopteri > Aulopiformes > Paralepididae > Notolepis > Notolepis coatsorum. Next base: position 91,534,873 of record NC_140169.1, on the reverse strand, counting down.
TTGATTGTTTAGTTGGGTTTAAACCAGAGAATAGGGAAAGCCAGATTGGGCTGTTATCCCTTCATTCAAACATTTATTTTGTACACTTTCTATGATTCATGATCTACATAGATCAAAACATCACTACCTGTCTCTGGTTTCTCTTTACTGGACAAACAATCTATTTGTTATAATGTGTGTGTGTGTGTGTTTGATTGATTGATTGAAAACTTTATTAACAGATTGCAGAATAGGTACAATACAGTACGGCTCAATACACACAATTAAGGATGCACAGAATGGGAAATTCTTGGCCGAAACCGATACTGAAAATAGGAAACAGTTGGGCCGAAAACCAAATGCCGAAAGGCAGAAAATTATTAATATAAATATATATATATATATTGTTCAGCTACCTGATTATGGCAAAAGACATGATTATGGCAAAACTTAACTTAAATAATATTAATAATCACTATTATGGGTCCATAAAACATTTATTCAGCACTTTTTTTGTATCCACTTTTTCTCCCCATTTTCTATTTTTCTCCCATCCCAATTTCGTATGAATTGCATCACGTGTCCCCTCCGGTACACGAGGAGGCAGCCTGTCGCATCTTTTCACCGCAGCAGCTCGAACTCTCAGTGATGAGGAGTAACGCGTGGGAGGCTCACGCTGCCCCTGTTACTTCCTGCTTCCGCCGCACCGGCGTCACCAAACCGACCTGTAGGAGTCGCTGTCCACAACGTCAAATCCCCACCCACCGGCTTTCCCACCCTCTAACACTTGCCAATTGTGTTAGTATGAACGACCGGCCAGTTTAGAATTGCAGCCTCCCGTAGGTGCTCTCTGAGAGCGGTTTTAATTTTTTTTCTTTTTTATAGCATTTTCAGCTTTTTTGGTCAACGCAGGACCTTTTGGCCATGCAGGACCGACAGCGGCCACGCAGGACCGATAGAGGAGAATGGGTGAAACGGGAGGAGAAGAGGGGAAGACATGCGGCACATGGCCACCGGGTCGGGGAATCGAACCCGGGGTGACCGCTTTGCGACTCAGCGTGCTATGTGGTGTGCTACTGGAGCGCCCCATGAGAGCGGTTTTGAAGGTGGGTAGGGATTCAAATTTTTTTTACGGCTGTGGGTAGGGCGTTCCACATTGATGTGGCATAATTGCGAAAAACGTGTTTAGACCATTGGTTGTGCCGAATCTGGGTTGAACATGATTTGTGGAACTCCCTCTGGTGTTGTGGTCGTGGTATTCACTGACCTTTGGGAAGTATTTTGACATGTACATGGGTACCTTAGTGGTGTGTGTATCTGTGTGTGTGTGCATGTATGCATGTATTAGGGCTGAACGATTAATCAATTTTAGATCGAAATCGCGATTTGGAATGATGCAATTATCAAATCACAAAAAAAAGAAAATTATCGCATTTTTTTTTTTTTTTTTTTTTTTTCATTTAATTAAATTTATTTAACCAGGAAGTCCCATTGAGATACAAGATCGGTTTGGGAGAGGGAGATAAGGGGTTTTAGATTGTGTGTTGTGAAGTTTAGACTTCAGAGAGGGAGAGTAAAGTACAGAAAAAAAGGTACCGTTGGGTACCGGTATCTATTCCCAGGTAAAAAGAAAAATGTTCAGGCTCGGTGTCCTGAAAAGACCCACCGCGTAGGCCAGATGCAAGCTGCATTTTACAATAAACCTCTGTGGGGCTGCTTAAAAAATATATATATTTAAATCGCAAATTTAATCGCAATCGCTGTCAGAAAAATCGCAATTAGATTATTTCCCAAAATCGTGCAGCCCTAGCATGTATGCACAGCACATGCTTATGTATGTGAGTAGCCTGTGTATCAGTGGAGGCTGCTGACCAAATTTTTAGGTGAAGCACAAATTATTATATTATATTATATATTAAATAATATTTTTAAAACATCCCCCACTGTGTGTCAGTGGTCAGTGGACACAGATGAAAACATATTAACATTAGGTGACAGCGGACCTGACCAGATGAAAACATATTAGGTGACAGGGCACCTGACCAGATGAAATCATATTAGGTGACTGTTATGGTTTGTAACCGACCCCAATCGCACAACACAAGACAGGTATGATGGTTTGCCAAGAAACAGATATTTATTGAGAGACAGGGAAAAAAGGGCACTGTCCCTTTAAGGGAGAACACAAATACAGGAATATAACAAGAGGGGAAAAACTAGGTGCCTTTAAGGGGCGGGCAGGAAAAGGGAACACTAAGGGAAGGTTAATGAACGCTAGGGGAAACATTAAAGGAACGCTAGGGGAAGGTTAAAGGAACAGAGGAACTAGAGACTAGGAGATGTCGGGACAAGGAGAGCTAGGGAACAGGAGAACTGGGGACTAGGAGAACTAGGGACAAGGAACTAGGTGGAACTAGAAGGGGAGGACTTGGGACCAGGAACTAGGTGGAACTAGAAAGGGGAGAACTAGGGACAGAGGGGACTAAGGCCCGCGGAGGCGGGCTGGGGACAGGGAGGAACTGGGGACAGAGGGGACTGAGGCCCGCGGAGGCGGGCTGGGGACAGGGAGGACTGGGAGGACTGGTGGGAAAACATCTGGGCCGCTCTGCTGAACAGAGGAGAGGGTTAATATTCAAAAGGGAACAAACAGAGCAGATGCAGAACAGTCCAAATAAACAAAGTAACAAAGTAATAATATCTTCGTGTGACAAACACACAGGGGGAGATGTAATGTCCAAAAGTACTATCTAAGTGAGAACAAAAACAGAGTGGGAGATGAAATGTCCAAACTACTAACTAAGTGAGAACAAAAACAGAAGGCATTACGCTGGGTGAGTGACATCACAATCAAAACTCACCCAAGCGTATGCGGAATGGTACAGGAACGCAGCGGGACGGGGGCAAGAGGCATTACGCTGGGTGAGTGACATCACAATCAAAACTCACCCAGGCGTATGCGTAATGGTGCAGGAACAGCAGCGGGACGGGGGCAAGAAGCATTACGCTGGGTGAGTGACATCACAATCAAAACTCACCCAGGCGTATGCGTAATGGTGCAGGAACAGCAGCGGCGGCGAGGGTGTCGCCACCGGGTAGCTGGCTGTCCGAGCCGAGGAACAGAGTGCTGGAACAGCGGCGGTGGCGAGGGTGTCGTCAACCGGGTAGCCGCTGTCGGAGCCGAGGAACAGAGTGCTGGAACAGCGGCGGTGGCGAGGGTGTCGTCCACCGGGTAGCCGCTGTCGGAGCCGAGGTACAGGGTGCTGGAACAGCGGCGGTGGCGAGGGTGTCGTCAACCGGGTAGCCGCTGTCGGAGCCGAGGAACAGAGTGCTGGAACAGCGGCGGTGGCGAGGGTGTCGTCCACCGGGTAGCCGCTGTCGGAGCCGAGGAACAGGGTGCTGGAACAGCGGCGGTGGCGAGGGTGTCGTCCACCGGGTAGCCGCTGTCGGAGCCGAGGAACAGAGTGGCGCGCCACACCTTGGTGTGCACGTCGGAACCGAGAGACGCCTCGGGGTGCGTCTGCGAGGAGGAGTGTGCCAAGCACGAGGATCCTTGGAAGATGCGCGTTGCGCGCTGGAGACTGGAGAGCGTGCCAAGCCCTTGAAGATGCGCGTTGCGCGCTGGTGACTGGAGAGCGTGCCAAGCCCTTGCAAATGCGCGTTGCGCGCTGGTGACTGGAGAGCGTGCCAAGCACGAGGATCCTTGGAAGATGCGCGTTGCGCGCTGGAGACTGGAGAGCGTGCCAAGCCCTTGAAGATGCGCGTTGCGCGCTGGTGACTGGAGAGCGTGCCAAGCCCTTGCAGATGCGCGTTGCGCGCTGGTGACTGGAGAGCGTGCCAAGCACGAGGATCCTTGGAAGATGCGCGTTGCGCGCTGGAGACTGGAGAGCGTGCCAAGCCCTTGAAGATGCGCGTTGCGCGCTGGTGACTGGAGAGCGTGCCAAGCACGAGGGTCCGGGAGATGCGCGTTGGTCTAGATGTGCGTCAGGACGAACAGCTGCGCTGGGGTCTGCAGTGGAGCGCTGGGGTGCCTCCCGTGGAAGTACAGGGAGCGCAGAACAGTCTCCTCCACAGGCTACGGCGACAGCAGACGACGGCTGGAGAAATCCATATACAGCATTGGTAGACCAGAGGATCTCCCGAAAGAGTCTAGATGTTTAGAGAATATGACTCAGCATGAATACAACACGACCCCACGCCGAAACGAGGGGAAGCGCCCTGGTATTTAAAGCCCACAGGGGAACTAATTAGCCTGCCACCACAGGTGCGAGAGGTAATTGATAATCGAACAGGTGTGGCCACTGAGAGTAAAGAACGAGAGGGTGGGGGCTAGAGAGAGTGAGTAGGGAATTCCTAACAGTAGGCTTAAAGAAGACAGAGAAAGTTGGTGAGCAGCGGGCAAAACCTCACAGTGACAGCGCACCTGACCAGATGAAATCATATTAGGTGACAGCGCACCTGACCAGATCAAAACATATTAGGTGACAGCGCACCTGATCAGATCAAAACATTTTAGGTGACAGCGCACCTGACCAGATGAAATCATATTAGGTGAAGGTGACCACAGGAAGCCACAGACTCATACCCCCCCGACACTCAACTAACCGCCTCGGACAGTCCTTCATACCAGTGGCCATCAGGCTCCACAACAGTGGGCAGCGACTGCTGCCAGACATCGACCTAGAACTAATAGGAACCCAAGTAGGACAATAACACTACCTTATGCATACTGCACCTTATGTGGATACTGTGATACTGTGAATAATGAATAATGTATATTTCAGTTAGTTAGATAGTAAATTATATTGACCTATTTGTTTACACTGCTTGTGTTGTTTTCACTACCTGTACCCCCCCCCCCTTCCCCCATGCTGCTATGATGCCTGAATTTCCCCAAGGGGATCAATAAAGGAATATCTTATCTTATCTTAAAAGGAAAGATGAAATTACCTACCTGGGTTCCATCCTATAGAGGCAAATCTTTCCTGTGACAAAATGGGATCCAATGTAATAAAAAAGTCAACCAACGAACTAGATTCCTGTACCGGATCTCCTCTCTGGTAAACAAGAATACCTTGAAGACTCTAACAGGAGCACTCATTCAAGGGTACTACGACTATGCTTGCACCTCATGGTACCAAAGCACCTCAAAGGCACTAAAAACAAGATTACGAACATCACAAAACAAACTGGTCAGACTACTGCTTGACCTTACTCCTAAAACCCACCTCACCCCTGTCCACTTTGACAACCTAGGATGGCTTAGAGTAGACGACAGAGTACAGCAACTTGCAATGGGCCTGGTCTACAAGATACACTACACCACTAAGATACCCATGTGCATGTCGAAATACTTCCCAAAGGTCAGTGAATACCACGACCACAACACCAGAGGGAGTTCCACAAATCATGTTCAACCCAGATAAAATAATTTTAAAAGTAAAAAAAAAAAAAAAAAAAAAAAAAAACGTTTCTTTTAATAAAAGAAAATAGTCATAACTTAGAAATGAGATTGCATAGGTCTATGAATCGATATCGCGATTCTGTTTCGATTAATTGCCCAGCCCTACAGAGTGTACAGTAAGTTAGCTTGGTGATTATCATTGTGATGTAGGCTAAGCTGGCTAGCTACTGTTAGCATACAAGCACTGTAGCCTACTTACTTTTTCATCCACAACGTTTTTTCTGATCCAGATTAGTGCACTGCAACCTTGCCCAGGCCCGACGGGGCCCGGCGGGTTCGGGCTGGGTAGGGCTTTTTTTTAAATAAATAATTCGGGCTCGGCCGGGCCCGGGCACCGCCGTTTTTTTTCTTCTTTTTTTCATATAACTAGGGTTATATGATAACCTTCGTTTTAAGATTCGCTTTCTCTTTTGCGCCAGAGAAACATTTGGATGTAATTACTGCAGCGTGCAGGGAGAACTCAGGGGACTAGTTCAACTCGATTGGTTGTGTTGGAATATAGCCAGTTGGCGAACGTTTTAATTTGTTCTTGGGATGTATGTAGCCGGTTTTGTTAACGGTGTTCAACGCGCTGCTGACGTCGTGGTGAGTGATGCTTACTATTTGCTGGGTCGCGACTCGCTACTTGTTTTGTTGTGATTTTCATTACGTTGCTCTGCTCGAAATCTGATTTCTGTTTTCTGTTTGTTTGTTTGACTGAGTAGGCTATTGTGTGTTGTGTGTGTGTGTGTGTGTGTGTGTGTGTGTGTGTGTGTGTGTGTGTGTGTGTGTGTGTGTGTGTGTGTGTGTGTGTGTGTGTGTGTGTGTGTGTGTGTGTGTGTGTGTGTGTGTGTCAAAGAAGATTCTATAGCCTTCAATACGTTTTACGAGGCTGATGTGTGAGTCAGTCTATATAAACGAGCACTGGGAGAGACGGCATTGCGAAACAGGCTATGTAAATGCTTCTTAGTTTTGTTTATTTATTACGTTCATATAAAACCGTGTTTCGAATATTTAAAACAAATACAAAAAAAATTATATTTTAATAATAATAATAATAATAATACTTTTTTTCAGGTTTTCACGCGGGCTAGCGCTTAAAATATTATTTACAGTCGGGCTTATTTTCGGGCAGGGCCTGAAGTTCACGGGCTCGGGCAGGGCTGAGGCTTTATTTCAAGGCCCTTGCAGACCACTAATCCAGATGCATAAGTCCACTTCTTCATGTTGCTCAGTTGCTGGTTTATACTTCGGTCCTAATGTTGGCGCAAAGTTTAATTTAGCCTGACTTGTTATAGCTGTACATATTACTAACTACTAAACAACAACTTTCTCATAGTCTCAACTTTCACATAGTCAAAACGGGTCCAGCTGCATGTCCGGAGGATAGGTTTAGCTCGGGCCAATCTCAAGTTTCTCAAGTTTCTTTATTAGTTGTCATACAGAAGTACAGAATACTTTTATACAAAATGCTTCTTTATGTTACATTTTGTATAAAAGTATTCTGTACTTCTGTATGACAACTAATAAAGAAACTTGAGAAACTTGAGATTGGCCCGAGCTAAACCTATCCTCCGGACATGCAGCTGGACCCGTTTTGACTTTGCAATGCAGCAATCTCTGATTGGATTTGCAAGGCTGCCAATCATATTCAACCTCCGTGTATTGGATGTCAAGGGCTGTCAATCAATCAACCCTCCATTCAATGGCAAGAGTTTAACTGCACAGACCGTGCTTAGATGAAGTTAATAGCCTATTTTGATTCGCTGTTATTTATTATTTATTTAACAATGGGTCACACCTGTGAAGTTTTCTTCACGAATAATTACTGCAGGCAATACTGCAGTGCAGGCCTGCTCAGAGCTGTCAATTTTGGCCATTTTTGAAAGAAAAAAAATTCACTGGCTTTTTTTTTACAGAGGAAAACATTTATAATAAAAAAATAATAATAATAATAATTAAAAAAAAATATATATATATAGTTTTTTTTTTTTTTTTTGTAATATATATATATATATATATATATATATATATATATATATATATATATATATATATATATATATAGGTATATGTAAATTAATAATAATTATGAATTATGAGTGAATTTGTGTTTCACGTGTTGTCATAGAGAAACCTCCACTGCTGTGTATGTATGTACATATGCATGTGTGTCTTTGCACGAATGTGCGTGCACGTACAGTATGCGCACATGTGTTTCTGTGTGTGCATGTGTGCGTTTGAAGACTGTTGAGGCAGAATAACGAGCTGAAGCGAAGTGAGTCACCCTCTTCATTAGACTCTCAGGAGAAAGAGCGACACAGTGAAGAGCTGCGTTCAAAAGCCTCTAAAGGATTCTGAGAATGCACATTATGCAACAATACTGAACAAAGACCTACAGTGCCAGGACAGACTGGAATACATTTTTTTCTTCATTCCACCCCCCACAAAATTCTTACAAACAATAGTGTTTGTTTTATTTAAGTATGGGATGGGTGGAGTTTACAGTAGTAGGACAATTCAAATAATATATAGTCGTGTACGTTGTCTTTTAAGTGGTGTGGTGTTGGGGCTCTGACCCAAAACGAGCATTGCTAGAAGAATTAATTATAATTATAATTGCATGGCCTCATTAAGTCAGAGCCCTGTTGTCTATTGGAGCAGCTCCCAGTTTTACATTCCAGTTATTTAGATCGGAGGGTTCTCTGCTTCAGGAGAGAGTGGTGCGTGTTCAAGAATACTGACGAACCCGTCCTCAGGAACAATATATATTAGGGATGTCCGATATTATCGGCCTACCGATATTATCGGCCGATATCGGCATTAAAATGTGATATCGGAAAATATCGGTATCGGTTTTCAAAATTGTATTTATTTATATATATCTTTTTACATTTCTAGAACCTTTATTTACCCAGGCAAGCAAGTAAGAACAAATTCAGATTTTATTTATTGTCAAAAGTATGCATAATGTTGTGTTAATTCCACAACAAGAGATATGTAATGTTAATTACCTGGAATTATTCAGTTTTTGGGGGGGGGGGAACCCTGCATATATCGGTATCGGTTGATATCGGTTGATATCGGTATCGGAAATTAAGAGTTGGACAATATCGGTATATCGGTATCTGTAACTGAGGGGTACAATTCCCTGACTGCATTGAGAGTATGGTATCATTAAACCACTACTGAGTTATGTACTTTAATTACTGGCCATACAGTACACGGTATATATGATGAACACCCACACAATAACACGGCTTAACAAAGAAAGTCCTGTTTGGAATATTTATTAGAAGAGCAGCAATAGTAGATTACAGTATTGAGAATTAGGGTCGCGCTTGTATGGCGAAGAATGTGCATGAATAGGTCAAGAGCGTAAGTCCATGAGCATATTACGATGGGGATCATTAATACCACCTGTAGCATAAGAATTATATAAGGCACACTCGTAGGTCAGCTGGAGATACTAAGGGGGTTCCCTCCGGTTGTAAGCCAGCAGGGGAGAGGAATGGTCGGGAGCAAAAGTCTGGATCAACGAGGAATAAAGAGACTCCAGGTACAGGAGACGGTGCAATAATCCCTTGGTCCTTAGACAAAGCAACAGCTATACTCCGATATGCATTGCAGCATGGATGAAAGCTAGCCAGCCTCTGGGTCCTAGAGGCGGGCTCGACGGGGCTCCTCACAGGGTAGATCCCACACGGTAGTGGGGGTAGACGGTTCTCTGCTCCAGCAGCCACAGTACCAAAGCAATATAATCCAGCCGAAAAGGGCTCTGCATTCGTCGGTGTAGGTTATCCAGTGTACATATCCACACGGTTCTCGTCTTGGGCTCCTCGGATGGCGGCACAAGGTTAGGCCGCCCAGCCTGGATAAGCACACTAGCTCGGTACGATGAAACGGTGGTAATGCTGGTCACTGTAGAACGGTAGCCGCACGATACACTATACATAATAGACTATTACTTTATAATAGAATAAGTCGAACTCGACGATACAGCGTTAAACTCTGACACTTTAGCTATCAATTCGCATGCGGTCTCAAGGCTCTATTTAGGGGCAAAACGGGCCCACTTCACGGCACGTTGTATCGTGGTGAAGGCTTCAACTTGTTGGGGTAACTAACTGCTGTATCCACCTGCAACGTATTTATACGTAAGATGAATAATCTAGTGCCAACCTCATTTCTGTCTCGTATTACTGCGCAAACCTGGGCATGTTGAGACATGTCTTAGCGGTGACTTTGAACTAGACATTGGGGGTATGGCCGTTGGCGCCTAGGGGGTCGCTGTCCAATAGGAGAACGAATATTATGGTCTGGCCTGTACCTAGGTAAAGGGATATTCCGTGTATATGTACAAAGAATATACAAGGGATATCAGACGATATACAAATATTATACAATATATCTCAAGTAATAAATATATATATTCGGTTTAATCTGACCCTTTGTAACAGTATCGGTAAAAAAGCCAATATCGAGCATCCCTAATATATATTCATTAAAATGTAGAAAACCCCACCCACCTGGAACTACGCACTGTACGCACAGCGTCAAAAATCATTGGCTGTGATCTCCCTTCTGTGGCCTCCATATATGCCACACACATCAGGCGTAAAGGGGAGAAGGTGATCGGTGACCCCTCTCACCCTGCTTACTACCTCTTTAACCCCCTTCCCTCTGGTAGAAGACTCCAAAGTCTCAGGTGTAGGACATCTCGTTTTAAAAATAGCACATATCCCGAGGTTGTCCGTCACCTGAACTCAAGTCCTAATGCACAGGTACTTTGTACCATAAGGGCTAGCACCAGCCGACAGGCACTTTAACACTATGACGACCGGAGCCCCGCGGCGATTTAGGCCTCAGAGGACAGAGGATTGTAAACAAACCGATGTACTTTCTAAGAGCTTTATATATCATTTATAGTATTGCTATCTGTCCATTCTCATTGTCACTTGAGTGCATAAACCGTGCCTTCATAATGGCTTAAAGAAAATAAAAATCCATCGGTTGGTTGTCATTTTATAGCGTCGTGAATATAAGGTATATCGCGCTTTTCGTCTAGGCTTTTCTGCAGGAGGCTGCAAAAAAGGCTAAACGTTGGCGCCGTTATATCAAACGCCATTTCTGCTGTATATATACGAATGAAATAAAACAAACTGCGTAGCATCCGGACTATTACAGAGCATCTATGGATGAAATGGGGGTGGCGGGGAACGCCGATCAGTATTATTGATTAGCAATAGAGTGTGTGTTCCGGTAGCCAATGTCAGTAGTCTATCACGTTAGGTTATAAAACAATGTCCAATCCAGCTGTAATTTGGGGTAATATTATCCTACCGTCAGGTCATGTGATCGCCGGCAGCATTTCCTCACCAGTCATCGGATTCTGGTAGATCGATATGCACATTGGCTAATCATAAATCCCATTATTCCACGCTGAAAAAAACTTTCGGCAACTGATCAAAGATGGAGGGTCTTCGTTTGGAATCAAGGCTCTATGATCCACCCACAGGACTGTAAAAGATTTTTTTTTTAAATCCCCTCAATGATACTGCAGTGGAGCGATGGCACCCCTAAGCGGATCTGGCCGGTACTGCATGTTTCGAAAATCAAATATGTGGAAAGATCCTGCTAGTGGATCGGGGACCTAATAAGCATTATAAATATGGAATAAAACAATAACAACTCGTCATGAGTATACTCGTGGCTCTGGACCACAACGCATGGAATCGAAACACGTATAACTCATGAACGGACGCCATAGTGTTAAGGCAATATGCACTTTAAATTGGAATACTGAGCTCTTTTAGGCACTGTAGCATTTTTGTATTGTTTGTGAAATACTTCTACTGTAGGGATTGCATTGCATGTATTCTTGTATGTTTTTATATTGTATGTTTTTATACTGTATGTACTGTATGTTTGGCACCAAGACAAATCCCAATCAACCATGTGTTGAAATGGCAATAAAGTTTTTGATCTATCTAACAACAGAAACAAACACTGCTTGAGCCAGGTCTAGTAATATATTTGCAGAGAGGAGGCCTGTTGTGCACATGAATTTTACAATAGGAATTGTCACACTTGGAAAATATGACAGGAGGGCGTATTGTATGTTTCATCCACAGTAATGACAATGTTCATCGAAACAATGTAATTGGCTGCATGCCTCGGTAAACAAACACAACGCTTCCTGAACAGATCAGGGGTCAAAGGTCTACGGGTTAGGAGGCCAGCCAGTGGCGGCTCGCCACCGAGGGCGCTAGGGCGCCGACCCACCTGTTAAATGAGAGAAGAAGAAAAAAAACTTTTTTGTTTTTTGTTTTATAGCCCTATAAATAATATAAACATGTTTAAAATGAATAATATTTACTCATTTTAAGTATGTTTGTGTTTCCAATGCACAATATAACGTTAATATATAAAATAAAAAATACTCGTTTTCCTGAACAGGAAGTGACATACTTTTTTTTTTATTTTCTTAATTTTTTTGTATTTCTCGTGTGCGCGTCACTGGTTGATCGCTGTATCCGTCGCAGCCAATCAGTGCGTAACGCGTTGTGCGTTGAAATATGACTATTATGTTGGAATCCGGGCGCGATTTGAAGCGGTCTAGGCAGCAGCGTCAAGAATTTCTGTAGCCGCATTTCGCGGAGACGCTCTCTGATTGGCCGACGCCAGTATTTTTTTCCGTAGCAGCATTTCGCGGAGACGATCTCTGATTGGCCGAATCCACTTTCTAATGTTCCAATTCTAGCTTATTCTAGGTTGGTGGTAGATAGTTGTTGTTGTTGTGAGATGCAGCTGTTTGTCTTAGAGCGTGACTGCAAGTTCTTTAGACGGTTAAGCTTAGGCACTCTTTCAAAGTTGGTTAAGGTTAGAGTTTGTCTTAGAGCATGGCGATAGAACGCCAGGTAGTTTGCAGTCTGTTCGACGCGGAAATGGACAAAGAAATGAAGTACTTGTGTTGTGTGGTGCTAACTGCTAACAGCTAGCACTTGGCTAACAAGCTATATGGCGGATGCAGTCTGGACAGTGGTCTGGAATACATCAACAGTGGATTATACACTTTATCAAGCCCTCCTGCCCTGGACGTTTCAACTAAACAGTGAGTCTCTCTCGCTCTCGCTCTCTCTCTCTCTCGCTCTCGCTACACAGCTGTCTCCGCGAAATGCGGCTACGGAAAAAAGTATTGACTGTGCTTGCTGAGACGATAATAGGCTAGCGATTCAAAACGCGCTGCTGTGTTGTGAACTATAACATTAATTTAGCTGCTGCTGATGCATAATGAATGAATGGTGAGTTGTTTAAAATGACAACATACATGTGTTTTTTAATTATTTTATTGGATTGATCCGAGAGACAGAGAGAGATTGCTCCAGAGCATCTCAGAGCATTACATTTTCAACTCGACCTAACGTGAACTGCGACCCACAAGGCTCCGATAGTACCAGCCGCTACTGAGGCCAGCTTCTTAATGAAGCTGGTGGCATAACGAATTGTGGTTATTGGAATCACACGCACGCACGCACGCACGCACGCACGCACGCACGCACGCACGCACACACACACACACACACACACACACACACACACACACACACACACACACACACACACACACACACACACACACACACACACACACACACACACACACACACACACACACACACACACACACACACACACACATTTGAATACTTTATTTGGTTCCACAAATTATATTACATAAACAGGGAATCAAATGTATCGGGGCCAAGCAGCACTGAACACTTATGGGTACACAATCATAGCATGGCTTTTCTTTTAGACATTGCAGCAATTCTCAGAACGGTCATGGTGCATTTGTATACATGGCCAAGACTTCCGAATACATTGTACACTATATCTACTCCTATACCCAAGGTCGGCCTGCCATCACATTGAGCAGTGGTTGGTATTTGATATACTTGTCCCGGAAGGCCTGGTCCATGTACAGATCAAAGGTACAGCCTACTTCTATGACCAGCACCTCCCTGGTGTCAACAAAAACAACGTCCGGTGTATTTGGTATGTTAGCAAAGACATCGTTGGTAAGGCCAAACCACTCTGGTTGCACTCTAGCATGTTTGTACATTGCTGCACTAGATGGTGATATGTTCCGTACCCAGGGCTTGACGTTAACTTTTTGGCTCACTAGCCACTCAGCATTTTCACTAGCCAAAAATCCCCGCACTCGCGCCCCCACCCAAAAAGTAATAAATATAGGTCATTTCTTCTTCACTAACCCCTGCTGGGGACAGTATCATTGTAATCATACTGCTACACGCCAACTGTACAACTGTGCTTCTGACTGTTGACTCCATTGTTTACTACTGCCTGCGACCAGTGACTCAGCTGCAAAAGGAGCTCCAGTTGGGTCAACGGCTGACTGGGACAAGATGGAGGGTGTAGATGTGGAAGAGTTGTGTTGAACCTAGCAATTACATTGTTTTTCCAAACGCCATGAACATTATCATTGACACACCTATGCCTTGGCTGTGTTGAACCTAGCAATTATATTATTGCTCCAAACGCCGTGAACATTATCATTGACACACCTATGCAGGGCTTGACGTTAACTTTTTGGCTCACTAGCCGCTGTGGCTAGTGGTTTTCCAAAGTCACTAGCCACTCAGCATTTTCACTAGCCCTGGGCAGGTGGGCAGGTGTCAACATCAAGCCCTGTCCGTACCGCATCAGACACAATGTACACAATACGGTCATGACGAGCGATGTACAGGTGTTTGTATGCATTACATCCATTTGTTATGTGTGCAATGGATTCTAGGTGTTGTGAATCCTGATGGTTTAAACAGAATGGACTGTGAGTTTGAGGATACCAAGTGGAAGGGCGGCTAGGTGGTGTAGTGGGCAAGGCGCTCGCCACCAATGCAGGAGACGCTGGGTTCGAGCCCAGCTCTCCGCATTGCTATCAGCTTGGCTGGTCGTTCATACTAACACAATTGGCAGTGTTAGGGGTGGGAAAGCTGATGGGTGGGGATCGGACGTTGTGGACAGCGACTCCTACAGGTCGGTTGGTGCGCCTGCGCAGCAGAATCAGGAAGCGACGGGGGCGGCGTGTCCCTCCCACGCAAACCCCCGCCGCAGAGAGATCGCGCTGTGCAGGTGAAAAGATGCGACGGCTGCTTCCTCGAGTACCGGAGGGGACACGTGATAAGGCTTCGTCCACATTGCAGCCGGCTTGTGGGAGGCATGGCCTAACAGCGTTCGAGACAGGGAAGGGTAGAATTGGGCGATACGAAATTGGGATGGGAGAAAAATAGAAAATGGGAGAAAAAAGTAGATACAAAAAAAGGATACCAAGTGGACAGATTGTATTTAGTGGGTAATACCTACAGAATACACTTAAAAATAGTACATTTGTGCAGTCTATCTACAGATTAATACAGATTAATATCAATAAAGGCTCATGGGAGCATAGTCTAGTGTAGATTGCAGATTCTATCTTAAATGTTTCCAAGTAGGCTAACGATAGGTTATGTATATAACCTAGTTATATGAGAACTGGCTGAGCGTCCCGCTCTTAAAGCCTATCGAGATACCCCTTATCTCCTGTACCTATTGTACTCCATCACGAAAACAACTTGTACACCCACACCTGACCGGGTCCCGCCTCTATGGAGGCGTAGCCGACACAGTGGTGGTGGGCCTGATCTCTGCCAACGACGAGAGGGCCTACCTGGAAGAGGTCAAGGTCCTGGCGGGATGGTGCCAGGAAAACAGCCTCTCCCTGAACGTCAGCAAAACAAAGGAGATGATTGTGGACTTCAGGAGGTCGGGGGTCAAGGACTACAGCCCCCTCAGCATCGACGGGGCACCGGTTGAGAGAGTCAACAGCTTCAAGTACCTCGGAGCCCACATATCCGAGGACTTGAAATGGACCATACACATTAACAGTGTGGTGAAGAAGGCACGACAACGCCTCTACTTCCTCAGGCGCCTAAGGAAGTTCCAAGTCAGCCAGAAGATCCTTAAGAACTTCTACTCATGTACAATAGAGAGCATCTTGACCGGCAACATCACCTCCTGGTTTGGGAATAGCACTGCAAAAGACCAAAGCAGACTACAAAGAGTGACACGTTCAGCCGAACGCACAATCGGAGGGGGGCTCCCCACCCTCCAGAACATTTACTACAAGCGTTGCAAGGGGAAGGCTAAGAGAATTATTAAGGACTCGAGCCACCCGAACAACTGCCTCTTTGAACTGCTGCCGTCAGGCAAGCGATACAGGAGTCTCAAGGCGAGCACAGAAAGACTCAGAAGTAGCTTCTATCCCCAGGCCATCAGGCTGCTAAACGAACAATGAATGAACACTACACAACAACAACCACCAAACACACATAGCACACACATCCACACGCACACACTCACTTTAAACAAACACACTGTAGCACCCACTACACACACTTTATAGCACACACCCACTTTAAACAAACACACTGTAGCACCCACTCCCCACACTTTATATTTATGGATGAAGGATTGCACTACAACTCGTACACCTTACTGTAAATTGTACCAAAAATTGTACCTCATCCCATTTCTGCTTTGCACTAGATAGTACTGTACATTAGTACACTGCATAGTTGTGTATTGTATATTATATGGTAACTCAGAACATTGTACATATGTCTATACCGAACAACTGTGACCTCATTTTCTTCTTCTAAATTCATGCTATATTATGTTATTATGTTATTTGATACTATCTTGTTTAGCACAGTCTCTGGAGCGTAACAGTAAGAAGCATTTTGTATGAAAGTATTCTGTACTTCTGTATGACAACTATTAAAGAACTTGAACTTGAACTAGCCTATAAGACCATGACCATGGTCACCAAAACACCCTTCCTCGCCAAAATCCCGTTCCAGTAAAAGATCCCTCAAAAGGGAACTCAGGGCCGCTTAAGAGTGGGACGCTCAGCCAGTACTCATATAACTAGGTTATATACATAACCTATCGTTATATATTCGTATCTGGCTTATCGCGTCCCGCTCTTAAAGCCTATCGAGATATGGGTTAGAGCGGACGCGAGGCCCGACAGATGTACCCCCTGAGGACCCGTAAGCACAGGCGGAACCACGTGTGACCTAACACACTGTGGCCCATACCCACACACTCCTGCTACCCTACCAAAGGACGGGAAGCAGGAAAGGCCACAGACCCCAGAACCGCCTGGGAGACAGAACCACCGGTCATGTCCATGAGGTAAAACCTTACACAGGGGCCCGGAGAGGACCATGAAGCTGCAGCACAGATGGCCTCCACCGAGGCCCCACCCAGGAGAGCGGCAGAGGCACCACCCCACGAGTGGAGTGCGCCCTGACGCCCCCAGGGGGATCCTGCCCAGCCAACATGTAGCAGAGGGCAATGCCCTCGCACAACCAATGGGACAGGCGCTGTTTCGACAGTGCCTTACCGGCACGAGAACCACCGTGACAGACAAAAGCTGAACGGTGACCCTGAGGTCCTGAGTACGGCTGAGGTAAATTCCCAAGCCCGGACCGGACATGACAGGTGAAGGCCCGCATCTAACTCACTAGCGTGAGGAGGAGGACGAAACGCCTGAACCACAATATCCCGGGAGCGGAAGGAACTCCGGATATTCTTAGGCATGAAAGCAGGATTAGGTCGCAGAGTGGCACCGCAATCGGACGAAAGACAGGCACTCTGGACGTACCGAAAGAGCACAGAGCTCACTCACGCGTTTAGCGGAGGTGACGGCCAGCAAGAACGCGGTCTTGAACGACAGCTGTTCCAACGGTGCCTGCTCAAACGGGGCCAAGGACAACCGACCGAGGACCAATTGAAGATCCCAAGTCGGAGCCAAGGAGCGTTGCACCGGCTTAACGTGTCGAGCGCCAAGCAGGCGCCCCGCCTTACACCACACTTGGAACATACGTCATCTGCCTGCGTAAAGCGCGACAGTGGAGGGAGCATGCGCATCCCGGATGGTGTCACCATCAGGATCAAGAACCTGCGCCCCTCAACGTACCCGTCCCAACAACTGACCTAACAGATGTATGGGGAGGAATCCCAGGCGGCACGGCATTGGTCCCAGATCTGCCTGGCAATGTCCGGACGTAATCCCCACCCGTCAGGATGAGGACCGCCCTGCGACAGTACACCTGTACCCAGGGCCGCCTCAGGGGGTGTGCGAGCAGTGCGGTCGCACAGGGCCTCGCGGGAAGGGGGGCCTAGCACAAAAAAAAAATTAAAAATATATATATATATATTTTATTTTTATTTTTTTTATTATTTTTATTTTATTTTTTTATTTTTTTTGCGCTTCCCCCCTTCCCGCGAGGCCCTTTTTTATCACAGACCTAAAATCTAGTTTGGCTTATATGCTTATATATTTCACATTAGACACGTTTGTAGAATGTGTCTGACTTGTTCCTCGCTCTGCAGCAGACATACTCACTATTGGAGCTCTGGGGCTCTGCAGCAGACATACTATTGGTTTCAACGAAGGGAGGGGTTACATCATGTGTACGCCGGCGTGCGTCAGCTGCGTTTGACTATTTCGCGCGTGCAGCTTTGGAGGTTATGCTTAGTTATGCCAGCCAAGACGAAGAGGACGGTCATTCGGCAGATGGACTGAAGATGAAAGTTGTTGCATGTTAGACAGTTCAGTCAGGCTAGCCATGTCGGCTAAGCTAAAGGCAGGGACAGCTAGTTAGCTTTAGCTACGTTATAATATCGAGTGCTAACGTGTGGTTCAGTCGGGATAGCCATGATGATGTCGGCTAGTAGCTAGCTTAGCTAATGGCTAACTAGCGTTAGCTAACCTAGAGAGAGCGCGTGCAGCATTGTTATGCCAAGATGAAGAGGACGGTCATTCGGCAGATGAACTTCGTCAACTCCACGCGGTTGTCTCCATCCTCTTGGACGTTTGGTGAGTTTTTAATGCACTCTATTCTATTCCCGCCGTGGATATATCTCTCTCTCTCTCTCGGGAGCCAAACGGGCCAGCTAGCTGTTATAGCTAATGTTATATTGAGCCAAAGCGGGCCAGCTAGCTAACGTAGCTAACGTTATATTGAGCCAAACGGGCCGGCTAGCTGTTGTAGTAGCTAACGGTGTGTGGCCTGGTGTCAGTACCTGGCTACTCTATTTGTAGTTAGCCTATTTAGCTGATGTCGGCCATTGGCTCCTTGCTACTTTGTTTTCTCTGGTATAGATCCTCTTCTCTTTGGATTTAAGTGTTGATCTTTGTCCTTTTGGATCTATGTATATTCATGTTGCCTTTGTGAAGTTATCTTTTCCTTCTGTTTTGTTCTTCCATTAAAAGTTGAATATCCTTTAGGGGCTCATCTTTGCTTATCTCTCTCATACATGCTCTCTCTCTAACACACACACACACAGACATGCTCTCTCTCTCTAACACACAAACACACATGCTCTCTCTCTCTCTCTCTCTTTCTAACACACAGACATGCTCTATATCTCTCTCTAACACACAAAATGACATGCTCTCTCTCTATATTTCTCTCTCTTTCTAACACACATATACATGCTCTCTCTCTAACACACACACAAACAGACATGCTCTCTCTCTATCTCTCTCTTTCTTTTTTTTTTTTTATTGGTCTTTTTCCCCCTCCATTTTCCTCCGATTTTCTCCCATCCCAATGTTAGTCGTATGCCAATTCCCAGTCCCTTCCTGATCGCTGCGCACTTACCCCCCACAGTCAGATCATCTGGGAGAGTGGAGGCTACCACGTGCTTCCTCCGACACACGTCCAGCCAATCACCGCTTCTTTTCACCTGGCAGCGCGGATTCTCATTGAGAGGGCGTAGCGTGTGGGAGGACCACACTATCCCCCTCACGTCCAATCCGCGCTTAGCAGGCGCCCCGACCGAACTGTAGGAGTCGCTGTTTACAACGACCCGGACCCACCCCGCCAGCTTCTCCCACCCTCTGATACAGCCAATTGTATCAGTGCAGACGGCCAGCCAAGCTGGTGACAACCCCGGAGCTGTGAGCTGGATTCGAACAGGCAAATCGAGCTCACAGCTCCGGGGCTGGTGACGAACGCAATCTCCGCTCGGCCACCTAACCGCCCTTCTATCTCTCTCTTTCTAACACACACAGACATGCTCTATCTATCTCTCTCTCTTCAATTCAAATGGGCTTTATTTCACATTCTTGTATTTCTCCCAGTAGGTATGGGAGTTTTGAGTTATTGTCGATGTTTTCAAAGTCTCTTTGGGTGTTTGCAATTTGTGGGAAGTATGTCTTGGTATAGTGGGCAGGTTGTTAAGAAGTGGAGCTCGGTTTCCACCTCATCTTGTGTGCAGTGGGTCTGTCTTCGCTTGGGAGCCAGGTCTGCCTATGGCGGCCTTTCTCGATGGCTAGGCTGTGCTCGCTGAGTCTGTACCTAGTCAAGGATCTTCTTAGTATTGGGTCAGTCACAGTGCTCAGGTATTCTGCCACTGTGTACTCTCTGTTTAGGGCCAAATAGAATTTCAATTTGCTCTGGTTTTGGGTTGTTTCTTTCCAATGTGTCTCTCTCTCTCTCTCTCTCTCTCTCTCTGGCCTTGCTCTGGTGGAGGGTCAGGGGCATTGCCGGGTCTGTGCAGCGATAACACTGTATATTGACTGTAGAACGGGAGCTCTCTCTCTCGCTCTCTCTCTTGCTATATGTTGACTGTATCATGCCCAGCCTCGGACAGCGCTATTATTTAAGAATATGTTGACTGTATGAAAAAAAAAAAAAAAAAATTATATATATTTTATTTACCTTTTAGGGGGGGGGGGGCCTCGCGTTTAAATCTTGCACAGGGCCTCGCATTTCTCCCAGGCTGCCCTGCCTGTACCCACAGTCACCCTGCCGGGGATGTGGGGAGCCCTCAGGCCGCGCAGATGGAGGACGCCCATAGCCAGCCGCCCGCCGCCTGGTGCAGACAGGGGGAGCGTACTCCTCCCTGTCTGTCGATATACGACACCGACGTCGTAATGTCCATCCTGATCAACACCGTGTGAGGACCAGAAGGACCGCTTTCAATACCAACACATTGAACGTAGCGCAGACCGGGCAGCATGGTTTGCCAGCTGCCCCCTACTGCGTTGGCCCGACGCGTCACCAGCGAGGGAGGCGTCGGTGAAAAACTTGACGTGAGACAGTCGTAACCGTCCTAGGACAGAACCTCCCGAGCGTGTTGACAACACGCTTTGAGAGGGATGCCCATAGCCCTCCAACCGTTGACTGGGAAAAGGAGTACTCTACTTCCAGTCTACAGCAAACCCCAGGCTGGTAGGGACCTGCCTTGTACGAGACCTGACGATCCACCTTGACCGCGAAGGACCAGAACGTTGTCAGGGCAGAATACACTCCGTAACCCCTGACGACGCAGAGGCCCCAGTGCGGCCTCCACGCACTTGGTGAAGATGCGGGGAGCCAGAGAAAAACCGAACGGCAGCCTCTGGTACTCATACGCTAACCCTGCAAAGGAAGCGTAGGTAAGCCCTAGGATGGAAGATCGGAGATGCGCATACGCATCCTACAGGTCTATGGAGGAGAACCAGACCCCCACCTGACAGTGTTCAACAGGTAGGAGACGATCCAAAAAATGCTGAACCTTCCCATGGGACAGGTCCAGCCTGGGTCTGACACCCCCCCTCCCGATTTCTCAGGCACCAGAG
Source organism: Notolepis coatsorum (assembly GCF_963971535.1). Taxonomy (NCBI): domain Eukaryota; kingdom Metazoa; phylum Chordata; class Actinopteri; order Aulopiformes; family Paralepididae; genus Notolepis; species Notolepis coatsorum. The sequence goes on along the minus strand of NC_140169.1, from coordinate 91,513,754 downwards.
AACACCGGGAGGAGAATGCCACAACGATGGCTTGCTTCGTCCACAGAGATTGGATCTCATTGACCAGAGCTGTCACTGCTGGAGACCCTGACAATAGGGTCTTTACCAAACCTGAAAACGGGTGGGGTTGTGTAAACACAAGTCCCCGCCTCAGCGTTCTCTCCATCCACCTCGACATATGGTACTGCCGTAGACATATGTGATGACACTCCCAATGCACCCGCCGCCATGTGGCGCAGGTCCGCCAGGAACTGTAGATAGTTGTCCCGGTCCCACCCGCTGTGCGTAGCAAACCCTGGACCCGCGCGAGCAGAGCGTTCCGTGTCGGGACATCTGACCCTGACACTACCCACGAGGCAATCGCACCCAAGGGGGGACCCCGACAGAAAGGGCCGGTTTGATACGGGGGGCTTTCTAGGTGAAAAAAGCCCCCCCACTGAACACCCCTCCAGAACATACTGAGGAGTTGTTCTGCAGCCGGACATGCAAGGTGTGAGGACCCCATGGGTTCCTACACACCGTAGCCCTGCAGTGATATTACTACCACCCTGTTATGTACCATGAGCCTGATCACTCCTGTGTCACTGGGCATACAGGTGAGGGCTGCTAATTAGCTAATTGCTGCTGATTGGTTTCCTGCTGGCAGGTTAAAACCAGCCCTTCAGTCACACATGCAGGTCTGTCTGTGGCTAGAAGGAGAGTTGTCACGTTCTTCTATCCTTTGTTCTTTAGTTTGTATCGGTATTTCATTGTTAGAGTAGTCTTTTTGGGTTAAACACAGGTTTTGGTGTCGGTTTTGCACATAGGTTGCGTGCCTTTGAGTCAGGGTCGTAACAGTTGGGCGCTCGTCCGGGATATTTACCCCTAGAAATTGTTTGGTGTTTTTTTTTTTTTTTTGCATGGTGTGTCGTGGTGCTATAGTGTGGGTGTTCGTTACATGTTGTGTAACGTGGGGGCTTGAGCCGTTTCATCAAACAGGTGAGTATGCCCTTATTTTGTGTATAATTTGATGTGACTACTTAATGCTGTTAAAATATATAGTTTAGTGCACACCACATGTAGGTAGGGTGTGATGGCGCCGCTCCGACCGGCTGCCTCTCTGTTCGCTCCGTCGAGACTGTGTTTACTTTTGTTAATATTTATAGTTTTTAGAGTTTTGTGCGTACCAACTGTTGGTGCATTTAATGTATATGACCGTCAGTCACTCATAGACATTGGATTACGGGAAACTTACCAACTGGATTACTCGCTGGATCAGCTTTCCGAACCGCATCAATGGCCTGAAGAAATTCTCCGGAGATTAGGACCAGATCCTTTGTTCCCAGAGCCCAGGAAAAGACGACGAGGAAAGAGGGCTGGGATCCGTAACAGGCTGAGATCCAGACGCCACCGTACACCACTGCCCAGTATATTGCTAGCCAATGTACAATCAATTGACAATAAACTGGATGACATCCGAGCAAGGATTCAATATCAAAGAGACGTTAGGGACTGCAATGTCCTCTGCTTCACCGAAACATGGCTCACACCGGAGGTTCCAGATCACGCAATTCAACCAGCGGATCACTTCTTTATCCATCGCAAGGATCGGTCATCAGAGTCCGGTAAACAACGTGGAGGAGGTATTGCCTTCATGTTTAACAAAAATTGGAGCGATCCAACGAACGTGAAGGAATTATCCAACCACTGCTCCCCAGAACTGGAATATATAACCATCAAGTGTCGTCCTTTCTTCCTCCCGAGGGAGTTAACGGCGATCGTCCTGATCGGAGTGTATATTCCACCGCAAGCCAGCAACAAGGTTGCGCTCTCCAGACTACACGACGAGGTAAATAGAATACAAGTGGCTAACGTTAACGCCGCCATTTTAGTACTGGGAGATTTCAATAGCGCCAATCTGAGAAAGGTATTGCCTGACTTCTATCAGCATGTGACTTGCAACACCAGAGGCGGTAACATCCTAGATCACTGTTACACGCAATTTAAAGGTGGCTACAAGGCTCATTCTGATAGTGGCTTTGGTAAATCAGATCACGCGTCAATTTTTCTTTCACCAAAGTACAAACAGAGAATTAAAAGTACTCCCGTAGTCTCGCGAGAGGTGCAGAAATGGGATCTGACGTCAGAAGAGACGATCCGGTCAGTGTTTCACTACACAGACTGGAATGTGTTCCGCGACACAGATAACATTAATGTCTACACGGAGACAGTGCTGGACTATGTTTGTACTAGGGTGAAAGAAACAATCCCCACTACCAAAATGAAAGTTTACCCAAATCAAAAACCCTGGGTAGACAAATCCGTCCGTGAAGCTCTGAGAGAGCGCACCAAAGCATACAATGACGGCCTAGTGGCAGGCAACATGAATGACCACAAGGTGGCGCGACACAACGTAAGGAGGACAGTGTCAGAGGCCAAACGGCGCTACAGGGATAAAATTGAACTCCAGTTTGAACAAGCTGACTCTAGAGCTATGTGGCAGGGGCTCAAAACGATGACAGACTACAAAGGCGCCTCCCTCAAACTGAACAGTGACATCTCCTTAGCAAACGACCTCAATACCTTCTATGCGAGGTTTGATGCTGGTAATAACAACACCAGCTCACAAGCCTCGGCAATGGGGGGGGGGGGGGTCGGCTGCTGATGGAGGCGCAGTGTTCAGGGTAACAGAGCATGAGGTGAGGCGGACCTTTAAAAAAGTGAATATCAGGAAGGCAGCAGGTCCGGACGGCATCCCCGGCCGCGTCCTAAAAGTCTGTGCCGACCAACTGGCCCCAGTATTCACTGACATATTTAACCTGTCCTTAGAACAGGCTGTCATCCCCACCTGCCTGAAGAAGTCCACTATTATCCCTGTACCCAAAAAATCCAAGCCTGCTTGCCTCAACGACTACCGCCCTGTAGCTCTCACCTCCATAGCCATGAAGTGCTTTGAGAAGCTAGTAAAGGGCTACATCTGCTCCTCCCTCCCCATCAACATGGACCCCCTGCAATTTGCATACCGCCCCAACAGGTCCACGAAGGACGCCATATCCCATGTGCTGCACACAGCAGCATCACACCTGGACAAGAGGCAGGGGAACTATGTGAGAATGCTATTCATCGACTACAGCTCGGCATTCAATACCATAGTCCCCTCCATACTCATAGCCAAGCTCAGGGACCTGGGCTTGGGCTATGACCTCTGCCAGTGGGTCTTGGACTTCCTGACTGGCAGACCCCAGGTGGTGAGAGCAGGCAACTGCACCTCCTCATCCATCACCCTCAACATAGGGGCCCCCCAGGGCTGTGTTCTGAGTCCCCTCCTCTACTCCCTGTACACACACGACTGTGTGGCTCAGCGGAGTAGCAATACAATCGTCAAATTTGCTGACGATGACGACACAGTGGTGGTGGGCCTGATCTCTGCCAACGACGAGAGGGCCTACCTGGAAGAGGTCAAGGTCCTGGCGGGATGGTGCCAGGAAAACAGCCTCTCCCTGAACGTCAGCAAAACAAAGGAGATGATTGTGGACTTCAGGAGGTCGGGGGTCAAGGACTACAGCCCCCTCAGCATCGACGGGGCACCGGTTGAGAGAGTCAACAGCTTCAAGTACCTCGGAGCCTACATATCCGAGGACTTGACATGGACCACACACATTAACAGTGTGGTGAAGAAGGCACGACAACGCCTCTACTTCCTCAGGCGCCTAAGGAAGTTCCAAGTCAGCCAGAAGATCCTTAAGAACTTCTACTCATGTACAATAGAGAGCATCTTGACCGGCAACATCACCTCCTGGTTTGGGAATAGCACTGCACAAGACCGAAGCAGACTACAAAGAGTGACACGTTCAGCCGAACGCACAATTGGAGGGGGGCTCCCCACCCTCCAGAACATTTACTACAAGCGTTGCAAGGGCAAGGCTAAGAGAATCATTAAAGACTCCAGTCACCCGAACAACTGCCTCTTTGAACTGCTGCGGTCAGGCAAGCGATACCGGAGTCTCAAGGCGAGCACAGAAAGACTCAGAAGTAGCTTCTATCCCCAGGCCATCAGGCTGCTAAACGAACAATGAATGAACACTACACAACAACAACCACCAAACGCACATAGCACACACATCCACACGCACACACTCACTTTAAACAAACACACTGTAGCACCCACTCCACACACTTTATAGCACACACCCACTTTAAACAAACACACTGTAGCACCCACTCCCCACACTTTATATTTATGGATGAAGGATTGCACTACAACTCGTACACCTTACTGTAAATTGTACCTAAAATTGTACCTCATCTCATTTCTGCTTTGCACTAGATAGTACTGTACATTAGTACACTGCATAGTATTGTGTATTGTATATTATATGGTAACTCAGAACATTGTACATATGTCTATACCGAACACTGTGACCTCATTTTCTTCTTCTAAATTCATGCTATATTATGTTATTATGTTATTGATACTATCTTGTCTAGCACAGTCTCTGGAGCGTAACAGTAAGAAGCATTTTGTATGAAAGTATTCTGTACTTCTGTATGACAACTATTAAAGAACTTGAACTAGGGACATTATTTTCTGGTTGTTTGTTAGCTTCCTGTGCACCACATACTCCTGGGGCAGTCAGAGAAGTGATTAGCACCATCTACTTGTCTTGTACCATACCATGTACTGGACGGGTGGATGGTCAAATATGATCTTTGGCTGGTAGCAGGTGTGGTTGAAGAGGGTTAGGTCTACAGGGCATTAGCTTAAGGGTAGGTAGGATAGGGGGCCAGAAAACACAGGTAGTGTGGTAGGGCCTGATTTAGTGTTTCTTAGGGTAGACATGTGGTGGGCCGGTTTTGACTACAGTTTAGAGGTAGAAGCGTAAGTAGTCGTATCAGGTTATGAGGGGCACCTGTTTGAATTTGTTAGTTGTATTATTTTGTTTGTTTGGGTGTTTGGTTAGCCTGCCTGTTAGCACCTGACCTCCTGCGCGTATGACACATCTATTTATTTCAGGGTGGTTGTTTTTTATTTAATTTTTTGCAAACTAGAAAGGTGCGCTCAGTAGAGCACACATTTCCACCGCGTCTCCTTATGGTTATTAGTATTGGCATTAGCATTCTTTATGGTTCTTCAGTGGTTCTTCAGTGGTTCTGTGGTGTTTCTTCAGTGGTTCTTTAGTGGCTCTTTGGTGGTTCTTTAGTGGTTCTTTAGGTAGATTGTGTGTATGCTAGGGTGCTTTTGGCAGCTTTTTGGTCACTCTATAGTGAGCGGGTTGTGGCGCTGGTGCAGTAAAGATGGCTTCCATTAGGGATTTTGTTGATCGCCCTTCGCATGACATGTTGGAGAGGTTTTCCAAAGAACAGCTTCTGGAGCTTGCTGTGCACTACAAGGTAGAGCTTACTGCCAGTGAGAAACGTTTGAAACCAACTGCCTTGAGTGCTTTGAGGGTTTTGCTCGTTAGGGAGCAGGTGCTTGCGGCGAGGGTGGAGGAGCCTACTTTGTCTGACGCGTCTCCGCTACTATCTGGTGCGGAGGGTGAGTGGAGGCTTAGAGAGTTGGAGTTTAAGGAAAGGCAGCTGCTACAAGAGCGTGAGGAGAGGAGAGAGGAGCGTGAGCATGAGCGTGAGCTTAAGGAGAGAGAGAGGAAAGAGGAGCGTGAGCTTAAGGAGAAGAGAGAGGAGCATGAGTGTGAGCTTAAGGAGAGAGAGGAGAGGAAAGAGGAGCGTGAGCTTAAGGAGAAACACATGTTGCTGGAGCACGAGCGTGCGCAGAAAGAGCTTGAATTTAAGCATGCTGCTTTACAGGCGGGGGCTCTGCAGTCAGAGTCGCGTTCCGGTTTTGATGTAGGCAAGAATATTAGGATGGTGCCTCCTTTTTTTGAGAAGGAGGTGGAAAGGTATTTTCCCCTTTTTGAACGGGTGGCAACCACATTGAAGTGGCCTGATACAGCCTGGACACTGCTGCTGCAATGTGTTCTTGTTTGTATGGCGCAAGAAGCCTGTCCCTTGAACAAAGTGCTGACTATGAGCTTGTTAAAGCTTCCATATTGAGGGCTTATGAGTTAGTCCCCGAGGCCTATCGTCAGCGTTTTAGAGGTTATCGCAGGTCGGAGGGACAGTCGTAGGTTGCGTGCCTTTGAGCCAGGGTCGTAACATCACGCGTGCCTGCGAGACCACTGCCAATCTTTCAGGAGTGGGAGGCACCAACATGATACCTGGCCTGGCGAAGGCGAGGCCGGGGAAGCTCGCACTGTGTGCCTCAAAAGGTTTCGAGCCCCCCTGCTGACAATACTTATAGTTGACAGACGTAACACCAGGCTCAACCAACACAGCTTATGGTGTGGGAGCCGCTTGACAGCACAACATTCTCACGGACAGACCCAGGCTCAGCCATCAACTGGGTGTCAGCCCCTGTCCCCATGAGAAGCGAAAAGTGGGGCCGCCTGCGCTTCAACGAAGGCACGCGGCCCGCAGCCAAAGGAAACAATCAGAGCCCACTTTTTCCGCTGGTGTTGGGGGAGGGAGTGATCGGAGAGCGGGCTGCTCGCGGCAGGACGGTGACGGCTTGTTGTTCAAGCCGAACCCATCCAACATGGCCGATCCCTCGGCCGCCAAGGCTGTCGGCCTTGTGGACACCTGTCGATTCAACGCCCAGGATACCTCTGGCGGGGGAAAACATGGCCGCCTGTCGAGGGCCTCGTCATCGCCGCTGACGAGGCCGTGCTCTCTCTTCTTCTGGCTGCGCGGTGTGAGGCGGTGTGGGGCCTAGGACAATACCGCCCGCGCTCCAGCAGAAGACCAAAATCCCCTGCGGAGAGGGGAACCCTGAGCGGTTATAGCTTGCGGCTAGGTCAAAGCTAATAACGTCAACAACCTCACGCGATGTGTCGACGTCGGCTGGCCCTCAAGGCCCCGCCACCAGACACAATTTTTTTGATAGAAAAAACAGCAATTCGAACACAGTTCTAATCGCTGCCAATTCCATACCGTGGCGGTACAGGCTGTAGCAGCCCACCAGCCACTCGCCAGGCCGACCCACCCATGGCGTCGGCCGGGCGGGGCACTGTTTCAATATGTCAAAAGCAAAGGACTTATGTTAACACTTTAGTTGCCAAAGGACGAGTTTAGGCGTCCTTCCCCGCCATGCTCAAGTTGCCGAAGACGCCGTAACTCGTCTTTGATATCAATATTTCAAAAATCTGTGATCGGAATCATATTTTCCATCCGCAGCCTTCACACACAGTTCAGAGCTTCTCTCAATCCTCTAGCGGTTCAAGAGCGCCATCTGGTGGCCGATCGGCAGAAGCGCCAAACAGGAAGTGATGTGGCTGAAGTGCTGATCACCCATATTACTTCCGGCCACTCTCTATAGCTCCCGCGACTCCATCTTGACACAATACATAGCGATCCGTTGCCAATAACTCGATAAACAACATGATTTGGACGTATATACCATTATACAACCTGGAAATGGACCGGGTATTTTTACATCCCATAATGGAAAACTGTCTACCCCACGCTGATCGCCCAACGGCCCGCGGAGACTGGGGTGAGTTTTAGCGTGTAATATTTCCGTGTTCGATACTAACTGATCTGATGAACATATGTCCCACATTAGATGAATGGTATAACGCTGCCCACGGAATTATAAACGCCCCCTCGCCCATCCGGTCAACATCAGATGACGTGTAGTAACTTCCAGAAGTACTTCCAGTTGGAATTTTTTATATCGCGCTGATTGCTATCAAACTGTATTTCATCATCAATATAATGCATTTGGGGCTATAAATCACGTTCTGGAGAAAGCTGCAGAAAGAGATGAAAACATACTTATACTTTAGATCATATTTTAGTATGAATATGTGAATGAAAAAGTTTAACGTTGCTACACCATGAACAATACATATAGGACCTTGAATGGGCCCTAATAATGGCAATCTAGCAATAGAATTTAAAAAGTTATAGCCCTGCAAAGAAGGGGAACTTCTCCATGTTAAATAGAGCTGGCAACAGATGGTATATCATGAATTTAGCCTTAGGCAATCAAAGTGTTAACACGGAGCACCATTGGTGGTTGCAAACAGCAACCTCCACTGTGGTGTGCACCATGAAGGGGTTAAATGAATAAAAGAACTAAACCACAAAATACTGTAGAATGAGCAAGCCCATATACACAACGTTAAGGGGAGGCGGACCAGAGCGAACTAGTCCTGCATTCATTCAAATATTCACAACAGCACACCAGCCCTAGCTTAGCCCATTTACCAAAAAAGGTAAACAAAGCCCCCCCCCCGCATACTCCCCCAATAGACACCGATTGACCGTCAGCATGAAATGGTTGAGAGGAGAGAAAGCTGTAGCATAGACAGACCTTCTCATAGCAGAGTGACAGAACAAAACAGTAGCCCACTACACTACTATAGCCTAGCGTGAGGCGATGTGGGACCCAGATCAACAACCGCCTGCGCACAAACACGCACCATGTTTACAATGTCGGCTGGACCCATAGCCCCACTACCCGACGCCAATGTGGATAGGAACTAGCCAGCTGAGCCATAACCCGCCGTTAAGTCCCATCCTGCAGTAGTATAGCTCTACTGCTACACCGCCGAGCTCACGCATCGGCTCCCAGATGGGGACACCGTTCAACAGACCCCGCCGGAACACAAAGGCAACATACCTGGCTAGGCTACCTAGCCACGGCCTACCCTGTTGTCAACCCATTTACCCGTAAAAAGGTAAATAGGACTCAGCAAAACCCCCACAACAGCTACCGACTGACCTTCATTGATGAACCGGGCAAGAGGAGGGAGAAGTGACAACATCTCACGGCGGAGACATTAGAACAGCGTAGCAGTAGTGTTTAGCATGTAGCATTAGTATTAGCATGTAGCTAGCATTAGTTGTTTAACAGCACGCTTGCAGGACCGTTTGGAACCCGTTCACCGCAGTGAACGTTCACCAAACCATCCCCCCTGGCGCCGATACACAACATGGTTGTGTAACAAACAACCCAGCATTACTAACACTAATACCCGTGCCTGATGACACAGGGCTCACCGTTGTACAAGCTGGCCCGATAGCCAAACCATGTACGCTGCCCCTCGATCTGCTGTCGTCAGATTAGGAAACATCAACATAGGCCCGTCGTGTCGCTGAAACCTGCTTCGAAGATGCCAGGGGCAAGCAAACCTCCGGTAAGCTTTCAACATTACGCAATTCCTCCAATCTTTTTCATACTACTAGTTACAAATATGATGGAACGAAAATAGAGGAAGGGTGTGTTGGTGACCATGGTCATGGTCTTATAGGCTACGCCTCCATAGAGGCGGGACCCGGTCAGGTGTGGGTGTACAAGTTGTTTTCGTGATGGAGTACAATAGGTACAGGAGATAAGGGGTATCTCGATAGGCTTTAAGAGCGGGACGCGATAAGCCAGATACGAATATATAACCGTCTGTAGTGTGGTAGTGAAAGGTTAACCTTCTGTAGTGTGGTAGTGAAAGGGTTAACCCTTTGTCGTGTGGCAGTGAAAGGGTTAACCTTCTGTATTGTCGCAGTGAAAGGGTTAACCCTTTGTCGTGTGGCAGTGAAAGGGTTAACCTTCTGTATTGTCGCAGTGAAAGTGTTAACCCTTTGGTAGTGTGGTAGTGAAAGGGTTAACTAGGGCTTTGTCAATTTGCATTATTCATGACCGACACATCGTATTGTTACTTATATATGCCGTCTTTGCGGTGGAAATGGCTAGTGCTTTTTTTGGCAATCGAAGCTTCGGGGGATTTTTTATTTTTTATTTTTTTATATTATATATATATATTTTTTTATCCTATGTTGTGGGACTTGTACAGCACTTTGGTAAACTTTGTTGTTTTTAAATGTGCTCTATAAATAAAGTGGATTGGATTAATTAATTAAGCCCCTTTCGTGACTGTGACGCAGCCAACAAGGTTTCACTCGGCTGTGTGATTTAATTCAAGCTGGATCGCTGTTGTCGTTTGAACAACTTCAGATTTCATGGGAACTACCAATCCCCCAAATCAAGAATGTTTAAGATGAATGAAGTAAGATTTTGATTATTTGAAATATGGCCTGTGTAGACTAAACTATGCACAGAATTATGTCAGTCTACAAGGTCCGGATTCTACATGGTCCGGCAATGTAGACCTTGTAGACTCCACTACAGACCAATTATCAGTGAATGTTCATGCATTTTTAGGAAGGGCTACTTCCACAAAAAAACAAAGAACTCACCAAAACATCTCAGTAGCACCTTATCTAAATGTTCTATTTCATATATGGAGATTCATATTTATTTATGTATTGCATGCATTTCTACATTTTATTTCCTATTTTGTTTATTCATCCCAGTATCTTTCTTTCTTATGTGTGGAATTCTACAAGGCATGTAGGTGTATATGTGTTTGAGGATGATATCCTTCAAACAGGCAATAGTGATGATATAATTTGGGCAGTGCTGAGCTGGGTTACTTTCCTCCAGTGTATTTGTCCCCCGGCCCCACCCAATGGCCCCATACACACACACAAACACACACACACACACACACACACACACACACACACACACACACACACACACACACACACACACACACACACACACACACACACACACACACACACACACACACACACACACACACACACACACAGTTGTACAAAGTCTTTCTCTGGTCTGCATCCCCTTAACAATTGTGTGTATTGAGCTGTACTGTATTGTACCCATTCTGCAATCTGTTAATAAAGTTTTCAATCAATCAATCAAACCTTAACTCAATCCCCGCCAACAACGATTATATACGTGTTTGGCCGACAACCGTTGAACGCCAACCACGTATATATACGTTATTTGATAGTTTTTCCTTTTTTTCGATATTTGTATTCATTATTCATCCAGGGACCTTGGTGTTACCATAGGGAATGAGTCTGAGGTCGCCAAAGTGCAATACTGTCCGCAGCCAGCTAGACAGCGGTATCGAGCACCCTTTGTAACCTTGTATCTTGGCCTGTGTAATGGCCAAATGTCTCCGGTCTCACTTTTCCTTGTCGGCCGAGTGGAGCGGTTCTCCCGGTTCCATTGAAGTGTGTCAAATATCCCCGATCCATATGTTGTGGTGGGTTATGCCATGGACAATCCTTCCATGTTTCCACGATGCCTAATTAATTCCAGATCCACATCAAAGACAAAGTCCATAGAGGTCAACGTCTCATCCATCACGCCTCCATTTAGACACAGTGACAGTGACAGGACAGAACATTCAATGAAACTGATTATTAATCTAGTCACATACGACTGTCGGCTCTAGAAGATGGGTTAGAACACAGGAACAGACAGGAGACATATATTGTATATATATATATATATATATATATATATATATATATATATATATATATATATATACAATATATGTCTCCTGTCTCCTGTCCTCCTATAATATATATATTATATAGGTTAGAACTCATGCCTTTACTAAATTAAAAAAGGGAGTATTAATTTCAAATATATAATATTGCAACAATTAAGTTGGTGTGCTTGCTGTATGATTGCATGTTGCGAGGTTGAGTTGAGTTGAGTATATTTTATCTTGAACAATCAACCATATAAAAAACACAATAAAAATGCTAAACTAAAGAAACAAAATTTAAATTAAATCTTAGATTCTTCATTAAATGATAAACAAATGAGTTTGAGAAGGAGCAGAAGGAAACAAATGCTTATCTAGTCCTGTCCCTTGCTCACAATATCATACATAAAACAAAATATCTTACAAACCTAAAATAACAAACGAATGTATATTGAACAATTATGAGCAAACTTGTAAGTACAGAGGACAATTGTATGACATTTTCTTCTGCCCAGATATGCGGAAGGCAAGCTGTAGTGGCTAGTTGCGACTGAGGTTTACATGTGTGACTGTGGCCTCGAGTTTGTTTAATATTCTTCACACAAACCCAGTGTCTTGTTCAGTCACTCAGCAGGGCACACACACACACACACACACACACACACACACACACACACACACACACACACACACACACACACACACACACACACACACACACACACACACACACACACACACACACACACACACACACACACACACACACACACACACAAAACATTCATAGACAGATATATACACACACACACACACACACTAGCGTGCACACACACACACACACACACACAAGCATGCATACACACATACACTGCTGAGATTGCTCTGTGGTTTATTTTTAGCATTGCTGTGTGTGTCACTGCCTACTCTCAGTGGATTAAAACCACTCAGCAGTGTTCTCCTTTAGAGGACATTTACATCCTGCTGAAGACAAGGGCTGCACTGGTATACTTATACCTATGCTACTGGATATTTGACTCATAGATTGATAGGTTACTGGATATTTGACTCATAGACTGATAGGTCCACTGGATATTTGACTCATAGACTGATAGGCTACTGGATATTTGATAGGGGTGGGAATCACCAGGGGCCTCACGATACGATACTATCACGATACTTGAGTCACGATACGATAGTATTGCGATATTAATATTGCGATATATTGCGATTTATTACCTTTTTTCAACTGCAAAGTAAAACTTTGTCAACATGTTTTATCTAATAAAATAAAGTTCAGTCGGTTCATCTCACTTCAATAACGGTATATGTGTGTGTGTGTGTGTGTGTGTGTGTGTGTGTGTGTGTGTGTGTGTGTGTGTGTGTGTGTGTGTGTGTGTGTGTGTGTGTGTGTGTGTGTGTGTGTGTGTGTGTGTGTGTGTGTGTGTGTGTGTGTGTGTGTGTGTGTGTGTGTGTGTGTGTGTGTGTGTGTGTGTGTGTGTGTGTGTGGACTACTGTACTATTACAGGTATTGAAATTAACAATGCAACTTCCTTATACAAATTTTTTTTATATTTTTTTAATGAATAATTAAATATCGCGATACTACTATGTATCGATTTTTCCCCCCACCTCTAATATTTGACTCATAGGCTGATAGGTCTACTGGATATTAGACTGATAGACTGATAGGTCCACTGGATATGAGACTGACACACCTGTAGTCATACTGTCACTGATAGTGGTAATAGTGATATGAGACTGACACACCTGTAGTCATACTGTCACTGATAGTGGTAATAGTGATATAAGATTGACACACCTGTAGGCATACTGATAGTGGTAATAGTGATATAAGACTGACACACCTGTAGTCATACTGATAGTGATAATAGTGATATAAGACTGACACACCTGTAGTCATACTGATAGTGGTAATAGTGATATGAGATTGACACACCTGTAGTCATACTGATAGTGGTAATAGTGATATAAGACTGACACACCTGTAGGCATACTGATAGTGATAATAGTGATATAAGACTGACACACCTGTAGTCATACTGATAGTGGTCATAGTGATATGAGACTGACACACCTGTAGTCATACTGATAGTGGTAATAGTGATATAAGACTGACACACCTGTAGGCATACTGATAGTGGTAATAGTGATATATGAGACTGACACACCTGTAGGCATACTGATAGTGGTAATAGTGATATAAAACTGACACACCTGTAGGCATACTGATAGTGGTAATAGTGATATAAAACTGACACACCTGTATGCACACTGATAGTAGTAATAGTTATATGAGACTGACACACCTGTAGTCATACTGATAGTGGTAATAGTGATATAAGACTGACACACCTGTAGGCATACTGATAGTGGTGCTGTGCAATACCCTGGATGGATCCAGCACTGAGGAGCCGGACCAGATGCTCAAACCCGGTGTCACCACACATCCAGGTACTGTCTACTTTGGCCCTTTTAGCCACTGGGACATTCCAGAGGGAGCTAGGAGACAGGGTGGGCACATCGCAGTCATCCATCAGCCACGGCCTCCAGCGAGTCGTGGATGGAATCATACAACTGGCCACACAATACATCCAATTCCAATATACTGAACAACAACAGTCAAGAGAGCACATTCCATGCCATTGCTGGTCTGCCAAACCCCATCGGACTTCACGCACGTGCGCATCAAGGTCCCCAGATGCATTTCCATATCTCAGAAAACAGAAAGCAATACCACTCCATCGACATTCAAATCATCTGCGACACCCAGTACCACCTGCTCGGCGTGGTCTCTCTCTCTGGCTTACACAACAGCTCTGTGGGTGTGCACCTCGAGCAAGGAGACGCTGGAGACGCATGGCTAATTGGTATCTGCATAATTCATCGTTCCAGCAACAGTAGGCTTCTATTCTTCTAATGACATTTATTAGGAGATTGCGGATATACGCTGGCCCCCTGGTTGATAATAATAATAATAATAATAATAATAATAATAATAATAATAATAATAATAATAATAATAATAATAATAATAATAATAATAATAATAATAATAATAATAATAATAATAATAATAATAATAATAATAATAATAATAATAATAATAATAATAATAATAATAATAATAATAATAATAATAATAATAATAATAATAATAATTAATAATAATAATAATAATAATAATAATAATAATAATAATAATAATAATAATAATAATAATAATAATAATAATAATAATAATAATAATAATAATAATAAATTCAATTTGTAACGCACCCGTATCCATGTTGTACACAGAAAATCTGATCGAGAGAGAGAGCGGCTGAGCCGCGGTACTTTTTCATACGAGCATTACTGCAGACCAACACAATAGTGTTGCGGCTCAATATCACTGTTTAAACAACAGAGCACACAACTAACCTCTACCTTTATGTGAAGATTCAGGTCGAGGCAGAAAAAACCTTTTTCAACCGAGTGTAGGCTGCAGGCCTTGCTTAAGCTCTAACATGAATGTAACGTCTAGCCCTCCTATCAAACCCATACTAGCGAAAGATTCACACGTCTTATCCCCATCATATGTTTGGTGAATAAACACACAGTTTGTAACAAAAAATACAGTCCCTCTTTTAAGGAGGGACTCTTTATTTCTTTTAACAAAATCATATTTGGGCCGGGATGGGATCAGGGGGGGACCACAGAGGGAAAAAGTCATTATTTTTTTAGCGACGCCTGCCACGAGCCGCTCGGGACTTGCCACCCCGTGGAGCCCCGGAGGGACGGTAAACGATCGGCGGCTGGTCATGACGATCCCTACCGTCACCTCCGGGCATAGATGGGCCGGCTGCAGTGGCGGAGGCGCCCTCTCTCCTCCTGGCCTTCTTCGCCGAAGGTCCAGCAGTGGCGGTGGTGGCAGCGGCGGCTACGGCGACGGAACCTCGACGACGCGCCTGCCGTCTGACTCCACCCGCGACATCGGGCGGGGGGAAATTAGGCTGGAGCACCGAGCGCTCCTCCTGCATCTCCCTGCAGGTTGAGGTCATCAGCTGCAGTGCCGACCCGAATAGTCCAGCATCGGAGACGGGTGCCGTCAGAAGTGGAGTCCTCTTCTTCTCCAGCACACGCGCCTGCTCCAGCCAAAGGTGGCACTGGATTAGAGTGGCCAGGGCACGCACTTTCCCAGCGGCTATAACCTGCGGCTGAATCAGATGCAGGATGGCTCCTGCCGCCTGGGCGAGCTGATCATGTTGTAAATCAGTCAGCTCCGTGCCGCCCGTCAGTATCCCGGACATGAATCTCGCCAGCTGCGCGATGTTAGAAGTGGCAGCCAGAGATTGCGTCGCAGAGATAAATGACTGGTCACTCCAAAAAGCCAACCGCCTCGCCGATTTCCCTTGGGGAACCGGCTTCTGTAACGGCTCCCACACCACCTCAGGACAAAGGAGCGCCGCCATCGGCCTATCAAGCCGAGGCACGCCCTCCTTCATGCCTTCTACCAAACCCACCACCCTTGTGACTTGCACGTAGGCGGGGGTAAGGCAGGGTAATGCAGTTCCCCCTGCATACTTTCCCCCACCGAGCTCGCATCCCTCACATGCAGCAGACTACTGGTTAAGAAGCCACATTCTGATGTGGCTGATAGCAGGGCATCCCGCCGCCGAGTCGGAGGTTCTAACCAAACATCTGCGTACAAGGAATCCCAAGGAGACATCTCACCCCCCTCCAGTGTTACCTGGACGGGCGGGGGACATGTCTCCACCGGGGCTTCGAACAAGAACCCGTCCGCTTCTACCATGTAGTCCTCTGTTTCCATCGGCCATGGAGAATCAGACGCATCCTCATCCGGCTCCAGCAACTCACCAAAACCAGGCCGTTCGCGTCTACAAGCCACCATCTTGCAACGGGAGCGAGCTGACGCAAAAAGTTTGCGTCTCAAATCCCCCGCAACCAAAGGCGCCGGCCGCCCAACAGCGGACGACTCCCCGGAAGCAGAGGAACCAGAGCCGGAACCAGGCCATCGCACAGGAGACGGCGCTGGTGCACCAGCTCCTTGGAGAGGCAAACTATCCATCGGACGCCTACCGGGCATGGCTGCCGACCACGAGAGAGGCCTCAACCCCGCTCCAAGACGTACGACAGAGGCGGCAATGGAGAACCGCTGGTGAAGGGTGACGTTGCGAGCGCGACCCTCCGAGGTAAACATTATGACTTAGCTATTTTCTTTTTAAATATATGAGAGAAGAAAAAAGCAAGAAAAAATGTAAACACGTATCAACTTTCTTCAACTAAACAACCTCGTCAAGTGTGGGTATCTACCGAAGGCACTTCCTTGTGGTGAAAGTGAAGAAGGAAGCAAGTAGGTGACCACACATCTGCTTATGAAGGTAAGCGGATAGGGGTGTGGCCAGACGGATGTCGGTATGTAAAGGTACATTGTGGAGTTTTTATTCAGTGCTAGGCACGAAGTGAGGTTAGTACAGAATGACGCTGAGCGGAAGCCAGAATGAAATAGAACTCTCCTGACACCATGTTAACCTCACCTGTTATCTCTCCTCTCCTGACACCATGTTAACCTCACCTGTTAACTCTCCTCTCCTGACACCATGTTAACCTCACCTGTTAACTCTCCTCTCCTGACACCATGTTAACCTCACCTGTTATCTCTCCTCTCCTGACATCATGTTAACCTCACCTGTTATCTCTCCTCTCCTGACACCATGTTAACCTCACCTGTTAACTCTCCTCTCCTGACACCATGTTAACCTCACCTGTTATCTCTCCTCTCCTGACACCATGTTAACCTCACCTGTTAACTCTCCTCTCCTGACACCATGTTAACCTCACCTGTTATCTCTCCTCTCCTGACACCATGTTAACCTCACCTGTTATCTCTCCTCTCCTGACATCATGTTAACCTTACCTGTTATCTCTCCTCTCCTGACACCATGTTAACCTCACCTGTTATCTCTCCTCTCCTGACACCATGTTAACGTAAGGTTATGTATATAACCAAGTTCTATGAGTTGTGGTGACGCTCAGCACCAGTTGCATAATATCTCGCTTCAGTGGTTATACACTGAATACATTTTAAAATGTACCTTTACATACCAACATCCGTCTGACCACACCCCCATCTGCTGCCTACATAAGCAGGGGTGGGGCCACACACTCATCTCCTTCCCAACAAATTTCACCACAATGAAAATCAAGGGCCGCAGCGGCGTCCTGGTGCTGAGCGTCACCATAACTCATAGAACTTGGTTATATACATAACCTTACGTTCTATTTCGTTAGGGCTTACGCTCAGCACCAGTTGCATAACAGGAGCTGAGCGGGAGCCATAGCTCGACAAATGTACCCCGCTGAGGCCCCCCACAACCATCAGACCGGGGAGGACCGAGCCCCCCGACCCTCCCTAATGGAGGATACCCCCCCTATTGGAGGCTTACGGGAGGGAGACGGATCCGACCGTGCGAAGAGGAACTCAAGCAACCCAACGCACAGGGTGAGCAGACCGTGGCTTGACCCCACGACTACACACATGCACAATCCGCATGCCACCCGGTGAACGAACGGAAGGAACAAACCTCGTTACTGCCCCCAAAATCACTGGGTCAAGAGCAACCCAACCCCGTGGCAAGGCTGTAGCAGCGGAGCGCGAAGGAAGACCCAGACCCACCGAAGGGACTGGATCCCCTGGAAAAAGGGGGCCCGGAGAGGTCAATGACGCCAGGCATCAAGACCCCACCAGGCGGTCACTTAGCGGGCCCTTTCCCCCCAATAGCACACCGCCTGGCACACTGACTCTGAAACACAGGCAGTCAGCATGGCCGTAAGCACTCAAAAAGGTTAACCAACGGAAGCAGGCAGCGCACCGGGGAAACCAGGCAGCAGGCTGTAACCTGAGCCTGGAGCACTGCGGACGAGACAGGGGCCAAAGGAGTCAGCTGAAAACAGCCCCCCCGGCGGAAGGGGCGTATGCTGGCGTTGTTGATCACCATGACAAAGCCTCCATTATAAAAAAACCCACCCAGAGGGGTCAAGGCAGAGAAGGCTGACATGATTGGCAGACGTCATGAACGTGCAGGGGCACACTCAACCGGGTAACCCGGGAGTTGACTCTGCTCCAACATACCAGGGAATCAACTACCCTCTCGGTACAGACGGTGGTTGTTCCTATAACCCCTCAAGAAAAAACTCCAAAACACACCTGCGGGTATACACCGGCTATGCCTACGGTATCAACAAAACTTTACTTCGGACCGGGCCCGGCGGCTCGGGAAGCACACAGGGTTACCAGAGGAGGTCCAGAAGACCACCCCAACAGCCCCCTCTTCGCCATGCGTGAGAGAGGAGCGAAGAAAGGAGAACCAGCCCCTTATGATAGTGCCAGGTATAAAAGACTACCCAACAAAGGGTCTCCAAAACACCTAACCCTGTGACACCCGGGCCGACCCGGCATTTTTCCCCCCGAAAAAAGCACAAGTCCCTCAGGGTACCAGAACAGCAGATCTGCATCCCAGGCGGACAACGGGTTTAACTGACCTGGACCAGCGTGACCAGACCAGTCCCGTGTCCTAACCACGCCGACATGCCCACTCCAGAAGAGGGGATAGGTATGCGTGTCGATCTAAAACATGAAAAGAGGGCGCCACCCAGACGGTCCCATTTGGACCGTGCTCAGTGGCCCACCCCAAGGGCGTGAGACCCCTCTACCTATGTTCTGATCTATTCCGTTAACATCCCCCAGATATGAACGAGAATTCATCGAGACAACCTAGTAAACTGGCGCTCGGAAGAGACAAAACTCCATCCCAGTTGCCCTATAAAAACACTGTTTTAATAACAAGCAACCAAGGCGCACCAGCCTCATGCGTGATTCCCATCAGAAACACCCAGAGCCAGCACTTACATATACGTCGAGACCCAAACACATCAATGGATAGTCTAGCAAGACACCAAACATTGTTCCTCCAAGTCGCCTGGGAGAACGACAAGGAGCCGTCGTGCTTCATGTTCCTTCCTCTTTTTATTCAAAAAAGAAAGAAACACAGACTGACATCAATCCCACGTGACGCAGCTGAGGGTAAAAATCATTTACATTTTTACATCCCACCACCCTCGCCACAGGGAGGAGATGGAAATCCCCAGAGAGACTTCCCACGCAAGCTGTATAGATTGAAAAGAATATATTGCAACATTGAGCTATGTAACACTTGGTTTAGGGCTCTCCGAGGAGGAGGCACTGAACCAATACACACTCAACAATCGAATTGAATCGAATACACACACAATAGAGCAGAACTCCTTTTTGAAGTTCTACTCACCTTGACAATCTGAGGAGGAGGCTCTGAAACTCTGAGGAGGCTCCCTCACAGGGAAGGAGAGTCCGAACTCACAGAAGCCACTTCTCCCCGAGGAGGAGCTTCGTGAGGAGGAGCTCTGACAACTCCCTGAAACAGATCCATAACATGGATCTGAACAACCCACGGAAGTCTTAAGTCTTACCAACAGAGACGCGCTCAGTGACGTACTCTATGGCGGGGGAATTTCCGCGGAGCACACGCCCAATCTTCCAGGGCGTGGGACCAGGAAACTCCCTCCCCCCCCCCTCTTACCCTGTAACGTGCCGAACAGCAACGTGACAGGAACCTTGAAGGACAGGAGGTTTTAATCCCTGACCAATCAGAAAAGGGGAGGAAAGGACTACCAGTTCACCCCTTTACGACCCCACACCCATGATACGATGTAATGACAAGTAGAGCATGACACAGTCATAGCCTGCTACATGAAGCATCGAACAGCCTCACATAGCTCATGTGCTAACCTGCTATCTGATTTTTACTAAGGAAAAAACACAGAACAGAGAGGGCCCCCTTTAAGAGCCCCGGTACCAGACTTACATATGTGCTTCTGTGGGCCAAACCTAACCCAGTTGTAGATCACAAGACACACACAACCCTTCATCACAACAAAAAATGGCAAAGTACACTCTTGCTACAGAGGAACGCCGTTTTTCATAACGAGAGAATACAGAATCCTCAATTACGTATTGGCCACAGGCCTTGCTAAGCACACATGATAAGTGACCAAACAATCTTTTCTTTAGGAAAAAAAATTCTCAAGCGGAAAGCACAACCCCAGCAATTAAGCTGAGGGTTACATCGTATCCCCACAAACACAGTGACACAATATATTGTAAACAACATGTCTGAGAGGAGGGGGGGAAGCCCCAGGGAAACCGGGGGGATCACCCCTCCTTCCTTACCCTTGATACGACCAAGTTGAACAGGTAACCCTGTTAATATGTGAACACACTGTCATTACAGGCTGAGAAAAGAATTCATTCCTCAATCACATGTCACTAAGCATAGCTTCATAGGTTAATTAACCCCCTTAGTTGTGAGTTCACGTTTCTTTACATGAACACACATGTTCTCATCACAACTAACCAGATCATTTTTACACATGTAAACAACAACCCGATTTCTATGGAGAGAGAAGCTATACCAGTGACAAGACAATTCACACACAACACGCGTCGTATCCTCAATGTATTGCAGCAACACACATTTTGGAAAACATCGTTATTACAAAACATTTAGAAGGGAGGGATAGAAGAAGTGTTTAAAGTCCGGTCGGGACTCCTACCCTGAGCGCAGGCCAAGAAAACTGCAATCTGGTTAACGGGACACCGAAGTTGAACACAGCATCTCCTGTGTTGGCGACGAGGGTAACGTGGCTGCGCCACCCAGCCGCTACGTTTCTCCATGTTGACGCAGTCCTCGCTGGCAGGGCTCCCGGTGTAGGTTCGACTAACATCCTCTGTCAAAGATGACGTCGTAGTCAGAGTGTTTAAGGCATGTTATAGTCATAGCAATGTTCAACAGTGTAGCATCAAGCTAACAGCCGCTCTCGACTGATAGCAACAAGCTAACGTTTCCTAGCCTAGTGACACAACGGGCTAGCGCCGCATCTAACAGCTGACTGGCTAACAGGTAGGCCACAACTAGCATGCAAGCTAAGCAGCTATCACCTGAACTGTACACAACGACATAACAAGCCACACTTCAGACAGGCCGCCGTCTGAAACCCTCCTCATCCTTTAAGAGAGAAGAGAAAAAGAAATGTCCACACAGTTTACAACGGTGATTTTACCAGACATACGGCGGAGCCGGCACAAGTCCCATCTGGGCTGCAGCCGACTTGAACATGGATCTTCCGATAACGAACATCCATGCCCACATTTCCTCGTTAGGGTGTACTTTCACTTTTATGTGAAAGATGGGGCCTGCACGGGACAGAGAAGCATCCGCTTGTCCAGAGAATCCTGGGATCACCAGGTCCTGGTCGCAGCCCACTAGTTGACCATCATGGGCTTCAGACCAAGATCCTCCGCCGTCGCCTAAGAGGCCGAACAGAGGACCCTAATCTGGGGCCGGCTTTCGTAAAAATGGTCAGCTAGCCCCCATAGCACTAACAGACAACTGGCGCTCGCAAGCAAAACATTACTCAGCCAGGCTCGAAAACCAACCAGTCCCTCACAACAGACTTCCACAGTCCAGCTGCATGGCCGGAGGGCCAAACCCATCCAGCCGCAGCAAAGGAGGACTGCAGTTTGGGGAGTATATCAGCGACGCGAGCCCCTAATACGAAAAAAACTGTGGAGGTTTAGAATGATCATCATCTTCCAGACACTCCAGTGACGAAGACAATATCGCTGTATTTTCTCGAAAATAGTGAGAGAAAATAAAGATATAATGTCAACGTATCTCCTTGTTCTTCTGTTTTCCTTTCCTCAGACTAAATATTTTCTCCACGTCAAGTGGGTATATAACAGGCACTTCCTTGTGGATGAAATTTGAGAAGGAGACGAGTGTGTGGCCCCACCCCTGCTTATGTAGGCAGCAGATGGGGGTGTGGTCAGACGGATGTTGGTATGTAAAGGTACATTTTGAAATTTATTCAGTGCATATCCACTGAAGCGAGATATTATGCAACTGATGCTCAGCGAAAGCCATAATGAAATAGAACTCTCCTCTCCTGACACCATGTTAACCTCACCTGTTAACTCTCCTCTCCTGACACCATGTTAACCTCACCTGTTAACTCTCCTCTCCTGACACCATGTTAACCTCACCTGTTATCTCGTCCCACGCCTCTTTATTTTGGGTGGCCTTGTACCCGTATTGACACTACTAAATAAGATGTCACACTTATGTTCTACTCTTTGCAACAGTACCTCCACCTCTGCACTGGTGAAGTCAAGTCCTGATTTTCTGTATGATAGCATGTACAATAGTGCTGTATATACCATATATATACATTTATATATTTATTCTTACTGTATATATATATTATACCTGTATCACTGTATATTAGTGGTGTAACGGTACGCGAATACGTACTGTACCGCCTCAATGTGGTCCACCGGTACAGTACGCGCTGTGCACCGAACGATTGCAACGGTACGGAACCTTGCATCACAGTCACGAAAGGGGCTACGTGCCGGCATTGTTCAACTTTATTGCAAACTTTATCACGCATTTGAAACGGCATCACCCGAATGTGAATATCACTGGTATAAGGAAGAAACAGACCCTAGTGCAAACCCAGCTCCCCGTGCCATTCAAGCAGCATCTCGCTATTAATTCAGACCGGGCAAAAGCAATAACAAACGCCATAGGTGTTTTTATAGCAGCAGATCTGCGACCATACTCCGTTGTCGAGAACACAGGGTTTAAGCACATAGAGCAGTGGTCACCAACCTTTTTAAGCCCAAGATCACTTTTTTTTTATTTTGGTGAAGGCAAGATCTACCTATTGAAGCGTTGAGAGAAAAAGACAGCCAAGATTGTACTTTAAACTAAATTACTTTTATTTGCCTGTATTCTAATTACATGCAATGCTTTGGTCCAACATTAAAACGTCAAAGTAGAACTATTATGTACTTTCTCAGTCAGTGCTAAGTGCAGTCATCTTATGCAGCATCACTTTTCACATGAAAAAAACAAAAGTAGAACTGTAATGTGGACTTTCTCATATTATTAACATTGACAAACATATTTACAATTAGCATTTTATAAAGTAGAACTGTAATGTGTACTTTCTCAGTCAGTGCTAAGTGCAGTCAGTGCTAAGTGCAGCATCACTTTTCACATCAGAACAAAAGTAGAACTGTAATGTGGACTTTCTCATATTATTAACATTGACAAACATATTTACAATTAGCATTTTATAAAGTAGAACTGTAATGTGTACTTTCTCAGTCAGTGCTAAGTGCAGCATCACTTTTCACATCAAAACAAAAGTAGAACTGTAATGTGTACTTTCTCAGTCAGTGCTAAGTGCAGTCAGTGCTAAGTGCAGTCAGTGCTAAGTGCAGCATCATTTTCACATCAAAACAAAAGTAGAACTGTATGTGTACTTTCTCAGTCAGTGCTAAGTGCAGCATCACTTTTCACATCAAAACAAAAGTAGAACTGTAATGTGGACTCTCAGGGTAAGATTCTTTTTTTATTTATTTTTTTATTTTAAATTTTCATGGAAAGATTTACAGGGACAGTCTCAAAGATCGACCAGTCGATCAAGATCGACGGGTTGGTGACCACTGACATAGAGCATAGAGAGTAATAGAGCCCCGCTACCTAGTTCCCTCTCGTCCGTATTTCAGCCAGCAAGTCATACCAGCTCTGTATAAACAAGCACACGCTACAGTTGTCCACGACTTATCCAAGGCATCTGCTATATAATAATCTTCACATTTACTTTAAGTGCAGTGGTGCAGTGCTGGGCAACCGCGGTCAAACGGCGTTTGGGCTTCGAAGTGCGCGCATCCTATTATTATGCAAAGTCTAGGTGATAAGTGCCTAGACTTTGCATAATAATAGGATACCGTTTGGCCTCCGCCCATATTACGACTGCACCTGTGAGGTTTTGCCCGCTGCTCACCACCTTTTCTCTGTTTTCTTTAAGCCTACTGTTAGAAATTCCCTTCTCACTCACTCTCTCTAGCCCCCACCCTCTCGTTCTTTACTCTCGTTTACTCTCAGTGGCCACACCTGGACTATTATCAATTACCTCTCGCACCTGTGGTGGCAGGCTAATTAGTTCCCCTGTGGGCTTTAAATACGAGGGCTCTTCCCCTCGTTTCGGGTGGGGTCGTGTTGTATACTTGCCGAGTCATATTCTCTAAACATCTAGACTCTTTCGGGAGATCCTCTGTCTGCCTATGCTGTTTTATCTCCGGCGTGAGACGAGGTGCAAGCTTTGGCCACCTGTCGCCGTTTGCCTGGAGGGAGACATTGTACTGCGCTCTCTAATCCTCTACGGGAGGTATTCCAGTGTTCCACTCCAGACCAGCGCGCCAGATGCGCTCAAGCCTTCGTCTGCTGTCGCCGTAGCCTGTGGAGGAGACTGTTCTGCGCTCCCTGTAACTTCCACGGGAGGCACCCCAGCGTTCCACTGCAGACCCCAGCGCAGCTGTTCGTCCTGACGCACATCCAGACCAGCGCGCCAGATGCGCTCAAGCCTTCGTCTGCTGTCGCCGTAGCCTGTGGAGGAGACTGTTCTGCGCTCCCTGTAACTTCCACGGGAGGCACCCCAGCGTTCCACTGCAGACCCCAGCGCAGCTGTTCGTCCTGACGCACATCTAGACCAACGCGCATCTTCCGGACCCTCGGGCTTGGCACGCTCTCCAGTCACCAGCGCGCAACGCGCATCTGCAAGGGCTTGGCACGCTCTCCAGTCACCAGCGCGCAACGCGCATCTTCAAGGGCCTGGCACGCTCTCCAGTCTCCAGCGCGCAACGCGCATCTTCAAGGGCTTGGCACGCTCTCCAGTCTCCAGCGCGCAACGCGCATCTTCAAGGGCTTGGCACGCTCTCCAGTCTCCAGCGCGCAACGCGCATCTTCCAAGGATCCTCGTGCTTGGCACACTCCTCCTCGCAGACGCACCCCGAGGCGTCTCTCGGTTCCGACGCGCACACCAAGGTGTGGCGCGCACTCTGTTCCTCGGCTCCGACAGCGGCTACCCGGTGGACGACACCCTCGCCACCGCCACTGTTCCGACGCGCACACCAAGGTGTGGCGCGCACTCTGTTCCTCGGCTCCGACAGCGGCTACCCGGTGGACGACACCCTCGCCACCGCCACTGTTCCGACGCGCACACCAAGGTGTGGCGCGCACTCTGTTCCTCGGCTCCGACAGCGGCTACCCGGTGGACGACACCCTCGCCACCGCCACTGTTCCGACGCGCACACCAAGGTGTGGCGCGCACTCTGTTCCTCGGCTCCGACAGTCGGCTACCCGGTGGACGACACCCTCGCCACCGCCACTGTTCCAGCACTCTGTTCCTCGGCTCGGACAGCCAGCCACCCGGTGGCGATGCCCTCGCCCCGCTGCTGTCCCTGTACCATTACGCATACGCCTGGGTGAGTTTTGATTGTGATGTCACTCACCCAGCGTAGTGCCCTTGCCCCCGTTCCCGCTGCTGTCCCTGTACCTTTACGCATACGCCTGGGTGAGTTTTGATTGTGATGTCACTCACTCAGCGTAATGCTTTTTGCCCCCGTTCCCGCTGCTGTCCCTGTACCTTTACGCATACGCCTGGGTGAGTTATGATTGTGATGTCACTCACTCAGCGTAATGCCTCTTGCCCCCGTTCCCGCTGCTGTCCCTTTACCTTTACGCATACGCCTGGGTGAGTTTTGATTGTGATGTCACTCACTCAGCGTAATGCCCCTTGCCCTCGTCCCGCTGCTGTTCCTGTACCATTACGCATACGCCTGGGTGAGTTTTGATTGTGATGTCACTCACCCAGCGTATTGCCTCCTTTAGTTCTCACTTAGTTATTAGTTTGGACATTTCATCTCCCACTCTGTTTTGTTCTCTCGTGGATATTATTTTGGACATTTCATCTCCCACTGTGTGTTTGTTCACACGAAGATAGTATTTACTTTGTTACTTTGTTATTTGGACTGTTCTGCATCTGCTCTGTTTGTTCCCTTTGAATATTAACCCTCTCCTCTGTTCTGCAGAGCGGCCCAGATGTTTTCCCACCAGTCCCCAGTTCCTCCCTGTCCCCAGCCCGCCTCCGCGGTTCTCTGTCCCCAGTTCCTCCCTGTTCCCCAGCCCGCCTCCGCGGGCCTCAGTCCCCTCTGTTCCCTAGTTCTCCCCTTTCTAGTTCCACCTAGTTCCTGGTCCCAAGTTCTCCCCTTCTAGTTCCACCTAGTTCCTTGTCCCTAGTTCTCCTAGTCCCCAGTTCTCCTGTTCCCTAGCTCTCCTTGTCCCGACTTCTCCTAGTCTCTAGTTCCTCTGTTCCTTTAACCTTCCCCTAGTGTTCCTTTAACCTTCCCCTAGCGTTCCTTTAATGTTTCCCCTAGCGTTCATTAACCTTCCCTTGTTGTTCCCCTTTTCCTGCCTGCCTCTTAAAGGCACCTTTCCTTCCCCTCATATTATATTCCTGTATTTGTGATTCTCCCTTAAAGGGACAGTGCCCTTTTCCCTGTTTTTCCCTGTTGTTCAATAAATATCTGTTTCTTGGCAAACCATCATACCTGTCTTGTGTTGTGCGATTGGGGTCGGTTACAAACCATAACAGCACCCCTGTTTAAGTGTTATTAGTAGGTTACAGCAGTAAGCCTTAGTTTGCTCAGTAAATTATGGCCAATTCGTTTTATATTGTTTAATACAGTTAAATAAATAAATAGATAAATGAAAAGCAATTTTTTGTTTTGTATTTCTCCCCCCCCCCCCCCCCCCCCCCCGCACTGTACCAAAAATTATACCGAACCGTGACTTCAAAACCGAGGTACGTACCAAACCGTGGATTTTGTGTACCGTTACACCCCTACTGTATATATTAATACTACAACTCTGTACATACATCTGACATCTGCACTATTACTCAGTAGTACTCAGTACTACTCAGCGACCTCAATTACTACTCAGTAGTAAATACCGTATATATATATTCATTGAATTCAATCTTTATTTATACTCAATAAATACACTGAGTAGTTAAACTCATTTACAGTGCCGTCGAGATGTTACATTCACAAGTGTCACAGTGCGTTCATAAATATAAAGACATCAGACAATCAGAAAGAGCACATTTTAAAATACATACGTTTCTTGTTTTTTTAATAGCAAAAAATTCAAACAGAGGTAATAATTTTAAAACAATTACATATTGTGGTGACCTGATTGGTCATTAAGGTTCTAAACCGACCCATAGACACTAGAGTGTCTAGTTTCAGAGTTACCTGCAGGGTATTCCATGATGTAGGGGCAGAAAGGCCAAAAGCAGATCTACCAGGTTCAGTACAAACTCTAGGCACTCTAAGTGTAACTGACTGTATTGATAAGTATGGTATCATTAAACCACTACCGCTTTATGTACTTTAATTACTGGCCATACAGTACATGATATCTAAATATAATGAACACTTCCCACAATGAACCGGTTCTACACAAAGTTGTCTTTAAGTATTTATTGCAGCAAAAGGTACATAATACTTCTCTATTATACTTTGAACCTAAATCTTAGGGAATTATATCTATGGTACACTAGTAATATATAGCGGGAGATACTGGAAGGGTCCCCCTGGTTGTAAGCCAGCAGGGGTAGAGGATCTGTCGGTAGTAGAGAGTCTGGTCAACGATGACTAAGGAGACTCCAAGTACAGGAGACGGTGCAATAGTCTCTTGATCCACAGACGAATACAGCTGTTCTCCGTAGACTGTAGCTCCACAGTGAAGAAAGCTAGCCGGCCTCAGGCTCTCTGAGGCGCCGACTCGACTGGTCCAATCCAACACGCGTAGGCGTCGGCGATTCTCCGCTCCATAAATCACAGGACCAAAGCAAATATAATCCAGCCGCAAAGGGCTATGTAGTCGTCGGGTAGATTAATCCAGTGTACATGTCCACACGGTTCTCGTCTAGGTCTCCTCGGGTGAAAGCGCCATGAAAGCAGCCCAGCCTGGATAAGAACTCTAGCTAATACGAGGAAGCGTTGGTGATGCTGGTCACTGTAGAACTTTAGCCGCACGATACACTATACACAAATAGACTATTACTGACTTAATAGAAATATGTCGCACTCGACGGTATAGCGCCAAACTCTGACAATTCAGTTATTAATTCGCACGCGGTCTCAATGCTCTATTCTGGGGCCAAACAGGCCATACTTCACCGCACAGAGTATCGTGGGTGAGGCTTCAACTTATTGGGTAACTCTTGACTTCTGACTAAGTGCTTCTGTATTCACCTGCGCCATATTTATATGCACGGTGAACAAACTAGTGCCAGCCTCATTTCTGTCTCGTAGCCCTGGGCAAGGCCGGGCATGTCCAGACATGTCTTGACGGTGACTTTGAACCTGACTCTGGAGGCACGGCTCTGGCGCCTGTGGACCGCTGTCCAATAGGAGAATGAAATATTATGGTCTGGGCTAAAGGGATATTCCGTGTATATGTACAAGGAATATACAAGGGATATCAAACGATATACAAATACTATGCAATATATATCAATCAATAAATATATATATTCGGTTTAATCTGATCCTTTGTAACAGCCGCCCCCTAATTAGTCCCACCTAATTAGCTAAGCAGAGACAGATTAACCGCACTGTCCACTACTCAATGTCTGTTGTGAGGGGTCGGTCAGTTCACAAAGTCATGGGGTCATGGTCGTCATCGATAGTATCGGGGAGCCTTGGCAGTTCTATTAGCCTCGCCACGGGTCGGGTGTAGATCCGTCCTTGGACGAGCACTTCGGCTGCTCGGACCTTTCCGTCGGCACCGGTGATCACTTTGCTTACGCGGCCAGCCGGCCACATAGCTCGGGGTAGTGACTGGTCGATAATCATGACGACTGTTCCTTCTGTCAAATTGTCTCTCTCTTTCACCCATTTCTGGCGGGTCTGTAGAGACGGTAGATAGTGGAGTAGGAAGCTGTTCCAAAACTTGTCAGCCAATACTTGACTGTACCTCCACATTCTTCGGCCGTTCGCTTCTTCAGGCCTGTACATTGTCTGTGGTAGGGCGGGGTCCAGCCGCTCCATCAAGAGTGTGTTGGGGGTGACTGGGTCGACATCTGCTACATCACTTGAGACGTAACCGAGGGGCTTTGAGTTCAATACTCCCTCGATCTCCGTGAGGACTGTCATTAGGACTTCTTCCGCCACGGTCTGGGCCCCAAGCACGGCGTACAGGGCTGTCTTTATTGAACGTACTTCTCGTTCCCAAGTTCCACCGAAGTGAGGTGCGTTCGGGGGATTAAACTGGAAGTCAATCTGGGATGGAGCGAGGTGGGTCTTAAGTTCTGGGCCCATAGCTTGGAAGCTCTCTCTCAGCTCTCTTTCTCCGCCTTTGAAGTTTGTCCCGTGATCAGACAATAATATAGACGGTTTGCCTTTCCGCGATGTGAATCTTCGGAAGGCCATAAGGAATGAGTCTGTGCTCATGGTTGGAAGGAGTTCTATATGCATCGCTCGGGTGGTCATGCATTTGAATACAATACCCCACCGCTTCTCGGTACCTCTTCCTTTCTTTATATACAGCGGGCCGAAACAGTCCATACCGGTGGAGTGAAAAGGCTTGTCGCCAAGTCGGAGGCGACAGGGAGGTAGGTCAGCCATCCGGGGTATACTGGGGTGCGCTCGCCACTTACGACAGTCTAGACAGGTTCGCTGGAAGCGCCGCACTGCTTCTCTCCCTTGCAGTATCCAATAACGACGTCTGATCTCCGCGAAGACTCTCTCTGCCCCGGCGTGATGCACATCCTCGTCGTATTTCTTTATGATCAGCTCTGTGACCTTGTGTCGGCTGTTTAAGACTATCGGGTACTTGACGTCATCCGGTAAGTCTGGAGCTCTCCGCAGACGACCACCCACTCTGATGAGACCATGGGCGTCGCTCTCGGGGGCTAGGTGGAGCAGTCTGCTGTCTGATGGGACGGGCTTTGCTCCCTGTAGACAGTCTAGCTCATCGGGGAACGAGTCTCTCTGGGCTCGTTGTAGTAGAAGAAGTTCTGCTTCTTCGTAGTCAGCTGCTGTAATGTCAGTAGTGAGCTGAACCTCTGGGTGGTGCCACAGGAATGTCTTTAGCTGCGCACTCTCTAGGGTGAGGCAATCGTCTATGTCGGGGTCTGTGGAGACGAGTGTGTTCAATCCACAGAACATAGATTTCTTGTTTTCGGCCTCCTCTTTACTCGCTTCCCGTGGGGTGGGTGTAGGCCACTCTTCTTCCGGGAGCTTGAGGAACTCTGGCCCGTCACTGTATAGGTTGTGACGGGTGAGGTCATCCAGGGACATTCCCCGGGTGATGACGTCAGCTGGGTTGTGTTTTGTGTCCACATACCTCCAGCTTGCTACTTCTGTTAAATCTTGAATCTCTGTGACTCTGACTCCCACGAAGACCTTGTATCTGCACGAATCAGACCGGATCCATGTGAGTACTGTCGTGGAGTCTGACCACAAGATTGTTCTTTGCACCGGAATGGTGAGTTCACGTTGGATTAACGTGGCGAGTTGCGCTCCTGCTAGGGCTGCGCAGAGCTCTAGACGCGGGATAGATTGTTGCTTTCGTGGGGCTATTCTTGAGCGAGCCAGGATGAAAGCATGTATGTATTTCTCCTCCCTCCTCTCGGGCACGCAAGTAGGCCACCGAACCGTAGGCTACTTCGGAGGCGTCGCTGAAGACGTGCAGGTCCATCTGGCACGTCTCCGGCCTCACTGTGGGTGGGAAGTAGCTGCGGCG
The DNA here is from genome assembly GCF_963971535.1 of Notolepis coatsorum. Classification (NCBI taxonomy): domain Eukaryota; kingdom Metazoa; phylum Chordata; class Actinopteri; order Aulopiformes; family Paralepididae; genus Notolepis; species Notolepis coatsorum. The sequence goes on along the minus strand of NC_140169.1, from coordinate 91,482,625 downwards.
TATGTTGACACCTGGGAGTGAGCTGAGTTTGGTCTCCCACTCTCTCCATGTGGATGCAAGGTGTTCGGGTATGGGGTCGTCCCAGCCCTGGTCCTTGTCCCATAACGCTCTTACAATCATCTTTGCCCTGGTGGTGTAAGGTAGAATACATCCCAACGGGTCATATTGTCTGGCGAGTGTTCTGTATACACTCCGTCTGGTGGTCGGTAGTGCAGTCGACCTTCCCTGCTCCTTGGTCAGGGGTGTGTGTTTATAATGGAGCGAGTCTGTTTTGAAGCGCCAGACTAGTCCTAATGTCATTTCTTGGGCTTCTCCTGGGATGGTCGCCATCCAGGTCTCGCTGCTTGCTGCCTTGTCCTCGGGGGAGAGGCTGCGCAATACTTGCGGGTCGCTGCTGGCCCACTGCCTGAGATCAAAGCTGCCTTTGATCAGGGAGGCGCGGAGCTTGAGTAGAAGGGCCTCGGCTTCTTCTGGCGTCGAGACGCTTTGCAGACAGTTGTCCACGTAGAAACTATTTCCTACACTTTGTCGGACCTCTTCATCAGCTGCTGGGTCCTCTGCGACGTGCTTTTGCAGTGCAAACGTAGCACAGCATGGGCTGCATGTGGTTCCGAAAGGGAGGACTTCCCATTGATAGATGGCTGGTTGCTCATCCCCGATCCTCTCTCTCCATAGGAACCGCAGCAGGGGCTTGTCCTCCTCCACTAGTCTCACCTGCAGGAACATCCCTTTGATGTCGCCGCTGATGGCCACCTTGTCTTGGCGGAAACGTAGTAACACGCCTAGTAGAGAGGGGCCGAGTGTTGGGCCGGGCAAGAGCTCTTTATTCAGATTTTGTGATCCGATCTGGTAGCTGCAGTTGAACACAATACGATCCTTGCCGTTGTGGTGGACTTTGTGGTGCGGCACGTACCATGATTCGGTCGTCTGATCGGCCTCTTTAATGTCAATTTTCTTTATGTGTCCCGCTGTGATTAGCTTGTTAATCTCAGCGCGGTACACAGTCTCTTGAGCGGGGTCTCTGGCTAGGCGCCGCTCTGTGTTCAATAGATACCGCTCCGTCGCTTCTTTTGGGGCGTGGAAGGTAGGCATACCCTCTCGCCTCAGGAGTGGAGTTGCGTATCTCATCACTCCGTTGACTTTGACTCTCTTTGTCCCTTGCTCGAGGAGGGCTATAGCGTAAATGTCTTCCTTGGAACGAATGTCTTTCTTTTCGTTCTTAAAGGGCATTGTCTCTAGTGTCCATAGCCTCTCGACATGCTGTAGGAGGGTGGTGTCTTCTTCTGTCACTCTGGAGTGGAGGCAGCTAGTGACTGCTGTTCGGTTAAGAGACTTAGCGAGGGGGCCTTGTAATGTCCATCCTAGGCGGGTCTCGACTGCTGCAGGACAGCCTCTGGGCCCTGTGTGGACCCGGTCTATCGGGACTATGAGGTCTGCATGGTCGGAGCCTATCAGCAGGGTCGGGGTGGCACCGTCTATGAGCGGTATAGGTAGTTGACGCAGGTGCACATATTTATCCATCAGCTTGGCGATGGGGTAGGTGTACTGCGACAGGCCTATTTCTTGGCTGGTGAAAGCATTAGTAATCCTATACCGTCTCTCTGGCTGCCCGCTTGCTGCGATAGTGAAGGAGACATTCTCGCCCTTTATCGTCTTTAGATCTCTTCTTATTGTCCGAATCGTCATCTGGTTTTCGCTCCCCCGCAGCCCCAGCTGGGCCGCAGCGGACGCGAGGAGAAGGGTCTTCTCTGACCCGTCGTCAAGGACGGCGTAAGTGTCCATGACCTTGTCTTGGTAACTCAGTGTTACGCGGACCACCTTTAAGAGCACCCGGGCGCCCCCGCTGCTGGCGGGGTCAATGTACATAACACTTGCCTTTGTGCTGCTTGAGGGTGCAGGCTTTCTTCTGTTACTGTTGTGTAGGACATCTAGGTGGGCTCCGTCACACCGACTACACCTCTTCTTTAAGCGGCAATCGGCTGCCATGTGACTGCGCGCACATCGGTAACAGCGTCGGTTGGACTTTATCCATTGACTCACCTCGTCGGCGGTCATCTTCTTGAACGTGTCACATTGTGACAACCAGTGTTCCTTTTCGCAGTACGGGCACACCATCTTCCACTTCTCTTTCATCGAGGGGGTACTGTGGTTCTTGCTGCTCGGTACTGATTCTGATTGGTGCATGACGGTCACCAATCTTCGGCCATCAATTGCTCTCCTAGGTCCCTCTCTGGAGCTTGGTGTGCTCCGCATGAACATATCCAACCGTAGGCTGTTGACTTCTCTCGCCAGGAAGTCGGCTAGGTCTAGGAGGGATGGCTCGGGACCGTTAGGATCACGGTGGTCTCTTTGCTGCCTGAAGCGCTCTTGTCGGGCGGGCGGAAGCTTCTCTAAAATCCTCTCGACATTAGAGTTCGCGTACAGTTCGTGCATACCCTTTTCTCTTTGCGCCCCCAGCATCCCTACCAGGGATTGTACCTTGATAGACAGGTCATCTAGTGAGCGATTGTCTGTGGCTGGGGGTAGGCGGTCAATATGCCTTATCTCTTGTATTACGTAGTCCCATATGCGTCCATATCTTTGGTCGAGTGCTGCTAGAGCCGCTGTGTATGGGGTAGTAGAGGTGGCATAGGCCAGCGCTATATTGTGCGCTCGGGGCACCTTGAGGTGCTTCAGTAGGATAGCATACTTGTACGGTTCATCAGCTACATCGGACATCATTGTCTCTAAGCACATTCGTAGCTCCGTGTACTGTGCTCTGTTCTCGTGGGTGAAGTCCGGAAACGTCGGTGTGCCAATGTATGATGCCATGGATGGCTGGCACATCGGTGAGCGTTGGAAGAGAGGCCTCCTAGTCGAGTCTCCTCTTACGCCTCTTGGTGGGCTGGTACCTGCTGGGTACCATGGCCCGCGTATCCAGGTGCTATTCCTCGGGGCTGGTCGTGCGTCAAGCTCACCCGTGAATTGAGTCGGGGGTCTGTAGCGCAGAGCCGCGGGGGTAGAGCCTGGGCTGTACTGGACCTCCTGGTCCTGTGGAGTACTGTGCTGCTGTCGGGCTTGACTCTCCTCCTCTCCCTCTTCTTCTTCCTCTGGCAGGTCCTCTAGATCCTGTAGTCGTCTATTTAGCCTCTCCGCGGTGTAGACCGTTTCTTCCTTGTAACTGGGTCTCACTTGGACCGGTCGGGGAAGGGGTTCGGAGGGGGGTATAGGCTCTCTCTGGTGGTCGGGCTCAGGGTCGCTTGATCGGGTAGGGGAGGGTGCCCTTGACCCTTGTCTTGACGAGGCCCTGGAACCCTGTGCGGAGGGAGGGGGTGTTGCCCTGGTGATCAGCTGCTCCATTATCTGCGCTTGTAATCGGTCGCGCTCGGCTTCGCGCTTGGTGAGAGCGAGGTCGCGCTCTGCTTCTCTTTGGGCACCGGCAGCGGCGCGCTGGGCTTCGGCGGCGGCGCGCTGGGCTTCGGCCCGGTCCCTTACCATATTCTCTTCCGTCTGAAGGCGTCTAATCTCTAGACGTATACGATCTTCGTCGCTCCGTTGCTGCGCCTGAAGGCGTTCTCTTTCCATGGAAGAATGTTCGCGCTCACTAAGCGTCTGTGCTTGGAGTCGATCGCGCTCTGTTGAGGCTGCTAGGCTGGCGAGGAATGCCTGTGCCAGCATCTTGTCCGCCTCGCTGGGGGAAGACGCTGGTTGAGGTGATCCGCTCCTGGCAGTACTCGTTGGAGATCTGTTCTCCTGTGGCGAGTCCTGGAGATCCATCTCCGGGGTGCTCTCCTCTTCTTGTAGCGGGTAGAGTTCCATCCCTGGAGAGCTGTCTTTATCCTGGAGCTCTCCGGGGACTACTTCTTCGGTCTTGGCGGGGGGTAAAGTCGTGTCGGGTCCCTCCTGGTCCCTACCGTGAGCTTGGTCAGTTACGTTAGAACCCACTAGGGCCTCTATTGGCGGGGTAGCCTGGTCGATAGGGTCGGACATAATTTTACTATCTACTTTTTCCGCGTTTACCGTCTGTAGAAGGCTAGGTAGTATATTGGCAACGTAATCCTCTAAGTACTGAGGTGTCTGCCGTCTACGCTGCGGGCGATCTACTTTAGGAGAACCGTTTTGTGGAGTGTTCATCATAGGCCATGTCAATATTAATACCACTATATTAATATTACGCTAGTTACCCTCCGGCTCGAAGGACCAATTGTAACTGAGGGGTACAATTCCCTGACTGTATTGATAAGTATGGTATCATTAAACCACTACCGCTTTATGTACTTTAATTACTGGCCATACAGTACATGATATCTAAATATAATGAACACTTCCCACAATGAACCGGTTCTACACAAAGTTGTCTTTAAGTATTTATTGCAGCAAAAGGTACATAATACTTCTCTATTATACTTTGAATGCACTTGTAAGGCAAAGGAATGTGCGTAGGCAAATCAACAATGAATGTCCATTCTCTGGTTACGCAGGAGGTAATTATACAACCTGAATCTTAGGGAATTATATCTATGGTACACTAGTAATATATAGCGGGAGATACTGGAAGGGTCCCCCTGGTTGTAAGCCAGCAGGGGTAGAGGATCTGTCGGTAGTAGAGAGTCTGGTCAACGATGACTAAGGAGACTCCAAGTACAGGAGACGGTGCAATAGTCTCTTGATCCACAGACGAATACAGCTGTTCTCCGTAGACTGTAGCTCCACAGTGAAGAAAGCTAGCCGGCCTCAGGCTCTCTGAGGCGCTGACTCGACTGGTCTCCTCACAGGGTAAATCCAACACGCGTAGGCGTCGGCGATTCTCCGCTCCATAAATCACAGGACCAAAGCAAATATAATCCAGCCGCAAAGGGCTATGTAGTCGTCGGGTAGATTAATCCAGTGTACATGTCCACACGGTTCTCGTCTAGGTCTCCTCGGGTGAAAGCGCCATGAAAGCAGCCCAGCCTGGATAAGAACTCTAGCTAATACGAGGAAGCGTTGGTGATGCTGGTCACTGTAGAACTTTAGCCGCACGATACACTATACACAAATAGACTATTACTGACTTAATAGAAATATGTCGCACTCGACGGTATAGCGCCAAACTCTGACAATTCAGTTATTAATTCGCACGCGGTCTCAATGCTCTATTCTGGGGCCAAACAGGCCATACTTCACCGCACGGAGTATCGTGGGTGAGGCTTCAACTTATTGGGTAACTCTTGACTTCTGACTAAGTGCTTCTGTATTCACCTGCGCCATATTTATATGCACGGTGAACAAACTAGTGCCAGCCTCATTTCTGTCTCGTAGCCCTGGGCAAGGCCGGGCATGTCCAGACATGTCTTGACGGTGACTTTGAACCTGACTCTGGAGGCACGGCTCTGGCGCCTGTGGACCGCTGTCCAATAGGAGAATGAAATATTATGGTCTGGGCTAAAGGGATATTCCGTGTATATGTACAAGGAATATACAAGGGATATCAAACGATATACAAATACTATGCAATATATATCAATCAATAAATATATATATTCGGTTTAATCTGATCCTTTGTAACACTAAGTGTAAGCCAAAAACTGGATCATGTACGACAGGGCCCAGTGGTCCATTCCAATAAAGAACTAATATAATTTGGACAATCTCTAATTATGGCTTCATAAATACAAATATTCCAATGCACCTTACGTCTCTCTGCCAGAGAGTCCCACCCAACCTTATTATATAGGATACAATAACTATCACCGGTGATAAATCAAATGGCTGAATGGTAAACAGAGTCTAACGACTTAAGAGTGGAAGCGCTGCATGTCTATAAATCACATCTCCGTAATACAAAACAGATAGGAACACTGCTTCAACAACTCTATTTCTGCTAATCATAGGGAAGCTGGCTCTATTTCTATACAAAAAAACAATCTTTTTCCGTAATTTACTGGCGAGAATGCCCACATGATATTTAAATGTAAATCCTTCATCAATCCAAATACCAAGGTATTTGTATTCTGAAACTCTCTCGATATCAGAACCGTTCAGAGTAGATTAGGGCTGTCCCTGACTAAGGATTTGGATAGTCGACTATGATTGGCCAACATTTTCCGTTAGTCGACTAACAAAAATAAATAATAAAAGTATATATATATATATATTTTTTTTTTGTATCATTCCATTTGGGCTGTGGGGGGTGCTTAATGTCTGAAGGAGTCGACTGAAGGCTTCTTGTCCTCTGCAAAAGCATGCAATTGGTCCACTGATGGATACATCTTGATATTTGTCTAGTCTAGTGTGTTCATTAAATGGGTGAAATCCTCTTTCAGTGCCTCTGTGCCTGTTTTCGTAGGCAGTTAGCCTCTGGTATGTGTGCCATTAGCGTTAGCCACGCTTCTAGGCCTCTTTTCTTTTGGAAAGAATGAAAACAATTTATAATAACTTTTAATACATTTTTTATTTTTATTTTGTATTCGACCAAGAGGTTGGCAGTCGACTACGGCTCCTTTCGACCGATTAGTCGACTAATCGACTAATAGGGGTCAGCCCTAGAGTAGATATAAGTAACTATAAACAATATGTTTGGCTTTGGAAAACAACATGAATTTAGTTTTACTGGCACCAATTTTAGACTAATAAGTGCATCTTGCAGGGCATCAAAGGAGAGTTGTAAATATTTAGTGGCCAGTTGCACAGAATCAGCAGTACAATAGAGAACTGTGTCATCCGCGTAAAGGTGGCTTTGACAGCTGCTCAGAGATGAGACAATATTATTAATGTAAATGGTAAATAAGACAGGGCCCAGGATTGATCCCTGTGGAACACCTTTTGTGATGGGTAGAAGCTCTGATTGGGCATTTCCCATTTTCACACACTGAAATCTTTCTGATAAATAGTTTTGAAACCAATTGCAAGCACCTGTATCAAAGCCAACACTTTGTAATATTTGTAATATGAGAAGGTGGTCAACAGTATCAAATGCCTTCGACAAATCTACAAACAGGGCAGCACAATGCTTTCCTTTGTCAAGGGCTGATACAATGTCATTTATAACTACAGTAGCCATCGAGCTTGTACTTTTCATGTTTTTCTCTAAAACCAGATTGGTGTGGATTTATTATAGAGTGCTTTGTGATGAATGTTTTAAGTTGGTTGTTTACCAATGACTCCAGGATTTTTGCTAGACAGGATAACTTGGAGATTAGTCTGTAATTATTTAGGTCACTTGTATCCCCCCCTTTATGCAATGGGGTCACATGGGCTGTTTTCCAGGCAACAGGAACCACACCGGTTAGTAGTAAAAGATTATAATATGTGTTATTTGCTCCGAAACCAATGGTGCAGCTAGTTTGAGGAAAAAAGGATCCAATCCATCCTCTCCAGTTGATTTCCTGCATGGCTTGAAGTGCTTCAAGAACACAGTTTACAGACAAGGGTTGTAAATTAAACTGAAAATAATTTCCCATCTGAGGAATATATATATTTATTATATATATATTTATTCTCAACGTATATATATATATCTATCAACACCTGTTGTTACGGTTTGGTGGTGGTGTGGACCCAAAATGCAGAACAGGACGAGAAGAGAGAGGCAGGCAGGACACGACGGGGTGTAGTTCAACGAAAAGGCTTTACTTGTATTTTACAAGGCAGCAATACAGTACACTACCAAACATGAACAAAAACCTCAGCAATGCTGGCAGAGAACCAAATACAAAAACTCATTATCACAGGGTACAGACCAGAGACATACAGGAAACAATGATAACATTGATAACGAACCGACAGGGGAGTAACAGGGAAACACAGCATAGGGAGACTAATTACAATGAGACACACCTGGACAGAGACACACGCTGACAAACAAAGTGACACCAAATACATGACAGGACTGAATAACAATACATACAAATACAAGAGACAACACACTAGACCAGACCAGGAAACAGAGTGGGCAACATGAACAACATGACGGAGAATATATTAAACATTAAGGACATATTGAGAATACAAACATGAATGACCAACAACAGCGGCAGTAGCGGGTTAGTCCACTAGATGGCGTCACAGGCTTAGGGATGGGAGCAGGATGAATAGGGAGCTGTCCAAGAGAGGCTGAGGGAAAGGGGGGTGCAGGGAAGGGTCTCCGAATTGGCGGGGGGATGTGGCCAGGCTGAACAGGTGGATTGTGACACCTGTCTGTAAATACCTACACATAAACCTTTTACATATCTGTATATATATATATGTACATATCCCGTACCTACGCTTACTAGTTAGGCCAGTATGTACTAAATTAGTACTGCACTCCTACATTACTACTCATTTATATATTCTATACCCAGTTGAATCACCTGTATATTCTATATTACTATTGCAATATACTGTTACATTTGCCAAACTTATTTTCATTGTACTCTACTTGTGCTGTATAATGTATATGACAATACATTTGAATCTAATTGTGACATCCTCAGGGCACGACGCAAAACAAAAGTTGATTTCTTGAACTGATTTAATGAAGAAGCATCCGAATCTTCATCCAAACCGTAAAATCTGTATGAGTACAAATGCATACAAAAGATACTATTACTATCACAAGTCCATCACCAATGGTTGGAACATCACTAAAACATATACCACAATTATTATCTCCATCAATCAATACCTTATTGGCTGCGTGCCAGTACATGAGAACATCGATGCGTTACTGTAGTGTTTCTTCTGTCAGTTTCTTGGAAGATTGTCTTGATACGTTGGCTTGATGGATAGTTCTTTAGTTATTAGAACGGCAGGTAATTTCGTTACCACTCAAGTTCATGGTCCAACGCAAGAGAAAGAAGGCGGAAACACGTCACCGGATACCAGGGGTGTCAACTCTTGTGAGATGTGGTAATTGCACAAATAAAATAGAAAACACAGTGCGCCACTAATATATATCTTATATAAACAAATAAGAAATACATTGAAAAGCAATTGAGTGTATTATTACTATTATACAAAATAAGCATATACATTTTAAACATAAATAACTATATTAACCAACTGTTAACCATAGCTGCAGTTACACTAATCTTATCGAATCTAATTGTGATCAGTTGCAAATTGCTTTCGTGTTGCCTGTGGATTCTGTGTGCACACGGTCCTGTGGTTGCATGCTCTTATATGGAGCTGGCGGGGCATTTATGTATGCAAATTCAAGTGTACAAGAACACGTTTTCAATGTAAGAATCAGTGGCATTCCTCATTCGCGGGAGCACAGCTGAGAACACTTTCCATGTGTTCATGTATCCGGCTGGGATCTTTCTTAGGGTTGGTCTTACAAAGTTTGTAAGAAGACATTTAAGAAGACACTTAAGAAAATGTTCCAGAATGATGTCTATTGCTCTTAGAGGATGCTTCTTTAAAACCTAGTAAACCAACGTTGCGAGAGATAGATATAGTGTAAGAGAGTGAGTGAGAGAGAGGGGGAAGAGGGGGGGGGTTATCTAGTGATTGGCTGACTGCTCAGAGCTGAGACTACTGAGGCATGATGGGAACAGAGTACAGCCCTCATGGGGGGCCTGCTGGTGAAATACCAGCACATAGTCTACTGCAAGTTAGTGGTTTGTGGAGACATCATTATCAACCAACAAAATTATCCATATCTGTATTCGGATACGGAAATGGGCGTGGTTTATAGCAGAATTTTCATTTATGTATTCATTTATTTGTCACGTTAAATCCAGCAAATGTATTTTCTAACCTAATTGGAAATACAATTGTTATGCCTTCAAAGCATCAAATTGATGTAATATTGACATATAATTAAGTATTAAGTATGTAAAAGATAATGTATAGCTTACGAGGTCATTGTCGCGAGGCGCCTCGGTATTCTAAACGTAGTGAAGGTAAATTATTTTGCGACAATGACAGAGTATAGCTATACATTATCCCGCTTATTACATGGCTAACTTACTAACAATATACCTAATTCATTTTACACCATCGACAAGACGAGATCAAATGCAGACGCAGTTCTGTTCTGTCGCTCCGCGCTGTCATCGCCGGCAGCTTCGCCGGCAGCCGGCAGGTGTGTCTGATTGCACTGATGCAGTGTGTGTCAGTGGGCTTGATTGCGAACAGCGGTCATTATTGCTCGGCAGAGGTCCGTTATCGAGTAATAACGGACCTCTGCCGAGCGCTATTGACCAATCACAATCAAGCATTTCGGCGAATGTTAAAACGCCATGTAATAAATGTCAATAATATGTATATATTATATTCATAATTAATTATGTCAATATTACATCAATTTGATGCTATTTATACCTCCTCATACTGTACTTGTCATCTCTCTTTATTCTTATTTTTAACTAAACTAAGTCTTATGAACTGTCTGAAGACTTGAAATTGACCCCCCCCCCCTTTAACTGGGGGACAGTGAACAATCAGAAACTGAAAAAGATATTTACAACAGTAGTACATAACAGTAATAGTATATAAAATGTTTTTATTATTATAATTTGTTTTATTTTTATGACACAGCCTGTAGATGATTACGAGCAAAAAAAACACTTTTAGTGATATTTAGCACTCTTTGTTAAGAGTGTAGAAGAACAGCAGGCCTTTGCACACACACCACCTTCCCTCCCCTGCTAAAGCAGGTATGTTGTTTTATGTATCCTGTGTAGACTAATAGGCTGCCCATACAATTTTGTTGTTCTCTGACAATAAAGTTGAATGTAATCTCATATTTGTGTGATGTTCTGAAAACAAAATCAGCTTTATAGAGCAGAAAGAGTTTTAAGTATGAGCGTCGGAAACTAATCTTAAAAAAAATGCTCACGTCTACAAATTCAACTTGGCCCATGTTCAAGATTTTATTTCTAAAGTCTATCTAATGAATTATTCATTCATGTCATAAATAGCCTAAATATAAAATGTTCCATACATGAGGAAGGACGAGCGGATACCACCCTAGTTCCAATCATGTCTGCCTTCAAAAGATACTTATAGTCATATTTTTCTCTTGATTTAGAGTAGTGGAAATAGAGCTCATAAGATAAAAAAAAAAAAACATATTCTGATTTGGGCTCATAGTCCACTGCAAATTCTGATGCTTCGATAAATACCAGCACATGGTCTACTGCAAAGAGAGAGAGAGAGAGAGAGAGAGAGACGGAGAGAGACGGAGAGAGACGGAGAGAGACGGAGAGAGACTGAGAGAGACGGAGAGAGAGAGAGACGAAGAAACAAAGACAAAAAACCTTCAAGCGACATAAACTTGAGCTTGAGTCCCCTCTCTGAGCCGGAGGAATGTGTCCATATTGTACAACTCGCCTTACCTCATCCACCATTAGCTCCAGCCCCATCACCTCATCCACCATTAGCTCCAGCCCCATCACCTCCACGCCTGCTTGGCATTTTCTCTCAATTATGCCATGCATCGTCTCTAAGCAACAGCTGGGGAACATTTTGTACAAGGTTTGTTCGTGAAGACTGGAGTTAAACAGATCTATATTAGATCTTATTTTCCATCTACAAATCAAACTAGAAGAAGAAGATTGCTTTATTGTCAATGTGCAAGGTCATTTTTATTTGTCTTTTCATCTATCCCTCCTAGTTACACATACACACAGTCCTCATATCCCTCCTAGTTACACATACACACAGTGCTCATATCCCTCCTAGTTACACATACACACAGTCCTCATATCCCTCCTAGTTACACATACACACAGTCCTCATATCCCTCCTAGTTACACATACACACAGTCCTCATATCCCTCCTAGTTACACATACACACAGTCCTCATATCCCTCCTAGTTACACATACACACAGTCCTCATATCCCTCCTAGTTACACATACACACAGTCCTCATATCCCTCCTAGTTACACATACACACAGTCCTCATATCCCTCATAGTTACACACACAGTCCTCATATCCCTCCTAGTTACATATACACACAGTCCTCATATCCCTCCTAGTTACACACACAGTCCTCATATCCCTCCTAGTTACATATACACAGTCCTCATATCCCTCCTAGTTACACATACACACAGTCCTCATATCCCTCCTAGTTACACATACACAGTCCTCATATCCCCCCTAGTTACATACACACAGTCCTCATATCCCTCCTAGTTACACATACACAGTCCTCATATCCCTCCTAGTTACACATACAGTCCTCATATCCCTCCTAGTTACACATACACACAGTCCTCATATCCCTCCTAGTTACACATACACACAGTCCTCATATCCCATACACACAGTCCTCATATCCCTCCTAGTTACATATACAGTCATCGTATCCGTCCTAGTTACACACACAGTCCTCATATCCCTCCTAGTTACACACAGTCCTCATATCAAAGAGAAGCCGCCTATTCTCAGTCCTTGCCCCACAATGGTCGAATGAACTACCCATCCCAGTTAGGACAGCCGAATCCCGTCCAATCTTTCGCCGTCGACTAAAGACTCACTTCTTCAACCATTATCTGAAATGATAAAAAAAATAAAAATCTAACCCTGACTAACCTTACTGTCATGCACTTGTCCTAATAAACTAATCATGTCTCCTCTGGGACAGTATGGACAGACAGACAGGTTATCATGTCGCCTCTGCGACAGTATGAACGGACAGACAGGTTATGAACAGACAGACACACACACAGGACTATTTGTTAGATATGACTTAGTCCAGAATTCCTGTCTATAGGCTACTATAGTTGAGGAGATACCAGTGGAGAGAGACCTATGATGAGAATAGTCACTCAACATGCAGTGGATGAAATAGTGAGAATAATCTATTCCCCATTCCTTCTAGGCTCAGCAAAGAGCCCTGGGATTTGAGCCATCAGGCCTACTTTCCAGTGTGGATCAGCCAGCAGCCTAGAGCCGCGCATAACGTCTTCGCCCATATGACTCATGCAGAACGTGCTGCTGACAAGGTAGAAAACGCTGCCAAATATCACCCCACCTTGCAGTCCTGTGTGTGCAATTACATCATGGTGCACGTGTGCACACACACACACCATACCATGACAGGATTACCACAGAAACATGATGAGACTGTGGAGAATGAACGATAACGAATGAGTCCGTGATGAGTCCGTTGATAGCTTCTATATTGTATTGATATTGTGTGATGAGTCAGTTGATAGCTTCTACATTGTATTGATATTTTGTGATGAGTAGGTTGATAGCTTCTATATTGTATTGATATTGTGTGTGATGAGTCAGTTGATAGCTTCTATATTGTATTGATATTGTGTGATGAGTCAGTTGATAGCTTCTACATTGTATTGATATTGTGTGATGAGTCCGTTGATAGCTTCTATATTGTATTGATATTGTGTGATGAGTCAGTTGATAGCTTCTACATTGTATTGATATTTTATTATTTTGTGATGAGTAGGTTGATAGCTTCTACATTGTATTGATATTTTGTGATGAGTAGGTTGATAGCTTCTACATTGTATTGATATTTTGTGATGAGTAGGTTGATAGCTTCTATATTGTATTGATATTGTGTGATGAGTCAGTTGATAGCTTCTACATTGTATTGATATTTTGTGATGAGTAGGTTGATAGCGTCTATATTGTATTGATATTGTGTGATGAGTCAGTTGATAGCTTCTACATTGTATTGATATTGTGTGATGAGTCCGTTGATAGCTTCTACATTGTATTGATATTTTATTATTTTGTGATGAGTAGGTTGATAGCTTCTACATTGTATTGATATTTTGTGATGAGTAGGTTGATAGCTTCTACATTGTATTGATATTTTGTGATGAGTAGGTTGATAGCTTCTATATTGTATTGATATTGTGTGATGAGTCAGTTGATAGCTTCTACATTGTATTGATATTTTGTGATGAGTAGGTTGATAGCGTCTATATTGTATTGATATTGTGTGATGAGTCAGTTGATAGCGTCTATATTGTATTGATATTGTGTGATGATGAGTCAGTTGATAGCTTCTACATTGTATTGATATTGTGTGATGAGTCAGTTGATAGCTTCTACATTGTATTGATATTGTGTGACATACAGGGGACGCCATCAGGGCCAGCTGCCTTACGTGCATTAGTCCTGCTCAGTGCGGCACACACGTCAGTGGGGGAGAGAGTGAGGGGTTGGAGGTTGGCAGGGAGGGCAGCCTTGGTGGGCCCCTCCAGGTTTTCCCTGTCAAATCAGGAAGAGAGGGGTCACTGGTTCGGGGAGAGTTGTTGGTGGGTTTGTAATCAGTAATGGCCTTGATGCCCTGCCACGTGTGCCGGGGGTCGGAGTAGTTGAAGTGCTCTTCAACCCTTAGCTTGTGGCTGTGCTTGGCCCGCTTGATTCCTCTATTCAGGTTAGCCCTCGCTGAACAGTAGTCACCAGATCTAAAAGCAGTGTCACCTGCCTTTAGTAGTGAATGGACCTCTTTGTTCATCCACGGCTTCTGATTGCAGAATGTAGTGATCTGTTTAACGGTGGTGACACTATCAATATTGGAGTTGATGTGGTCAACAATGGAGGAGGTATAGGAGTCGATGTCTGTATGGCCTGGATGGCAAACATACTCCAGTCCGTGTGTTGGAACCGGGGGATTCACACGTTTGATGAGTGGGGTGTACTTTGGGAGCATGAACAAAAAGGAGTTGTCAGATTGTCCCAGGCGGGGGAGGGGAACAGATGTGTATGCATCAGCTATTGGTGTAAACATGGTCTAATGTCCTGTCTCCTCTTGTGAGGCAAGATACATGCTGGTGAAATTTGGGGAGAAGAGACTTTAGGTTGGAGTGATTAAAATCTCCTGCTACAATAATGGCTGCATGGGCGGAGTTTATGGGGGTGCAGGGGGTGCATTGCACCCCCTGGTGGCCGGGGGTGAAATTACTTTAAAAAAAAATAATAATAAAAAAATCAAGATTATTTTTATTTTAATAAAATTATAATAATTGTGAGAAACAAATCTGAATTCTATTATGTTTTGTTTTACAATACATTCATTTTATAATAGTAATCATGTCACATTATAAGGCGAACCTTCTGTAGTGTGGCAGTGAAAGGGTTAACGCGCGGCCAAGCACCAAGCAGCAGCAGCAAAATGCCCCGCGCGATAGATTGTAACGCTTGTACAAAGCCACTTATTCTGAGATGATAATTAATGTATCTGGATAACCAATGCACGGATTTTGTCGAGGCAGGTAGCGTTATTTCGGGAACATTGATATCTATAGTCTGGTATATTTTTCGTCCACGAAAAATGGAGGCTGTAATAATTATTATTGCTCGAGAGTCTCTATGAATAATAATAATTAGAGCCTCCATTTTTCAAGTCAGTTAAAAATGATCCCCCGTAGTGCTGTGTGTGTGAGTGTGTGTGTGTGCTGCTGTACTACCTAAATAAAATAAAAAATTAGGGGTTAGGGGCGGGCATTGTAAAAACGCTAAAATAATAAAATAATGGTCAAAAAAATCGCGGGTATCGTTCGCCAAGGACTCGCACCCCCTGGCGTCAAGTTCAAACTCCGCCTATGAATGGCTGCCTCTGGGTGTGCGTTTTGTTGTTTGCTCATGTCCGTATCAAGCTGCAGTCCCAATGGTAGTTGTAAATTCCCTGGGTTGAGAGAATGGTCTGCATTTGATAATGAGATATTCCACGTTAGCAGAGCAGTGACTCACAATGGTGGCGGTATTTGTGCACCAAGTTTTGTTTACATAAATGCACAAACCTTCACCTCTGGATTTGCCGTCAGCTGTTCTGTCCGGCCTGTAGAGAGTGCGTCCTGGTAGCTCAATAGCACTGTCGTGAATCCTGCTATTTAACCAACTTTCTGTGAAAATCATGACTTAGTCCATTTGTGATTGATGATCCGTAGCCACAGTGCATCCATTTTGTTCACCAGAGACCACAGGTTAGCTAGAAAGGCTGGGTAACGCAGGATGATGGGGAGCTACGGTTAGCCTAGCTCGCAGTCCTCCACGCTGAAAGATATCGGTCATAATCAGCCAGTATCACCTCGTCACTTGTGTTCGTGAAGTTTCTGCATTGTGTTTATCTCTTATTCCGAAGTCGACCTTGTACTGGCTGTACAACCGTTTCATCCCCGTTAATGCTATCCGTAATCAGAAGAATTCGACAATGGCAAACGTGGTACCTTTCTTGGAAAAACGTTGTTTAGTCCATAAACATAGCCTCTGTACCAGATGGAAACACTGTTCTGTAATGTCCTTGAACAGTCTTAATTCATTCTTCTCCACCGTCTCTTATGCTATTAGTCCAATGGTTCTGGGTCTCGTCGTAGCCAAAACCTCCCCTGTTAGCCGAAGCTAGCGATGATGTGGCATATTCCCCTCCCCCACCCAGCGAGGGTGAGGAGGGATCTCACAGTCTCTGATCAGCACGTCTGCTCAATTGTGCGTCGTGTCTCAATCCAACTTACCCCGGAAGGAACTCATGGCTCATAACGTTCTCCCCATAGCAATGGGCCCGCCCCCTCTTCTTGTTACTACGTGACACACTACCATGGCAATGGCTGTTCCCCTTTAACACACTAAACGTCCGTCTCTATCGATGCCATTCACCAGTGCTTATCAGTGTTTATGTTAACAAGCTGCTGATGACCTCGGAGCCCAGGGCCCCGTTCCCCGTACCTGGATAACTGAGTTAGCCGGATAACTTTCGGTGAAGTCTGACTTAAGCCGGACTTTCCGGTTCCCCGAATCTGGATTGTCCAAATCACCATGACAACAGATCCAAAAGTTTGAGCCTGGTCGAAAGCAGGGTTTAAGTTCAAGTTAGCCGGATGAACCATCGCCACGCCCCCGCAAAGAAGTGACAGCGCGTTTCCTGAAATTATTCCCACAGTCTAGGATCTGCATTATACCATTCTGAATTACGTTTTTGTGCTCCATTCTTCCAGAGGGGTCTTTTGAAATGTAAAATAGACCCAAAATGCTGATACTAAATTCACTTTGTCCTAAATAATGCACGTTATATACCGTGGCGCTCGCTCGGTGCAACAACAACAAAATAAAGAATATTCTAAACACGGGTCTCTCGTTCATTAATGTATAAACAATGAATGTATCCCATCTGGCACAGTGGCGCAGCGGTAGTGCTCAATCCTGGCAACCCGGGGACCGGTGTTCGAAACCCCGTGTTTCCAATATAATTTTTTGGAATATAATATTAATGATTATACGCAAAGGTAGCCTAGTTTTAAGTTAAAATATTATAAATCTACATGCATTGAGGATGTCATTCTTTATATAGCTCTCAACGTGCACCAAATAGAATTATTCCTATATTGCAAAAAGAAGGAAGAGACTAGGTTTCGAACCCCGGTCGTCTGCGTGAAAGTCAAAAGAAGAACCCGTTACACCACAGTGGAGATAAGTAAAAGATCGACCATACATCAATCAATGGGAAAGAGAGCCGTATCGTTATTCTGTATAACAGTTTAACTAATTATTTTCGCTAGCAAGATCTCATTTGATTATTCAATCCAGCAGGCAAGTTTAAAGAAATATAATCTGATTGATTGAGGTAATGAGGGACTTAAAATTAGCCTATAGATAACGCATTTAACTTGTCGGCGAGGCGATTGAGCCGTACTGCAATATGTTAATAAAGTTTTAAATCAATTAATCAATCAATGCCGCTAGAGAATCAGGATCTCTGCTATCGATACGTGCTGGCTTTTCAAATGAAGCGGCCGCGCGCACTAATCCTGGGTCTCAAGTCTGGTTTGAGTTAACGAGACTGAATCCACCTTCGAGGAACAGGAAAATCCCGGCTTCAATCATCTCGTTAACTGAATCTGGATAATGGGACTCTCGATCGACTTAGTTGAACCAGGTACGGGGAACAGGGCCCAGGGCTCTATTAGAACTGGCTTCCCAGTCTAACTTGAAAACACACACCACTAAATACTGTCCTCCTCATCTGAGATCTAATAGCAGATGCTGTCACCCACCGATATATACATTATATACACATTGAAAAACATAGATTCCTTCAACGCGTACCCCTCTTTTGTTTACACTCACGGCTGGGGTGGGGGGTTCGGCCAGTTGGCGGCACTGTGATTATATTCCCCCGGTGTCCGATCTCGTTGGGAAGCTGTAGATCGCCGATGATGTTGTCGGATTGTTGTAATCCAATGTCCAAAAGATATTGTATGATATGAAAGCAAGACTGTTCTGTCTGAGCAGACAAATAGGTATATTACCGCTAAATATGTATATTACTGCAAAACTGGAGAGACGCAGAGCCTCAATATATTCTCAATATATAAGTGTTTTTATATTGTGAACCATGATACATAGGGTTTTTATGTTGAGAATGTCAGGGGAACGTCAGACCACACTTCCCATCACTATGCAGATATGATGAACACCGACTGGAATATTGAACAAGATTTTCCAACTAAGCAGATATTGAGATATACTATATCTTCACACACACTAGAATAGAATATTTTATATTATCATAAACCTTGGAATCTCTCCTCTGATTAATACAGCTATGCATTATTGAACCCACCAGTGTGTCTAGGGGATTTTAACCCCCTTTTCTGTTGGGAGAAAAATAGGTGGTGAGATCTTAACTGACTGTTGCACCTGCTGACTGCCTCCCAATCGCACGCATAACCCTCGGCTCAGACTATTCTCTCCTCCCCCTAAGCCCCCTCACCTACTGTACCTCCCTCTCCCCCTTTCTTCTCTCTCTCCCTCTGGTTCTCGCTCTCCCTCTGGTTCTCACTCTTCCTTTCTCTTTTTCCCTTTCTCTTTTTCCCTCTCTCCCTTTCCTTCTCTCTCCCTTATTTATTGTTGTCCTTGTATACTATATTGCTACTGTCATTTTGCATTTTACGTATTGTATTTTATTTACTTGTGCATGTACATAACCTTGTTTTTGTTACAGCCTCCCACCCCCTTCCCACAAAAGGCCTTTGCTTTTTGGACAGGCTGCTTTTGTATATAAGAATTTGTTCTTAATTGCTTGCCTGGATAAATAAAGGTTAAATAAAAATTAAATAAAAGGTGGTGAGATAACTCTTCAGAAACATAATCTGAAATACTAATATAGCCAATTACCCAAACTGATGGTCTTAGTCTCTACTGTTCAGTAAGACTGATGGTCTTAGTCTATACTGTTCAGTAAGACTGATGGTCTTAGTCTCTACTGTTCAGTAAGACTGATGGTCTATACATTTTACTCAACAGTATAGACTAAGACCATCCGTTTTACTGAACAGTATAGACCAGGGGTGTCAAACTAATTTTCACAGAGGGCCACATCAGCATTATGGTTGCCCTCAAAGGGCCAAAGACCGTATAAATGTTAATGTAATGTAAAATAAATGTAGCTACTCATTTACATATTGTTAAACATGTTGTTTCTGTATTTATTACTTATTCAAGTTATACATATTGCATATGCATTTGCATAGATGTACAAATATATGTTAGCTTATGTTATTTTAACAAATAATTTTAGTTTATCAGAACCCCATATTACTCCATCAATCAATGATCAAACCATTCAAGTAAATAACAAAGAAGAATATCATCAAATACAAGCTATGACATTAAGTTTGTTCAAAACCTTTTTGTCACAGTCAAGAGGGGCAGAACTAACAACTGTGAGCTGCAAAGAACGCGTGGGACAGATGTAGCAGATGTTACAAAAACAAATGGCTTGCAGAGGCCATACATCCAACTAATGGAAGATAGTTTAATTAACTTTAATTAACAGATTGCAGAATGGGTACAGTACAGTACAGCTCAATACACACAATTGTTAAGGGTATGCAGACCAGAGAAAGACTTTCGACTTGTTTACATCAGGGTCCCCCATTTTCAATTCGTAATGAAATTGCTATTATGTGTCTGCATGAACACACAACTGTAACTGTACTCAAAAATAACAAAATAAGGGTTGTCTCAGTTCACAACTATATTGGTCAAGTTTTGGGTGGGACTTGTTTGCGTCCCTACAGCTTCTTATTCAATTGAGCGAGATGCTCGGTTATGTCACACAGCCAGCTTGCATCTGACAGTTCAGACAATATTTCTTCAACCCTTTGTTACCTATTCCGCCTGGATCTTTTTTGTATTTTGGGCTATAAAATTGTCAAAGAATGTCTGAGGAGTAAGTGCTTTTGGCTTTTTTCCTTTATTACTTCATCAATACCTCAGATTCTCGAAGTCAACTTCCTGTCTGTTATTGCTACGCAACTGCAGCGTGGGGGGAAACTGCCCCGCCTGGTACATTGTGTACACTATTTAGTGGAGAAACGGATAGTTAAAGTGGCAAATTAAAGACAATCAAGCAGACTTTTCTTCAGTCCTTCACAATGCCAAAGAGCTGGTGTGTTACGCGTTATACTAATGACAAAAACAGAAATCCAAATCGGAAGTTTTATACCATCACAGAGGAAAAAGTGGCTGGTGGCTAACGTTTGGCTAACTCGCTCTGATGTTGTGGGAGTGGTAATCAGGGGGAGTTTCTTTGACTCATATCTCGCCTTAGAATCACCAGAAAGTAGGGATGCTCGATATTGGCTTTTTTACCGATACCGATATTCCGATATTGTCCAACTCTTAATTTCCGATACCGATATCAACCGATATCAACCGATACCAATATATGCAGGGTTTCCCTGTCCAAAAAACTGAATAATTTCAGGTAACTAATAATTTCACTGGATATATATATAACAAATATTGTTATTGTTTTTTTTTTTTTTTTTTTAACCGATACCGATATTTTCCGACATTGGTCGGCCGATAATATCGGACATCCCTACCAGAAAGGCTTTCGAAATAGTGAAATGCCATGTTGGCCTCAATATTTTCAAAACAAATCGTATGAAAATTTTATGAAATGAACAAGAATGTGATAAAACATGTAATAAAAACGGAGCTCAATGCATGGATTTGATGGTAGAAATCCGTATGGTCCCCCTATACCAAGATGGCGGCGGTCTTGTGACATCAGAGTGTCTTCGAGAATGTTCAACACACATGTATGTGTAAGAATGTGTAATAACTAAGGCTGTCAAAGCTTTATTAACGCATTAACCCACAATTATTTTAACGCCGCTATTTTTTAACCCAAGATTAATGTTAAAATAAAAAATAAAAATCTTTTTTACCAGAGCTCTTGGGGGGCCACATAAAATGACGTGGCGGGCCGCATTTGGCCCGCGGGCCATGAGTTTGACACCTATGGTATAGACTAAGTAAGACCATCCGTTTTACTGAACAGTATCTAGACTAAGACCATCCGTTTTACTGAACAGTATAGATTTAGTCTATACTGTTCAGTAAAATTGATGGTCTACAATCAATCAAACAATGACACAATAACAAAACTCACACAATTTTAACTTTTTTTACGGTATGAAGCACAATCTCTAGAGGCTCATACAGAACCAAGCATTTCACTGTAATGTACATGTGCCTTATGTGACAAATACATTTTTTTAACTTAAACTTGAATACTCCTCATACCCCTCCTAGTTACACGTACACACGATTTTCAAGCAAAAATATGAAAGTTTTTAACGTATTCACCTTTACCTTGTGAGTCCATAACCTGCTCATCATGTGAGGAACAAAAGAGATCAATACCTGTACATCAGTGTATAGGTCACTTCAATTACAATCCTCCACTAGCAATATGAGAAAAAGATTCAGTACTCAGACGGCCTTGGAGCTAATATTTGAAGAGAGTGAGGCATATGGTGAAGTGGAAAAGATGAGAGTGTTTCAAAAGATGAGGATAGTGTAGAAATATATTCTGAGTATTCTGATTATGAGAGTGAATTTGAAGATGAGCTTCACTCAGAACATGTACCAGAAGCCCCTAGAAGAGCCCCACAGCCAGCCACTAGAGGAGCCCCACAGCCACTAGAGGAGCCCCCCAGCCACTAGAGGAGCCCCACAGCCACTAGAGGAGCCCCACAGTCACTAGAGGAGCCCCCCAGCCAGCCACTAGAGGAGCCCCACAGCCACTAGAGGAGCCCCCCAGCCAGCCACTAGAGGAGCCCCACAGCCACTAGAGGAGCCCCACAGCCACTAGAGGAGCCCCCCAGCCAGCCACTAGAGGAGCCCCACAGCCAGCCACTAGAGGAGCCCCCCAGCCAGCCACTAGAGGAGCCCCCCAGCCACTAGAGGAGCCCCCCAGCCACTAGAGGAGCCCCCCAGCCAGTCACTAGAGGAGCCCCCCAGCCACTAGAGGAGCCCCCCAGTCACTAGAGGAGCCCCACAGTCACTAGAGGAGCCCCACAGTCACTAGAGGAGCTCCACAGCCACTAGAGGAGCCCCACAGCCACTAGAGGAGCCCCCCAGTCACTAGAGGAGCCCCACAGCCACTAAAGGAGCCCCACAGTCACTAGAGGAGCCCCACAGTCACTAGAGGAGCCCCACAGCCACTAGAGGAGCCCCACAGTCACTAGAGGAGCCCCACAGCCACTAGAGGAGCCCCACAGTCACTAGAGGAGCCCCACAGCCACTAGAGGAGCCCCACAGCCACTAGAGGAGCCCCACAGCCACTAGAGGAGCCCCACAGTCACTAGAGGAGCCCCACAGTCACTAGAGGAGCCCCACAGTCACTAGAGGAGCCCCACAGCCACTAGAGGAGCCCCACAGTCACTAGAGGAGCCCCACAGCCACTAGAGGAGCCCCACAGCCACTAGAGGAGCCCCACAGCCACTAGAGGAGCCCCACAGCCACTAGAGGAGCCCCACAGTCACTAGAGGAGCCCCACAGTCACTAGAGGAGCCCCACAGTCACTAGAGGAGCCCCACAGCCACTAGAGGAGCCCCACAGTCACTAGAGGAGCCCCACAGCCAGTCACTAGAGGAGCCCCACAGTCACTAGAGGAGCCCCACAGTCACTAGAGGAGCCCCACAGCCAGTCACTAGAGGAGCCCCACAGTCACTAGAGGAGCCCCCCAGCCACTAGAGGAGCCCCACAGTCACTAGAGGAGCCCCACAGTCACTAGAGGAGCCCCACAGTCACTAGAGGAGCCCCACAGCCACTAGAGGAGCCCCACAGTCACTAGAGGAGCCCCACAGCCAGTCACTAGAGGAGCCCCACAGCCACTAGAGGAGCCCCACAGCCACTAGAGGAGCCCCACAGCCACTAGAGGAGCCCCACAGCCACTAGAGGAGCCCCACAGTCACTAGAGGAGCCCCACAGCCACTAGAGGAGCCCCACAGTCACTAGAGGAGCCCCACAGTCACTAGAGGAGCCCCACAGTCACTAGAGGAGCCCCACAGCCACTAGAGGAGCCCCACAGCCACTAGAGGAGCCCCACAGTCACTAGAGGAGCCCCCCAGTCACTAGAGGAGCCCCACAGTCACTAGAGGAGCCCCACAGTCACTAGAGGAGCCCCACAGCCACTAGAGGAGCCCCACAGCCACTAGAGGAGCCCCACAGTCACTAGAGGAGCCCCACAGTCACTAGAGGAGCCCCACAGCCACTAGAGGAGCCCCACAGTTACTAGAGGAGCCCCACAGCCAGTCACTAGAGGAGCCCCACAGTCACTAGAGGAGCCCCACAGTCACTAGAGGAGCCCCACAGCCAGTCACTAGAGGAGCCCCACAGTCACTAGAGGAGCCCCCCAGCCACTAGAGGAGCCCCACAGTCACTAGAGGAGCCCCACAGTCACTAGAGGAGCCCCACAGTCACTAGAGGAGCCCCACAGCCACTAGAGGAGCCCCACAGTCACTAGAGGAGCCCCACAGCCAGTCACTAGAGGAGCCCCACAGCCACTAGAGGAGCCCCACAGCCACTAGAGGAGCCCCACAGCCACTAGAGGAGCCCCACAGCCACTAGAGGAGCCCCACAGTCACTAGAGGAGCCCCACAGCCACTAGAGGAGCCCCACAGTCACTAGAGGAGCCCCACAGTCACTAGAGGAGCCCCACAGTCACTAGAGGAGCCCCACAGCCACTAGAGGAGCCCCACAGCCACTAGAGGAGCCCCACAGTCACTAGAGGAGCCCCACAGTCACTAGAGGAGCCCCACAGCCACTAGAGGAGCCCCACAGCCAGTCACTAGAGGAGCCCCACAGCCAGTCACTAGAGGAGCCCCACAGTCACTAGAGGAGCCCCACAGCCACTAGAGGAGCCCCACAGTCACTAGAGGAGCCCCACAGCCAGTCACTAGAGGAGCCCCACAGTCACTAGAGGAGCCCCACAGCCACTAGAGGAGCCCCACAGCCAGTCACTAGAGGAGCCCCACAGTCACTAGAGGAGCCCCAGTCACTAGAGGAGCCCCACAGTCACTAGAGGAGCCCCCCAGTCACTAGAGGAGCCCCACAGTCACTAGAGGAGCCCCACAGCCACTAGAGGAGCCCCCCAGCCACTAAAGGAGCCCCACAGCCACTAGAGGAGCCCCACAGTCACTAGAGGAGCCCCACAGCCACTAGAGGAGCCCCACAGCCAGCCACTAGAGGAGCCCCACAGCCACTAGAGGAGCCCCACAGCCAGCCACTAGAGGAGCCCCACAGCCACTAGAGGAGCCCCCCAGTCACTAGAGGAGCCCCACAGCCACTAGAGGAGCCCCACAGCCACTAGAGGAGCCCCACAGCCACTAGAGGAGCCCCACAGTCACTAGAGGAGCCCCACAGCCACTAGAGGAGCCCCACAGCCACTAGAGGAGCCCCACAGTCACTAGAGGAGCCCCACAGTTACTACAGGAGCCCCACAGCCACTAGAGGAGCCCCACAGCCACTAGAGGAGCCCCACAGTCACTAGAGGAGCCCCACAGCCACTAGAGGAGCCCCACAGCCACTAGAGGAGCCCCACAGTCACTAGAGGAGCCCCCCAGCCACTAGAGGAGCCCCACAGCCACTAGAGGAGCCCCACAGCCAGTCACTAGAGGAGCCCCACAGTCACTAGAGGAGCCCCACAGTCACTAGAGGAGCCCCACAGTCACTAGAGGAGCCCTAGAGGAGCCCCACAGTCACTAGAGGAGCCCCACAGTCACTAGAGGAGCCCCACAGCCACTAGAGGAGCCCCACAGCCACTAGAGGAGCCCCACAGTCACTAGAGGAGCCCCACAGCCACTAGAGGAGCCCCACAGTCACTAGAGGAGCCCCACAGTCACTAGAGGAGCCCCACAGCCACTAGAGGAGCCCCACAGTCACTAGAGGAGCCCCACAGTCACTAGAGGAGCCCCACAGTCACTAGAGGAGCCCCACAGCCACTAGAGGAGCCCCACAGTCACTAGAGGAGCCCCACAGTCACTAGAGGAGCCCCACAGCCACTAGAGGAGCCCCACAGTCACTAGAGGAGCCCCACAGCCACTAGAGGAGCCCCACAGTCACTAGAGAAGCCCCACAGCCACTAGAGGAGCCCCACAGTCACTAGAGGAGCCCCACAGCCACTAGAGGAGCCCCACAGCCACTAGAGGAGCCCCACAGCCACTAGAGGAGCCCCACAGCCACTAGAGGAGCCCCACAGCCACTAGAGGAGCCCCACAGTCACTAGAGGAGCCCCACAGCCACTAGAGGAGCCCCACAGTCACTAGAGGAGCCCCACAGTCACTAGAGGAGCCCCACAGTCACTAGAGGAGCCCCACAGTCACTAGAGGAGCCCCACAGTCACTAGAGGAGCCCCACAGCCACTAGAGGAGCCCCACAGTCACTAGAGGAGCCCCACAGCCACTAGAGGAGCCCCACAGCCACTAGAGGAGCCCCACAGTCACTAGAGGAGCCCCACAGCCACTAGAGGAGCCCCACAGTCACTAGAGGAGCCCCACAGCCACTAGAGGAGCCCCACAGCCAGTCACTAGAGGAGCCCCACAGTCACTAGAGGAGCCCCACAGCCACTAGAGGAGCCCCACAGCCAGTCACTAGAGGAGCCCCACAGTCACTAGAGGAGCCCCACAGCCACTAGAGGAGCCCCACAGTCACTAGAGGAGCCCCCCAGCCAGTCACTAGAGGAGCCCCCCAGTCACTAGAGGAGCCCCACAGCCAGTCACTAGAGGAGCCCCCCAGTCACTAGAGGAGCCCCACAGCCACTAGAGGAGCCCCACAGTCACTAGAGGAGCCCCCCAGCCAATCACTAGAGGAGCCCCACAGCCACTAGAGGAGCCCCCCAGCCACTAGAGGAGCCCCACAGTCACTAGAGGAGCCCCCCAGCCACTAGAGGAGCCCCCCAGCCACTAGAGGAGCCCCACAGTCACTAGAGGAGCCCCCCAGTCACTAGAGGAGCCCCACAGCCACTAGAGGAGCCCCACAGTCACTAGAGGAGCCCCCCAGCCAGTCACTAGAGGAGCCCCACAGCCACTAGAGGAGCCCCACAGTCACTAGAGGAGCCCCCCAGTCACTAGAGGAGCCCCACAGCCACTAGAGGAGCCCCACAGTCACTAGAGGAGCCCCACAGTAACTAGAGGAGCCCCCCAGCCAGTCACTAGAGGAGCCCCACAGCCACTAGAGGAGCCCCACAGTCACTAGAGGAGCCCCACAGCCACTAGAGGAGCCCCTCAGTCACTAGAGGAGCCCCACAGTCACTAGAGGAGCCCCACAGTCACTAGAGGAGCGCCACAGTCACTAGAGGAGCCCCACAGTCACTAGAGGAGCCCCACAGTCACTAGAGGAGCCCCACAGTCACTAGAGGAGCCCCACAGTCACTAGAGGAGCCCCACAGCCACTAGAGGAGCCCCACAGCCACTAGAGGAGCCCCACAGTCACTAGAGGAGCCCCACAGCCACTAGAGGAGCCCCACAGTCACTAGAGGAGCCCCACAGCCACTAGAGGAGCCCCACAGCCAGCCACAGCACACATATTTGTCCAAGAATGGCCAGATTGATTGGTCTTTATCCCCAATGAGAGAGCCCCCCCCCCCCCCCCACTCAGCTGCTAACATAATAAGGATGGTACCAAGGCCAACAAGAATAGCAGTGACTGATGTTCATCATATCAAGTCATCCTTTGAGCTGCTGATTCCTGACTCAAATCAGAAAACAATTATTGATATGACCAACCTTGAGGCAACCTTTTCAGGGAGTGATGGAAAAAGATGAACAACACAGGAGTCCCTGAGAGAAACCAGGGGACACGAGTGGTGCTGGATATGACACGGGGTGGAGCTGGATATGACACGGGGTGGAGCTGGATATGACACAGGTGGTGCTGGATATGACACGGGGTGGAGCTGGATATGACACAGGGTGGTGCTGGATATGACACGGGGTGGAGCTGGATATGACACGGGGTGGTGCTGGATATGACACAGGGTGGAGCTGGTTATGACACAGGTGGTGCTGGATATGACACAGGGTGGAGCTGGATATGACACGGGGTGGAGCTGGATATGACACAGGGTGGAGCTGGATATGACACGGGGTGGAGCTGGATATGACACGGGGTGGTGCTGGATATGACACAGGGTGGAGCTGGATATGACACGGGGTGGTGTTGGATATGACACGGGGTGGAGCTGGATATGACACGGGGTGGAGCTGGATATGACACGGGGTGGTGCTGGATATGACACAGGGTGGAGCTGGATATGACACGGGGTGGAGCTGGATATGACACGGGGTGGTGCTGGATATGACACAGGGTGGAGCTGGATATGACACGGGGTGGTGTTGGATATGACACGGGGTGGTGCTGGATATGACACAGGGTGGAGCTGGATATGACACAGGGTGGAGCTGGATATGACACGGGGTGGTGCTGGATATGACACAGGGTGGAGCTGGATATGACATGGGGTGGTGCTGGATATGACACGGGGTGGAGCTGGATATGACACAGGGTGGAGCTGGATATGACACGGGTGGAGCTGGATATGACACGGGGTGGAGCTGGATATGACACGGGGTGGTGTTGGATATGACACAGGGTGGTGCTGGATATGACACAGGGTGGAGCTGGTTATGACACAGGGTGGAGCTGGATATGACACGGGGTGGAGCTGGATATGACACGGGGTGGAGCTGGATATGACACAGGGTGGAGCTGGATATGACATGGGGTGGAGCTGGATATGACACAGGGTGGAGCTGGATATGACACAGGGCCTCAGAGGCCACAATATCACCCGTGATAATTTGTTCACACCATACAGCTCCTCAAAAGAAAGCTGACAGTGGTTGGAACAATCCAACAACAAGACAGAGCTCCCACCTCAACTTCTAACTGTAAAGAACAGGCCAGTCCTTTCTTCTGTCATGGTATGGTGTGGTGGGATAGGACCCAGGAGCAGACAAGACAAAGGCGGGCAGAGTGTCCAAGGGTTTTTTAATATAATAAGAATAATAAACAGGGTAAATAAAAACAAAACAACAAAACAAAACCTTTCTGTAACAACTGGAAGAGGGGGGGGGGGAAAGGGAAAACACAATAACTAACTCTAAATACTAAACAAACATGGGAAACACTTACTTGGAACATGGAGTTTGGACAGTGCAATATAGACCAACGTGCAACAGAGACAATGGACGACACAGAGAACAGGAAACAAGGAACTCAAATACACAGGAACCAATGACAAACGAGAAAGACCTGGGATGATTACAACTGGAGATACCTGGGAGGGGAAACACTGACAAAGAACTACAAGAAACAACACATGGAACTACAACTACAAGACCGTAGCAGACTACAGAGAGTGGCCCGCTCAGCCGAACGCACAATTGGAGGGGGGCTTCCCACTCTTCAAGACATTTACAACAAGCGTTGCAGGAGTAAGGCTAAGAGAATAATAAAAGACTCGAGCCACCCAAACAACTGCCTCTTTGAACTGCTGCGGTCAGGCAAGTGAAGATACAGGAGTCTCATGGCAAGCACAGAAAGACTCCGAAGAAGCTTCTATCCCCAGGCCATCAGGATGCTCAATGAACAATAACACTATGTAACAACCATCAAATGCACTCACAGCACACACATCCACACGCACACACTCACTTTAAACATACAACTCACTGCAGCACCCACTTTAACCACTTTAGTACACCTAAGCACACTTTATATTTATCGGTAAATAATTTGCACTACAACCCATACCTCATTACACCTTACTGTAAATTATATTGTACCTAAATTGTACCTCATCCCACTTCTGCTTTGCACTGTATAGTATATTGTATGGTAACTCAGTTACTTCTACTCTACATAGAGCATTGTATATATATACTGAACATTTTTGTCTACGTACTTGACTTCTATTTTATACTTGCTATACTTATTTTATTATCTATTTTTGCCTAGCACAGTCTCTGGAGCGAAACAGAAAGAAGCATTTTGTATAAATGTATTCTGTACTTCTGTATGACAATTAATAAAGAAACTTGAACTTGAACTTGAACTATGGACGACAATACAAACACCAGACACTGGGACAAAACAAGCAGACTACAAAAACAAAACGGAGAACCTAATAACAAACAGTAACTACAAACACTAAGACTAAACAGTTAACCTAATACAAGACAGTACTAGACTAACAGAGGAACATGAAGAAGAGCAAGAGAGAGAAGGAAAATAACACTAAGAAATACAAGGAACACACATACAGGGACGGGGAGAGGTAGAGCAGGGGAAAACAGTCCATGGACCGGTGGGACGTTACATCTTCTGACTCTGTGTTTACAGCCAACACTACCCTGGTATCCTACATACCAAAAAAGGGCAAAGATGTGGTGCTCATGAGCACTCCAGATGGGGATAGAAGGATCAGTGTCCGGGAGGATTGTAAGCCAAAGATCCTACTTGACTATAACGCCACCAAAAGAGGGGTTGACAACCTGACAACCGTGTTCATGTTTTGTGTTTCATTTAGTTAATCATCTGCATAGACATTTTTTAGAGATATATTTCATAGCCATTAGCCAGTGACAAAAACCAACAAATAGTTGGTTCTCATTTTTCTATTTCTTTGTGGATTTCATTATAATTAGGTAAATGTGAGAATATAAATTCAAGATAATAAATTGTTTCATTTAAATGATTTCATGATAAGCATGATTTATGACACCAGGGCCCTCATTCATCAACGTTGTGTACGCACAGATATGTGCTTAACCCGTGCGTACGACCATTTCTAAGCAAAGTGTGGGATTTATCAATTTGAACGTGAACTTGACTTTGTGCGTATGTCTACTAGGGCTGGGCGATATGGCCTCTAAATGATATCGCGATATTTTTTGGCCATATCGCGATACACGATATATATCGCAATATTTTGACATTTCCTCTAAAGCACTTAAAAATGCTTGATTTAACCCTTTGATGCATACAGTCACGCCAATATGATGATTATAATAAGTCCCTGCAACATATGTTTGCATTATTAAACCATGAAGATGCTTTAAAAAATAATTTAATGAAAATGTACTAAGAGTAGTCTACTGACACTAATAAAAAAGTGTATTTACATCTAAGACAATTTATATAAAAACTCTTGGGTGCCTAAGACTTTTACACAGTACTGTGTTTTCTATCCACTTTAGCCAAACACACACACACATATATATATATATATATATATATATATATATATATATATATATATATATATATATATATACACACACTACTGTGAGAAAATAATAATCACACACAAAGGTATAATGGCTTATAGCAGACTTAATGATTTTAGAATATTTCAGATAATGAAATTAAATGTTTATATCATCAACTATCCAGTTAGTATTTATACTGTCTGTAACGTTTGGCTACTGAATGTAGAGAGAGAGCGAGAGAGAGAGAGAGAGAGGGGGCGAGAATGAACAAGAGAGCCAGCCCCCCCGCCCCCTCGGGTTTTGTTCTAGGTTCGCGTTTTGATCGTCTAAGCTGCCGTAGGTGATGACGTCACACTCGAATGTAAACAGGAAGAGATGGAGATGGAGACACACAGAGATGGAAATTGGATGATATACAGAAACGAATAACCAATAAATATGAAGTTATGTTTAAACTTCTGTTGTCAAGCGTTGTCAATATAACCCACCCCCTTTCCTCACGAATGGAACTAGTCTTGTGGAGTCCGCTTTGACCGTTTTCCAGGGTTAGCAGCTATTGCTAGTTAGCTTAGCATAATCCTAATGGATACCTTGGTTAGCAGCTACCGTTAGCTCATTGCTTGTGTCAATTAAATTGCATGTTATTAAAGGTCCGCGCTGGTCTGTCTAATGAATTTACAACCGCAACATTATATCGCACTGTACAGCCCTGACTACACTAACGTTAGCCTATAGCTCCGCCGTCCCTGCTACACTCGGGACCAGTACACTAACGTTAGCCTATAGCTCCGCCGTCCCTTCTCGAGGAAAGCACTGCGAGTGTCTCTCGGCCGCGGGCGGCGCCATATAAACTAATACTCGATGTTCGCGATATAGTACAGTACTACATCTCGGGTAGAACAATCCGCGATACATCGAGTATACTCGATATATCGCCCACCCCTAATGTCTACGCACAGCCCAGAGCATGCGTAGCTGACGCCCTGTGGTAGAATATGGGGACTGCATACGGACGGCATAGCTCTCATCAGTTGCATGCATTAGTTTCAACGCGGAAATAAGCTTCCGTGCATTACTCCCGACACTGGCGCGTGTTCTGTATGAACCGTAATTCATTATAGTTCATTGTGAAATAGCGACAGTACTGTAATTATAACGGGCTCATGCGCGAACAATAGGTTGGCTTGCTTGTTTGGCACGGGGGCAGACGCAGAACACCGACCTCCAAACACGATTAAATATTGTTTCAAATAAAAAGCGACATACTATTATTTTGTGTCATGTTTCCAAATAAGATTGGCCACAACGAAATGCTTTCTACTTCAATTTGTTGGTTAGAATAGATTACCTCGCTCCATTGAAACTTCACTGAGACTAACAGTAAATAGACAGTTTTTTTTTTTTGTGAGCTCCGCGCACAGACGTGATAATAATAATAATAGCTTCATTTTATATAGCGCCTTTCAAGAGACCCATGCAAGGTCGCTTTACATAGATAGGGGGGGGGGATAACAAAGTAATAAACATAGTGGACAGACTATGTAAATATGATGATGGGATTCAATAGCCCCTTTCGTGACTGTGATGCACCGAGTGAATCCACAGTCACTTGCTCCTCAATGGGAAACCAACCTAGATTTACCATGAAGGACTGGTTCTGGCCGAACCGTTCGTTATACAAGAATCACAGAGACGTTTCAAAGGTACTCACAGTTGCACGAGGGTTTCGGACACAAATACGGGATGGTTTGAAAGCTCGCCGTTGCTAATAAACATTTTAAATATTTTTTATAAACTGGTCAACACTGCATTATTTCCGGCGTTGGGTGCATGATGCGCATGCGCTGTGATCACAACCAGGCAGCCAACGCCGAAAATAATGCCGTTTTGAGCAGTTTATAAAAAATATTTAAATGTTTATTAGCAACGCCGAGCTTTCAAACCATCCCGTATCTCTGTTCGAAACCCTTGTGCAACTCTGAGTACCTTTGAAATGTCTCTGTGATACACTACGGCATATGCGCTCCTCAGTTCATGCATTAGTTTCAACGCAGAAATAAGCTTTCGTGCATTACTCCTGACACTGGTGCGTGTTCTGTATGAACCGTAATTCATTATAGTTCATTGTGAAATAGCGACAGTAGTGTAATTATAATGGGCTCATGCGCGAACAAGAGGTTGGCTTGCTTGTTTGGCAGGGGGGGCAGACGCAGAACACCTAGTGTAACTCCCGCCGTGTCATAGTGTAATTCAAGTTAAACTTAAGTATGATGTCATATAGTAGAATCGGTTAGAACAGGCTAGAACCTTCCAGAACTGCGCTCCACAGTGTATAAATAGAGAGAACTTACAAGGGTTCTCTCTCTCACTTCTCAACCACCATCAACCACCTAGCCCCTTTCGTGACTGTGATGCACCGAACCGTTCGTTATACAAGAATCACAGAGACGTTTCAAAGGTACTCACAGTTGCAGGAGGGTTTCGGACAGAGATACGGGATGGCGTTGCTAATAAACATTTTAAATATTTTTTATAAACTGGTCAACACTGCATTATTTCCGGCGTTGTGTGCATGATGCGCATGCGCTGTGATCACACCAGGCAGCCAACGCCGGAAATAATGCCGTGTTGACCAGTTTATAAAAAATATTTAAAATATTTATTAGCAACGCCAAGCTTTCAAACCATCCCGTATCTCTGTCCGAAACCCTCGTGCAAATGTGAGTACCTTTGACATTTCTCTGTGATTCTTGTATAACGAACGGTTCGGTTAGAACCAGTCCTTCAGGGTAAATCTAGGTTGGTTTCCTATTGAGGAGCAAGTGACTGTGGATTCACTCGGTGCATCACAGTCACGAAAGGGGTTACAGAACACCCACCTCCACCAAACGCGATTAAATATTGTTTCAAATAAAAAGCGACATACTATTATTTTGTGTCATGTTTCCAAATAAGATTGGCCACAACGAAATGCTTTCTACTTCAATTTGTTGGTTAGAATAGATTACCTCGCTCCGTTGAAACTTCACTGAGACTAACAGTAAAAGACAGTATTTTTTTTTGTGAGCTCCACGCACAGACGTGATAATAATAATAATAACAATAATAATAGAGCTTCATTTTATATAGCGCCTTTCAAGAGACCCATGCAAGGTCGCTTTACATAGATAGGGGGGGGGAATAACAAAGTAATAAACATAGTGGACAGACTATGTAAATATGATGATGGGATTCAAGTTCATGTTTGTATTTATCACATAGGCAGGCTACACATGGCGTATAGGCTACATCATACATGGCAGTGAGATTCATTGTTCTTGTATATGCTCTCGTATTATTGTTTATATAGGCTACATCAAAATAGATTGTATGCCTCTGGCTCTAGAAATCATATGCAGCAGGTAGAAAATTTACGGAAAATCCGTCGCGATTTGGAATACAATTGAGGAGAACTTTAATCCTTGGGTATTAATCGAACAAAACGGAAAAAGGCAGTCATATTCCAGCATGGGCTTTATTAGTTAACACTTTGAGCGCCACGCCTGGTTTTCCGTTTTACCGGCTGAATGCCACCATCGGCGCCAATGTTAACGTTAATATCGCCTAATCTATGTTTTAAATTATGGCTATGTGTCTAATCTGCCCATCGCATTATCAAAGACTATTTTCCAGTCAGTGCTGTCAAGGCAGATTGTTTTTTTATCGCGTCATTTCCGTTTCAGAGCAGTTAGAAAAGCCCCCGTTTTGATATAAAAAACAGCTCATTCTGGAGCATTCTATGAAAATCGTCTTTTAGTGGAATATTCCACAACGTTGATATTCGTCGGCCTTTTTATGAATCGTTTTCAAATAAATGCTAGATGATCAATATTATACGTGCACGCAAGCACATTACGGCCGCGCACGGATAATCGCTCCGTTGATTTCCTCACGGAGTTTTACAGTGAAACTGAAAGAAGACATTTCACAAAACAGCTTATAACTTCATCAAACTTACTCTGATTATCCTAACACTGATAACATAGAGTCCTTACCTGACATCAGATGGTATCCAACTGGTATATTCCAATTCCTGATCACCATTCGAAAAAATCGATACGTGTATGGATCCAACGCGATACTGTAGATCTCCATGATCAGCGGGGATCTGAGGTTCCAGAATGAACTGTGGTAACCCCGGCTGGATCAGTGAACTGGAAAATGTGGAGTACCGGATTTTTTTCCCCATTCATTTTCATTGAGTCCATTCCAAAATCACTTATGTCATCTGGGAGACGACAGGGGGCGCTTTTTTCCACAGTGATCGCCGGCGCCGCTCGGCTATACTCGGGTGATGCAATAATTTTTCAGATCGCTAAAAAAAAAAAAAAATAATAAAAATGAGAAATCTCGTGAGTGGCTAGCAACCACCTATAAAAAAAAACGAGAAATCTCGTGAGTGGCACTCAAAGTGTTAATATGGTCTTTAAGAGATATCATATCCGACATCACCGTACGTGTACATGTCTGTCAGCCTGTCTCGTATTTCTCCATAACACGCAATTCCCTCGGGTCAGTCCATTATTTCACATCCCATGGGGGTGTTTCATGACCATATATGGATAATCGGGGCGGTTCTGGTATGCAAATACTTAAAACCATGCACGAGCTCAGGCTTAGGATCAAAGTGATATTTATCAAGACAGGTGTGCGTAGGACCTGTGTACGCACGTGTGATAAATCCCCCTTTTTTTTGTGCGTGCACACATTCTAAATTCTGTGCTTACGTATGAAAATAGAACACTTTCTAAGAAAACTTGATAAATGAGGGCCCAGGTCTTTATTATAGTGACGTTTTTTTACATAAATTCTAACTTTATCTTTATTTATATTATAAAAAGGGACACTCTATCAGAGATGAACCCTCTAAAGTTGAGTGTCGCTCCCACGCAACACTAGAAATGTTTTACAAAACATTAAATATCTTTGAAACCGTGTGATAAAGCTTTATTGTATCTGAATCAGGAGGAGATTCTCTTCTTTCTGACTAAATTGAAACTGAAAGTATCTCTCCATGTCACCCCTGTTTGGCGGTGTGCGGAAGTTCAGCTTAGAATATTGTTTCGAACAGTACAAAAGGATCCTAAAAGGGAACATTGTTATCACACCACACAAACTAAAACCCCTCCCTACCTCCCTCTCCCAAACCGTTCCTACAACCATTTCTTTATGTTGCATGATCATGTATACATATTATATATATATTTATTATGGATTATTATTTTTTAAGTTTAAATATCGACATTATCTGGTCATCCTCAGTAAATACTATCAAACTCCTCTGACCTCATCTGGTCTTTCCAAAGACCAGCGATGGGACACACATGCGCACAAACACACACACAGAGAGAGAGAGAGAGAGAGAGAGAGAGAGAGAGAGAGAGAGAGAGAGAGAGAGAGAGAGAGAGAGAGAGAGAGAGAGAGAGAGAGAGAGAGAGAGAGAGAGAGAGAGAGAGAGAGAGAGAGAGGGGGGCTCAGACCCCCCCCCCTTTTCCTCACTAATGAAACTCAAAACTTAATAAACTGGTGTAGTGGAGTCAGTTTCCAGGACCCGTTACTTGCGCTTGTCTGTGTCTATTATGAAATGACAATTGCGTGTCATTGAAGGTTCAAGCTGGTCTGTGTCTATAATTAAATGACAATTGCGCGTCATTGGAATTCTGATTATTTTCTAACTGGGCGGGTCTTACAGTAGGTACCAAAATGTGGCACCGATTGATCTAACGTGAATCACTACTGGGTATAGTACCGACGTAATTTTTTATTAGATTAGATTCAAATGTATTGTCATCATACAGCACAAGTACAGTACAACAAAAATAAGTTTGGCATCCATCCAGAGTGCCAATGTAACATTAAAGTGCAATAGTAATATACAATGACTTCCGCCCCATTGCACTCACCCCCATTATCATGAAGTGCTTCGAGAGGCTGGTCATCATGGCTCACCTCAAAACTGGCCTCTCACCGGACAGTCACCAGTTTGCCTACCGTGAGAACAGGAGCACGGAGGATGCCATCTCAGCATTCAACACCATCATCATCCCCTCCAAACTCATCTCCAAACTTGTGGAAACCAAGGATCTTGACATCAACCCCTCTGTCTGAAACTGGATACTATAGACTTCCTAACGAACAGACCCCAGTTTGTTAGGATAGATCTCACCTCCTCCGCAAGGCTGCGTGCTGCTGAGCCCCATTCTCTACTCCCGCCTCACCCACAACTGCACTCCTGTACATGGTACCACCAACACCATTATTAAGTTTGCAGATGACACAACGGTGATGGTGGGCCACATCAACAACACAGATGAGTCGGCCTATAGGTGCGCCGACAACCACCTGGGCCCTCAACACCAAGAAAACCAAGGAGCTCATTGTGGACTTCAGGAAGACCAGCGCCAGCGTGCACGCTGCCGTCCACATTAACGGAATGTAGGTTGAGCGTGGACTCCTCTCCATCCCCAGCTCACGCCTCGGCACCATGGGTGCCCGACTTTTCAGCTGCTCGGCTCCCAGACTCTGGAACTCCCTGTCCCCACCACATGTCCGACGGTCTGACTCACTATCATCATTCAAATCACAACTGAAAACCCATCTGTTCAAACTTACCTATTCATTATATAACCTGTGTCACTGTCCTATACCCCCTGCTGTTTGTTTGTTTTGTTATTTTAACTTCACTGTCTTTTACTTCCTGTTGTTTGTTTTGTTTTTAACCTTGACTTTTAACTGCCTTGCTGTGTTATTTTTTCTTTATGATCTGTAAGGTAACCTTGGGTGTCGTGAAAGGCGCCACCAAATATATTATTATTATTATTATTATTATTATTATTATTATAATGTCTCCAGCTTCAAATTCCTGGGAGTCCACATCTCTGAGGACCTCTCTTGGAACCTCAACACCTCAGCACTGGTCATGAAGGCTCACCACCAGCGCCTCTTCTTCCTGAGGAGACTGAGGAAAGCCCACCTCAGATTCTGGTGAACTTGTACCGGTGCACCATAGAAAGCATATACTCACCACCTGCATCACAGTCTGGTACGGCAACAGCACTGCCTCAGTCCAGAAAGCACTGCAGAGGGTGGTGAGAACCGCCCAACGCATCACCGGTACACCACTCCCTACTATTGAGTCTATCCATCACAAGCGGTGTCCTCTCACCCCAATCATGGATGGACTGTTTATGTTCACCCCCCTCCCCATCCGGGAGACGCTACAACAAGAACCTCAGCTCCAAGTTCCAATCATGATGTATCATGTCACACATATTATTCACTTTAAATTCAAACATCTGTCTGTCTGCCATTTTGAATGTGTCCCACGTGTATCACTGTACATATTAATACTACAACTCTGTACATGTGATTACTATAGCACTATTACTAAGTAATATTTGGATTTGGAACCCAGGCGGTCACTGACGGTGACCTGGGCAGCACGGCGCACCAGCCCACTCAGTCACTGACAGGAGCACGTAACCAAATTAATCTCCAAAGAAACATGGGGCTAAAAATAGAGCGTGCGTGGCTTTATACAGCGACGCTTCAAAACCACCGAACAGGATTGTTTAAATGCAGTCAAATTGAAACAAAGACACTCACGACATGCCAAAGATGCTGCGAAGCTGGTGGTACACACACAGCTATACATTACAAAATAATAATAATAATAATAATAATAATAATAATAATAATAATAATAATAATAATAATAATAATAATAATAATAATAATAATAATAATAATAATAATAATAATAATAATATTATTAAAAAGAAACACCACCATGTAAAAGCCATAGCACATTATATGTGCATGCCACTAGCATAATAACACGAGAAGTGTGTGTGTGTGTGTGTGTGTGTGTGTGTGTGTGTGTGTGTGTGTGTGTGTGTGTGTGTGTGTGTGTGTGTATGTGTATGTGTATGTGTGTGTGTGTGTGTGTGTGTGTGTGTGTGTGTGTGTGTGTGTGTGTGTGTGTGTGTGTGTGTGGAGCCTGCTCATCTAGGCATCAGTGAATGATCAATTAACCTAATTGACGTTCATTTTAGAAATGACAGACTAATTGTAGAGTGCAATACAAATATGTGATTGCACTGCAGTGGGGGCAACAGCTCTTCGATGTCAAAGGATGGAATTTGAGAGGCGAGTGAGAATTCAGATGTGCAATGGGTATATTGAAACAAATGTCATTGGGGACAAAGACTATAGGTTATCAATGTATATTAAGAGACGTGTCACGTGCGCCTTCGGCTTCGTTGACTATTCAATAGTGAAGATTTTATCAACACTGCAGCCTGACATTGGGCTATTCTGTATCAGGGTCAGAGCAGGCTTCATTCTTCATATGAAAATGGAATGATCGCTTGTCGAGACTCGAGAGACGCCAATAATCCAATGCAGGTATAGACGCGTTTTGTCGGTCAACGTAAATTCATTATCACTATAATGTTGCAGAGCATTTTTGTTATTATGGTATGTATGTCACGTTTTCCCCCGGGAGCTTTGAGAACGGAGGCTGCGACTGTATAAAAAAAAATCCGACCACAAGCACCACTGTCACAACAATGCCCAGCTGAACCGAATGGGTTGAGCTCAACCTGTCAACCTGCGTGTATACATTAATAAACAGCACAGCTCATTGTCGATGCATGCAGGACTTGTCACTTACCTATAGTGAGGAGATGGGATATTTTTTAGACTGCTAGAATTCGGCGTTTCCCCGGCGTAGGAATTCCCCTTACCAGCGAGCCTGGAGGAACGCGACTCGGTGAGAACAGCCCGCGTTCATCGTGATCATCTCTCCTCGTTCTCTTCCACTCTCTGTTTCAGCGAAGGCAGGGGTTCGACTGCCGCGGCGCGCCCCTCCGCGGCACAACCATCGCTGCGCGCCCCTCCGCGGCACAGTAACCATAGCAGGGTTGCATTGCTCCTCAAGGCACGGGAGCGCGCTGCGCATTGGCCAGTGCGGTGCTCAAAATACAAACCTGTTTCATTATCGCCTACCTACAGCCAGGGGCAACAGATGTGATACTGAATTGAAAATGGGGGACCCTGATGTAAACAAGACAAACGTCTTTCTCTGGTCTGCATCCCCTTAACAATTGTGTGTATTGAGCTGTACTGTATTGTACCCATTCTGCAATCTGTTAAATAAAGTTTTCATTCATTCATTCATTCATTCATTCATTCATTCATTCATTCATTCATTCATTCATTCATTCATTCACTGAACTGTGAGATGAGCGATCATTTGTACATTACACATTTTGATTTTACATTCTGGACATTCACATTGATTGACACTCGACCAGACCACAAGGAGGGACTCGTGAATGCAACCGTTTGTAGGGTTTTGCTGTGTCTTTATTTATTATAGGGAACAATTGATGAGCATTGTATGTTATTTTTCAGCAACGCACTGTAATATTGAACTGTATTAGTTCAATGCTACACACTCGCGGTGTCCACACATTCACACACGGGAGCTGTCACAGAATAACTTATGGTCACTAAGCAGTTCCACATTTGCAAGGTCCCAGCCTGAATTACGGTTCATGCCATGTTGGCAATGAGACTAAATCCAGTCCCACAAAACAAAACCATGAACACAATTCTACATCCTGCTGACCTCAGAAAACGTTTTGATGGAGCCTTGCTGAAAATGTAAACAGAGGTGGTTTAGTTTAGTGAACAGGTAGTGTTATGAACATAAACAGGTAGTGTAATGAACATATAAACAGGTGGTGTAATGAACATGTAAACAGGTGGTGTAATGAACATGTAAACAGGTGGTGTAATGAACATGTAAACAGGTGGTGTAATGAACATATAAACAGGTGGTGTAATGAACATATAACCAGGTGGTGTAATGAACATATAAACAGGTGGTGTAATGAACATATAAACAGGTGGTGTAATGAACATGTAAACAGGTGGTGTAATGAACACATAAACATGTGGTGTAATGAACATGTAAACAGGTGGTGTAATGAACATGTAAACAGGTGGTGTAATGAACATGTAAACATGTGGTGTAATGAACATGTAAACAGGTGGTGTAATGAACATATAAACAGGTGGTGTAATGAACATATAAACAGGTGGTGTAATGAACATGTAAACAGGTGGTGTAATGAACATATAAACAGGTGGTGTAATGCACATGTAAACAGGTGGTGTAATGAACATGTAAACAGGTGGTGTAATGAACATGTAAACAGGTGGTGTAATGAACATGTAAACAGGTGGTGTAATGAACATATAAACAGGTGGTGTAATGAACACGTAAACAGGTGGTGTAATGAACATGTAAACAGGTGGTGTAATGAACATATAAACAGGTGGGGTAATGAACATGTAAACAGGTGGTGTAATGAACATCTAAACAGGTGGTGTAATGAACATATAAACAGGTGGTGTAATGAACACGTAAACAGGTGGTGTAATGAACATGTAAACAGGTGGTGTAATGAACATGTAAACAGGTGGTGTAATGAACATATAAACAGGTGGTGTAATGAACATATAAACAGGTGGTGTAATGAACACATAAACAGGTGGTGTAATGAACATGTAAACAGGTGGTGTAATGAACATATAA
Organism: Notolepis coatsorum; assembly: GCF_963971535.1. Taxonomy (NCBI): domain Eukaryota; kingdom Metazoa; phylum Chordata; class Actinopteri; order Aulopiformes; family Paralepididae; genus Notolepis; species Notolepis coatsorum. The sequence continues at coordinate 91,441,537 of NC_140169.1, read as the reverse complement.
ACAGGTGGTGTAATGAACACGTAAACAGGTGGTGTAATGAACACGTAAACAGGTGGTGTAATGAACATATAAACAGGTGGTGTAATGAACATGTAAACAGGTGGTGTAATGAACATATAAACAGGTGGTGTAATGAACATGTAAACAGGTGGTGTAATGAACATATAAACAGGTGGTGTAATGAACATATAAACAGGTGGTGTAATGAACATATAAACAGGTGGTGTAATGAACATGTAAACAGGTGGTGTAATGAACATATAAACAGGTGGTGTAATGAACATATAAACATGTGGTGTAATGAACATGTAAACAGGTGGTGTAATGAACATATAAACATGTGGTGTAATGAACATAAACAGGTGGTGTAATGAACATATAAACAGGTGGTGTAATGAACATATAAACAGGTGGTGTAATGAACATATAAACAGGTGGTGTAATGCACATATAAACAGGTGGTGTAATGAACATATAAACAGGTGGTGTAATGAACATAAACAGGTGGTGTAATGAACATATAAACAGGTGGTGTAATGAACATATCTATATGCTTAGTCTACATACTATATAAATAGTATAATAATGTAACTAAGTGGATTAGAACCTGGGACCTTACGATCCACAGGTGATCGCACTAACCAGCTGAGCTAAAGGATCAGACATGTTAGCAGGTGCAGGTCAACTGCAACCGACTCGTCCTCCCCCCGAGAAGTAGCTGACCGCCAAGAACCTTGGTGTGGTCCTTGACGACCAGCTGAACTCCATTATATGACTCTGAACTCCACGAGCTGGACTCCTTGACCAATCAACAGTCATCTCCCGCCTTGACTACTGCAATGCACTGCTTGCTGGCCTTCCGACCACTTCCACCAGGCCTCTTCAACTCATTCAGAACACAGCCGCCGGCCTGATCTCAAACCTACCGAAGTCAGCGCCTGTCACCCCACTTCTTAGAGACCTGCACTGGCTCCCGCGGCCGCCTACCTCCCGTCAATGTTCTCTAACTACACACCCGGCCTCAAGACCTCTACGCTCTGCCTCTCCTGGCCACCTCAGGACAGCCGAAACCCGACCAATCTTTCGCCGTCGACTAAAGACATGTACAAAAATATATAAATAGATTTATTAAAAAAAATAACCTTACTGTCATCATGTGTCATGCACTTGTCCTAATATACTAACCTACACTGTAGCACTCAACACTTTGATTACCATTGTTACTCAGCTGATAGAGTTGTGCCCTTCCTGCTGACTTGTCGTACAAAACTTGTATGTCGCTTTGGATAAAAGCGTCAGCTAAATGACAAAAATGTAAATGTAATAACACAGGAGACTTGAGGTCTGGTCGTCAACATAACGGTTTCTCTGTTCTCCTTCATTACTTCTTCTTCTACTCCACCATCAACTTCAAATTACTTTATTTTCCTTTCAGAACAATACATAGACACTCACTGTTCTGAAGGATCAGATTAAACCGAATATATATATTTATTTATATATATATATTTAATTGTATTTGTATATCCCCTGATATCCCCTGATATCCCCTGTATATTCCTTGTACAATATGCATTGAATATCCCTTCTAGTCTACTGAACATCCCATAATAGTCTCCATTCTACCATTGGACGAGACCTTGGTGCCAGGTCGCCATACCCCTCAGACCAAGTTCAATCGTACCGCTCAACATGTATGGACAAGTCCTAGTTCCGCGTAGGAATATGTCTACCGCACCACTAATGGTACTATTTATTCATAGTGCGTATATATACTGCGCTATTAAAGTAGAACTTCCTTTTAGTCCAGTTCCTTACCCTCCAACAGAGTGACAGACGCAAAAGCCTCCCCGCGAACCACGTGTGGGCAGTAAGGCCAATTCGGCCCAGTATCGGCATTGAGACATCGTGTATATTAATATTTGAATAGTCATATTTGGCACTATATCGTCGAGTTGGACGTATTCTATTAAGCTAATAATAGTCTATTCATATATAGTGCCTCGTGCGGTAAGAGTTCTATAGTAATCAGCACCCCCATCGTTTCGGGCATCAGCTGGACGCTTATCCAGGGTGGTTGACCCCACGTGAAGCTGCACCCGAGGAGCTCCAGGCCAAAGAGCGAGTGGACCTGTATATTGGATTATTCTACCGACGACGGCTAGCCTTCCCCGGCTTGGATTATGCTTTGAGTACTTTGATTATTCTATGGATAAAGGTCAACACTGCGGTGTGTTGGAAATACCCCCCCCGGAGAGGACGACAGGTGAGACGGCGCTCTGCACAGTGAGGTCGCCTCACGTCTCTCCGTCGTGGACCGGAGGACGCCGGCCACAGAGGGTCCAACTGCATTCATCTGTGGATCGAGGATCGTTGGGCACCGTGTCGCACAACTGTGGACTCTCCCAAGATACCCTCGGCCAGACGGGATCCAGCCAGTGACTCTCTAACCCCCCCCCCCCTCCAGCTGTCCTACAAGCAGTCGGAACCCCCCCCTAGTGTATCCAGCTATATAATCATTCAAGTATCATCGCTATTGTTCCCTAAATATTCCAGGTTGTATATTTGCTTCCTGCGCAATCAGAGATTGGACATTCGATATTGATTTACCTACGAATACTCATTTGCCATAAAAGTGCATACTATTTCAAATCATAAATGTAATTAAGTGATCGTTGTACATACCTTTTGCTATGTATTAAAACTCAAACTTTCGATTTGGTACATTTGTGTTGGATCCGTTTATCAGGTGGGAGTGTTCAACATATTCATACCTAGTACTGGGTGGCCAGAGTCTAAAGTACAAGAGGTAGTGGTAGTAAGTATCATATCTAACCATACAGTCAGGGAATTGTACCCCTCAGTTACAATTGGTCCTTCGAGCCGGATGGTAATCAGTGTAATATTAATATAGTGTTATTAATATTAAAATGGCCTATGATGAACACTCCACGAAACGATCCTCCTAACCAACAACGCCCGCGGCGCAAACGACAGCTCCCTCAGTACCTAGAGGCTTACGCTGTCAGTCAACAACCTAGTCTTCTACCAACAGTAAACGCGGTAAAACTAGAAAGTAAAATTATGTCTAACCCTAACGACCAGGCTACCCCGACCATAGAGGCCCCTATGGGTTCTAATGTAACTGACCAAGCTCACGGTGGGGACCAGGGGGAACCAGACATGACTTTACACCCCGCCAATACCGAAGAAGTAGTCCCCGACGAGTCCCGGGAGGAAGACAACACTACCGAGAGAGAACTCGGCACGGAAGAAGATGAGGAGAGCACCGTGGAGATAGAGCTCCAAGACTCCGCACGGAGTACCCCAAGGGACGGCTCCCCTATACAACCGTCTTCTCCCAGCGAGGCAGAGAGGACACCACAGCAGGCATTCCTCGTCAGCCTGAAAGCCTCTACTGAACGCGATAGACTCCAGGGTGAACGCGATCGATTGCAGATACAGCAACGGAGCGAAGAAGAGCACATACGCCTGGAAATAAGACGCATTCAGATGGAAGAGAATATGGCAAGAGACCGGGCCGACGCCCAGCGCGCCGCCACCGGTGCCCAGAGAGAATCGGATCTCACCAAGCGCGAAGCCGAGCGCGACAGAGCACAAGCGCAACTAATAGAACAGCTGATCAGAAGGACAACACCCCCTCCCTCCACCAGAGGCTCCAGGAACTCGTCTAGACATCACTCCAGGGCGGCATCCCCTAGCCGAGTAAGCGACCCTGAACTTGACCAACAGACGAGGTCTATACCCCCCGCAGACCCCCTTCCCCAACCGGTCCAAGCGAGACCCAGCCACCGGGAAGGAGCAGCATACACTGCGGAGAGGCTAAATCAGAGACTACAAGCCCTGGATGACCTAACGGAAGACGAAGAGGAAGAGGAGGAGAACCACGCCCGACGACAGCACAGTACTCTACCGGACCAGGAGGTCCAGTACAGCCCAGGCTATACCCCCGCGGAGCTGCGCTACAGACCCCCGACGCTATTCACGGGTGAGCACGACGCACGACCCGCACCGAGGAACAGCACCTGGACCAGCGGGCCATGGTACACAGCCGGTACCAGCCCACGCCAAGGAGCAGGAGGAGACTCGCCTAGGAGGCCTCTCCCCCAACGCTCGCCGATGTATCAACAATCCGCGTCATACATTGGCACACCTATGGTACCAGACTTCACCCAGGAGAACCGGGCCCAGTATACGGAGCTCCGCATGTGTCTGGAGACAATGTTGGTGGATGTCATTGATGAACGCCATAAATACGCGATACTACTGAAGCATTTAAAGGTACCCCGCGCGCACAACATAGCGCTCGCCTACGCCACTTCCACGACCCCATACACCGCAGCGCTGGTAGCGTTGGACCAGAGATATGGACGTATATGGGATTACGTGATCCAGGAGATCAGGCACATCGACCGCCTACCCCCAGCAACAGACAATCGAGCACTGGACGACCTGTCCATCAGAGTGCAGTCCCTGGTAGGGATGCTGGGAGCGCAGAGGGAAAAGGGTAGGCATGAACTATACGCCAACTCAAATGTAGAGAGGATCTTGGAGAAGCTACCGCCCGCCCGACAGGAGCGATTTAGGCGGCAGAGAGACCACCGAGACCCTAATGGCCCCGAACCGAACCTCCTCGATCTAGCCGACTTCCTGGCGAGAGAAGTCAGCAGCTTACGGCTAGATACATTCGGACGGAGCACCCCTGGCTCCAGAGAAGGAACCAGGAGACTAAATGATGGAAGAAGATCGGTGACTGTCATGCACCAATCGGAGTCAGTGCCAAGCAGTAGGAGCCACAGTACCCCCTCAAGAAAGGAGAAGTGGAAGATAGTGTGCCCCTACTGTGAGAAAGAACACTGGCTGTCACAATGTGACTCATTCCCCAAGATGAATGCGGAGGAAGCGAGTCAATGGATAAAGTCCAACAGACGCTGTTTTCGCTGTGCGCGATCACACATGGCAGCCGAATGCCGCTTAAAGAAAAAGTGCAGTCGGTGCGATGGAGCCCATCTGGACATACTCCACGACAGTAACAGACGGCGGCCTCCACCCGCACCATCAAGCAGCAAAGCAAGCGTCATGTACATCGACCCCGCCAGCAGCAGCGGAGCCAGAGTGCTCTTAAAGGTAGTCCGTGTGACATTGAGCTACCAGAATAAAGTCATGGACACTTACGCCGTCCTTGATGACGGGTCAGAGAAGACCCTTCTGCTCGCGTCCGCTGCGGCCCAGCTAGGGCTGCGGGGGAGCGAAAACCAAATGACAATTCGGACAATAAGAAGAGATTTGAAAACGATAAAGGGCGAGAATGTCTCATTCTCTATCGCAGCAAGCGGCCAGCCCGAGCGACGGTACAGGATTACAGACGCTTTCACCAGCCAAGAAATAGGACTGTTGCGGTACACATACCCCGTAGCCAAGCTGATGGAGAAATATGTACATCTACGCAAGCTACCGATCCCACTCATAGACGGTGCTACCCCGACACTGTTGATAGGCTCCGACCATGCAGACCTCATTGTCCCGATAGACCGGGTTCATACCGGACCCAGAGGCTGTCCTGCAGCAGTCGAGACCCGCCTAGGATGGACTCTCCAAGGCCCACTTGCCAAATCTCTCAACCGAACCACAGCCACTAGCTGTCTCCACTCCCGAGTCACAGAGGGAGACACCGCACTCCTGCAGCATGTAGAGAGGCTATGGACCTTAGAACAAATGCCCTTTAAGAACGAAAAGAAAGACATTCGCTCTAAAGACGACATCTACGCCATTAACCTCCTCGAGACGGGAACAAAGAGAGTCCCAGTCAGCGGCGTGTTGAGATACGCCACGCCACTCCTGCGGCGGGAAGGGATGCCTACCTTTCACGCAAAGAAAGACGCCACAGAGCGGTACCTACTAAACACAGAGCGGCGCTTAGCCAAGGACCCCGCCCAAGAAAGTGTATACCGCGCTGAGATTGAGAAGCTCATCACAGCGGGACACGTCACAAAGATTGACATTAAAGAGGCCGACCAGACGACTGAATCGTGGTACGTGCCCCACCACAAGGTTCATCACAACGGCAAAGACCGCATCGTGTTTAACTGCAGCTACCAGATCGGATCCCAAAATCTGAATAAAGAGCTATTGCCCGGTCCTACACTCGGCCCCTCCCTACTAGGCGTACTACTCCGCTTCCGCCAGGACAAGGTGGCTATCAGCGGGGATATCAAAGGGATGTTCCTGCAGGTGAGATTAGTAGAGGAGGACAAGCCCCTGTTGCGGTTCCTATGGAGAGAGAGGCCAGGAGATGAGCACCCAGCCATCTACCAATGGGAAGTCCTCCCTTTCGGAACTACATGCAGCCCATGCTGTGCTACATTTGCACTACAGAGACATGTCGCAGAGGACCCAGCAGCGGACGAAGAGGTCCGACACAGTGTGAAGAACAGCTTCTACGTAGATAACTGTCTACAAAGCGTTTCGACCCAGGAAGAAGCCGAGGCTCTCCTACTTAAACTCCGCGCCTCTCTGATCAAAGGCGGCTTTGATCTCAGGCAGTGGGCCAGCAGCGATCCGCACGTACTGCGCAGCCTCTCCTCCGAGGACAAGGCAGCGAGCAGCGAGACCTGGATGGCCACAATCCCAGGAGAAGCCCAAGAGATGACACTAGGACTAGTGTGGCGCTTCAAAACAGATTCGCTCCACTATAGACACAAACCCCTGACCACGGAGCAGGGAAGGTCGACGGCAATACCGACCACCAGACGGAGTGTGTACAGAACACTCGCCCGACAATATGACCCGTTAGGATGTATACTACCGTACACCACCAGGGCAAAGATGATTGTACGAGCATTGTGGGACAAGGACCAGGGCTGGGACGACCCCATTCCCGCACACCTTGCATCCACCTGGAGAGAGTGGGAGATGGAACTCCACTCACTCCCAGGCGTTAATATACGCCGAAGCTACTTCCCACCCACGGTGAGGCCAGAGACATGTAAAATGGATATACACGTCTTCAGTGACGCCTCCGAGGTCGCCTACGGATCAGTAGCCTACTTGCGGGCCCAAGAAGAGGGGGGAGAGATCTACACAGCATTCATCCTCGCCCGCTCGAGAATAGCCCCACGCAAGCAACAGTCTATCCCACGTCTAGAGCTCTGCGCAGCCCTCGCAGGAGCGCATCTAGCCACGCTCATCCAACGTGAGCTCACCATTCCGGTGCATAGAACAATCCTGTGGTCAGATTCCACGACAGTGCTCGCCTGGATCAAATCGGATTCATGCAAATACAAAGTCTTCGTGGGAGTCAGAGTCACTGAGATTCAAGAGTTAACCGGAGAGTTAACCGGAGAAGCAAACTGGCGCTATGTTGATACAAAACACAACCCAGCTGACGTCATCACCCGGGGGATGTCCCTAGATGACTTAACCCGTCGTAACATCTACAGTGACGGACCAGCATTCCTCAAGCTCCCGGAAGGAGATTGGCCCACGCCCACCCCGAGGGAAGCAAGTGACGAGGAGGCTGAGAATAAGAAACCTATGTTCTGTGGATTGAGCACTGTTGTCTCCGCAGACCCCAACATAGACGATTGCATTACCATAGAGAGTGCGCAGCAACGGACATTCCTGCGGCACCACCCAGAGATTCAGTCCCCCGCTGATATGTCAGCAGCTGACTACGAGGAAGCAGAACTGCTTCTACTGCAACGAGCCCAGAGAGACTCGTTCCCCGATGAACTAGACTGTCTACAGGGAGGAAAGCCCGTCCCATCAGACAGCAGATTGATTCATCTGGCCCCCGAGAGTGACACACATACCCTCATCAGAGTGGGTGGTCGCCTGCGGAGAGCCCCCAATTTACCGGATGACATTAAGTACCCGATCGTATTGAACAGCCGACACAAGGTCACAGAGCTGATTATAAAGAAATACGACGAGGATGTACACCACGCAGGAGCAGAGAGAGTCTTCGCGGAGATCAGACGTCGTTACTGGATACTTCAAGGAAGAGAGGCGGTGCGACGCTTCCAGCGAACCTGTCTAGACTGCCGAAAGTGGCGCGCGCAACCCAGCATACCACGGATGGCTGACCTACCTCCATGTTGCCTCCGACTCGGCGACAAGCCATTCCACTCAACAGGCATGGACTGTTTTGGCCCGCTGCACATAAAGAAAGGAAGAGGCACCGAGAAGCGGTGGGGTATTGTATTCAAATGCATGACCACCAGAGCGATCCATATCGAGCTCCTTCCGACCATGAGCACAGACTCATTCCTTATGGCCTTCCGAAGATTCACATCACGGAAAGGAAAACCGTCTACATTATTGTCCGATCACGGGACAAACTTCAAAGGCGGAGAAAGAGAGCTGAGGGAGAGCTTCCAAGCTATGGGCCCAGAACTTAAGACCCACCTCGCTCCAGCCCAGATTGACTTCCAATTCAACCCCCCAAACGCACCCCACTTCGGTGGAACTTGGGAACGAGAAGTACGTTCTATAAAGACAGCCCTGTACGCAGTACTTGGGGCCCAGACTGTGGCGGAAGAAGTCCTAATGACAGTCCTCACGGAGATTGAGGGAGTATTGAACTCAAAGCCCCTCGGTTACGTCTCCAGTGATGTAGCAGATGTCGACCCAGTCACCCCCAACACCCTCCTGATGGGGCGGCTAGATCCCGCGTTACCCCAGACAATGTACCGGCCTGAAGAAGCGAACGGCCGACGAATGTGGAGGTACAGCCAAGTATTAGCCGACAAGTTTTGGAGCAGTTTCCTACTGCACTACCTACCGTCTCTACAGACCCGCCAGAAGTGGGTAAAAGAGAGAGACAATTTGACGGAAGGAACAGTCGTCATGATTATTGACCAGTCACTACCCAGAGCTATGTGGCCGGCTGGCCGCGTAAGCAAAGTGATCACCGGTGCCGATGGCAAGGTCCGAGCAGCTGAAGTACTCGTCCAAGGGCGCACTTACACCCGTCCTGTGGCGAGGCTCATAGAACTGCCCCGACTCCCAGACACAATCGATGATGACCATGACCCTATGACTTTGTGAGTTGACTGACCCTTACAGCGAACCCTTGAGTGGTAGACAGTGCGGTTAATCTGTCTCTGCTTAACTAATTAGGTTGGGACCAATTAGGGGGCGGCTGTTCTGAAGGATCAGATTAAACCGAATATATATATTTATTTATATATATATATTTAATTGTATTTGTATATCCCCTGATATCCCCTGATATCCCCTGTATATTCCTTGTACAATATGCATTGAATATCCCTTCTAGTCTACTGAACATCCCATAATAGTCTCCATTCTACCATTGGACGAGACCTTGGTGCCAGGTCGCCATACCCCTCAGACCAAGTTCAATCGTACCGCTCAACATGTATGGACAAGTCCTAGTTCCGCGTAGGAATATGTCTACCGCACCACTAATGGTACTATTTATTCATAGTGCGTATATATACTGCGCTATTAAAGTAGAACTTCCTTTTAGTCCAGTTCCTTACCCTCCAACAGAGTGACAGACGCAAAAGCCTCCCCGCGAACCACGTGTGGGCAGTAAGGCCAATTCGGCCCAGTATCGGCATTGAGACATCGTGTATATTAATATTTGAATAGTCATATTTGGCACTATATCGTCGAGTTGGACGTATTCTATTAAGCTAATAATAGTCTATTCATATATAGTGCCTCGTGCGGTAAGAGTTCTATAGTAATCAGCACCCCCATCGTTTCGGGCATCAGCTGGACGCTTATCCAGGGTGGTTGACCCCACGTGAAGCTGCACCCGAGGAGCTCCAGGCCAAAGAGCGAGTGGACCTGTATATTGGATTATTCTACCGACGACGGCTAGCCTTCCCCGGCTTGGATTATGCTTTGAGTACTTTGATTATTCTATGGATAAAGGCCAACACTGCGGTGTGTTGGAAATACCCCCCCCGGAGAGGACGACAGGTGAGACGGCGCTCTGCACAGTGAGGTCGCCTCACGTCTCTCCGTCGTGGACCGGAGGACGCCGGCCACAGAGGGTCCAACTGCATTCATCTGTGGATCGAGGATCGTTGGGCACCGTGTCGCACAACTGTGGACTCTCCCAAGATACCCTCGGCCAGACGGGATCCAGCCAGTGACTCTCTAACCCCCCCCCCCCCTCCAGCTGTCCTACAAGCAGTCGGAACCCCCCCCTAGTGTATCCAGCTATATAATCATTCAAGTATCATCGCTATTGTTCCCTAAATATTCCAGGTTGTATATTTGCTTCCTGCGCAATCAGAGATTGGACATTCGATATTGATTTACCTACGAATACTCATTTGCCATAAAAGTGCATACTATTTCAAATCATAAATGTAATTAAGTGATCGTTGTACATACCTTTTGCTATGTATTAAAACTCAAACTTTCGATTTGGTACATTTGTGTTGGATCCGTTTATCAGGTGGGAGTGTTCAACATATTCATACCTAGTACTGGGTGGCCAGAGTCTAAAGTACAAGAGGTAGTGGTAGTAAGTATCATATCTAACCATACAGTCAGGGAATTGTACCCCTCAGTTACACTCACCAATATAAAAAAAAAAAAAAAAACAGCTTCGTTAAAACCACCACAGGAAGTGGGACAGATGTGCGCAGTTGCGCACAAGCTCTTCCCCAATATATATGTTAACATTTTTACTTTACTGTGATTTCCTGTCTGAACTCATCCATACTGTCCTGTCTGAACTCATCATACTGTCCTACCTGTCTGAACTCATCCATACTGTCCTACCTGCTCTCCGCTCTTCTGACTCCGCCTCCTCACTGTCCCCAAAACTAAATCCAGGTGACAGAGCCTTCTCCTCTGCTGTAGCCTGCTGAAAACACACCTGTTCAAGAAAGATTTTAATTTGTAATGTTATGTCTGCTGTATGTCCTGAGTGTTTTAAAGTAATTTCATGTCTGCTACCTGTTTTTAACTCGTATCTTGCTTGTCGTCGTATAAGATAAGATAAGATAAAATAAGAGAAGAAGAGAAGAAAAGAAAAGATGGATAACTTAACTCGATCAGCGCCAGAGGGATATGTCTAATGTGTGGTTAAAAGGCCAGCGTTCTAAAGTATAGGAATACGTGGCAGTGTTTGCAGGGCTATAACTATATTATATATTATAGCTATGGATACAAAACTATGGCCCATTTGACATAGAGTATCTATCCTTCAATATGTGAAAAAGAAAGAATTTTTTCATCAATACATTCCCGTTTTATACCGTGGTGAATATAAGTATGGTTTTAGAGCGGTCTAGGGTAATTCATGGGAGGCTGGTAATAGTCCCCAACGTGTATTATACTAAATGCATTGGCGTTCCGTCCCTACACATGCTACAATTAAGAAATCAAATGCATTCAAATGATCAAATAAAATTATTATATTATTATTATGTTCCATCATGAATGCATGAAAGGGTGGGGGGGGGGGTCGTTTTTTGATGCTTTGATCGTCACCAATGGAATACGTTCGGACTAGCGTTACACACATACGCTCGGATCACAATGAAGGCATGCTTTGATCGACGCAAGATTGATATCATATAGCCCTTACCTTGACTAGGATGTGCCCAAAAAAGAATATTCCAATTATCTGATCGCGAGTCCCAGTATTGGTGTCGATCGTGTTGCCAACATAATCCGCCACACATCATCTCTAGAGCATTTGACGCTCCTCAAGCCGATCGGGACAACCGCTCCCCTTGCCTGACATGGAAAAATCAGACTGGACACTAGATAGACCCACAGCCCAAGACACAATGTTTCAAAGGGTGCTCGATACTGCCGCCTGGTAGGATGCGGCCGGTATTGCACTTTTGCAATCTCAGACTCATTCCCTATGATAACACCAGGCTCCCTGGATGGATAATGAATGGAAATATCGAATAAAAGCAATAACGATGATTGGCGGCTACATGGTGCAGTGGGCAAGGCGCTCACCACGAATACTGGAGACGCTGGGTTCGCCTGTTTGAGCCCAGCGCTCCACATTGCTTTCAGTTTAGCTGGTCGTCCATACTAATACACATTGGCAGTATTAGGGGGTGGGAAACTGATGGGTGGGGATCGGGCATTGTGGACAGTGACTCCTACAGGTCGGTTGGTGCGCCTGCGCAGTAGAATCAGGAAGTGATGGGGGCGGCGCCCCTCCAAAGCGCAGACCCCTGACGCTGAAAGATCACGCCGCGCAGGTGAAAAGATGCGATTGCTGTTACCTCGAGTATCGGAGGGGACTCGTGCTACACTGTAAACCCGAATACGTTTCCAGAACTTTTACGTAAATTACGTAAATCTCCTGCCTCAAATTTTTTAAGTTGATCAACTCAAATGTTTTCAGTTGGCTAAGACTTACAATTCTCAGTTAAGGCAACTCAAATATGGTCTGTTACTGTGACTTAAGGTTCTCAGTTAAGTCAAATCAAATATGGTCAGTTACTGTGACTTACAGTTCTCAGTTAAGGCAGTTCAAATATGTTCAGTTACTGTGACTTAAGGTTCTCAAGTGGAGTCAACTCAAATATGTTCAGTTACTGTGACTTACAGTTCTCAGTTAAGGCAATTCAAATATGTTCAGTTACTGTGACTTAAGGTTCTCAAGTGGAGTCAACTCAAATATGTTCAGTTACTGTGACTTACAGTTCTCAGTTAAGGCAATTCAAATAGGTTCAGTTACTGTGACTTAGGGTTCTCAAGTGGAGGCAACTCAAATATATTCAGTTACTGTGACTTACAGTTCTCAGTTAAGGCAGTTCAAATATGTTCAGTTAATGTGACTTAAGGTTCTCAAGTGGAGTCACCTCAAATATGTTCAGTTACTGTGACTTACAGTTATCAGTTAAGGCAATTCAAATATGTTCAGTTACTGTGACTTAAGGTTCTCAAGTGGTGTCAACTCAAATATGTTCAGTTACTGTGACTTACAGTTCTCAGTTAAGGCAGTTCAAATATGTTCAGTTACTGTGACTTAAAGTTCTCTAGTGGAGGCAACTCAAATATATTCAGTTACTGTGACTTAAGGTTCAACCTTAAATCCATGTGATTAAGTTAACAGAACTCAAAGAAATTGAGTCATTCTTATGCCTCATTTCTTTTAAGTTAATCACCTAAAAATTTTAAGTTAATCAACTCAAATATTTGCAGTTACTATAACTTAAGGTTCAGTTTTAAAATCCATGTGAATAAGTTAACAGAAAAATAACTACACAAGCACATTATATCAACTTCAAACTTTTTTTTGGACTATATTACGCGTATGTTAACAATACCGACCAGGTATTAGTGCCTCGCAAAGTGCAGATATGAAGTTTTCCCCTTTTTTTGTATGCATTTAGGAGGTTTTGTTCTTCATCGAAACTATTTATCTTACAAAGACATTGTGTTACAACTTCAAACTCTTTATATTTATTTCTATTCAAAGAGTATACATCTATTTATCTTACAAAAACATTGTGTTGCCCTCTCCAACAGTATGGCAATGTTAAAATTGAAAATATATATATAGAAAATATATATAGAAAATAACATGTACATAAAATGTAATGTATATTACACATTTAATCCCACTGGTCACAATAGTGTAATAATGTTTGTTATAAGGCTCTGAAAATGTTACTGAATGATGTATCAATGTATTTCCAGCAAATATTGAAATAATAAAGGGTCTCAATATGTGCAGTGCACATGACCAGAGCTGTTTACATCCTGGCTGAATTACTCAAATTTGTATAGTGTGGTTGTTACAAAGGGTCAGATTAAACCGAATATATGTATTTATTGATTGATATATATTGCATAATATTTGTATATCGTTTGATATCCCTTGTATATTCTTTGTACATATACACGGAATGTCCCTTTAACCTAGTAGCCTACAGACCATAATATTTCGTTCTCCTATTGGACAGCGCCCACCAGCGCCAGTGTCTTACCCCTAGAGCCGACTTCAAAGCTACCGTCAAGGCTTGTCTCAACATGCCCGATTCTGCCCAGGGATACGGCGACAGAAATGAGATTGGTACTAGTTTATCCCTGTACATATAAATATGGCGCAGGCGAATACAGAACCTCCTTTTTCGGTTCAGTCTTGTTCAGTTCAGTCCGCAGTCCGTTCAGTTCGAGTCACCCAAGTGAAGCCTCACCCACTATGCAACGTGCGGTGAAGTAGGGCCCGTATTGCCCCAAAATAGAGTCGTGTTTTATCCTAATACGTTTGTTCAACGTATCGTTCGCTCCTTACTAGTAAAAGCCTTCATTACGAGTCAAAGACCACGTGAAGTGAGTAATTGTGCGTCTAAATAGAGCACTTATAGCCGCGTGCGAATAGGATAGTATTAACGCCAAGTTCAACTGTGAACCACCGCGCACCGGAGGATATCTACACCGGCGCCAGCAGAGCCCTTTCCGGCAGGATTATTATTACTCTTGTTGCTTTGACCAGGCTGTTGGAACGGAGAAACTCGTCTACACCCACTGCTGTGGGACCTGCCCGTGAGGACATCACTCGAGCCCGTCTCTATTGGACCAGAGGCTCCACGGCTTACACCTGTGCTGCCCGCACACTGGGATTACAGCGGCTGCCCTTCATCCGCTGAGCCAGGGAGTAATACCGCTCCCCCTCGCAGGAGCTTATTAGAGTCCCTGTGGACCATTGACTTTGCAGTAGAGCATTGCCTCCCCCTGCTGGCTTACAACCGGTAGTAACCCCCCTGCCAGTATCTCCCACTATATATATTACTAGTGTACCATAGATATAATTCCTTTGCCTTACAAGTGCATTCAATATTAACGTATATCATGTACCTTTGATGTAATAAATATTCTAAACGAGTACTTGTGTGGAAACCGTTTCATTGTGGAGGTGTTCTCATCTGATATACTTGTGTACGGTATGGCCAGTAATGTACATAAGACGGTAGTGGTTTAATGATACCATACTTGATTAATACAGTCAGGGAATTGTACCCCTCAGTTACAGTGGTCATAGAATGAGCAAACATGTTGACGGCAACTATTGTGACCGTTGGGATAACACAGTGTATCTATGTACAGTACAGAATCAAATGTATAGATTATCTGAAAATATATATAGAAAATATATATAGAAAATAAATACATGCATGTTATAACATGTACATAAAATGTAATGTATATTACACATTTAATCCCACTGGTCACAATAGTGTAATAATGTTTGTTATAAGGCTCTGAAAATGTTACTGAATGATGTATCAATGTATTTCCAGCAAATATTGAAATAATAAAGGGTCTCAATATGTGCAGTGCAGCTGTTTACATCCTGGCTGAATTACTCAAATTTGTATAGTGTGGTCATAGAATGAGCAAACATGTTGACGGCAACTATTGTGACCGTTGGGATAACACAGTGTATCTATGTACAGTACAGAATAAAATGTATAGATTATCTGAAAATTGTCAATCCGCTTGGCACATGTAAAATTCACAAACGTTGTGCTGTATATTGGGTCCTGCCAATGTGGAACCAAAATACCAATCCACATTACATGCTATACAGCTGGAAATACTGTTAATAGTGCACATACCTACATATGGAAATGCAGCTGTACTTGCTCCATGATGTATCATGGAACAAGATGGTGTTTTCATTGAAAGAGTTAGTCAGAATGTCAGAGGCACCATCCGTCATTTAGAGCAGGCTATGTTTGCAGAATGATAACTATAGAACACTACAGTACTCTGTACTGAGAACACTATACAGTACACTAACTATTATACTGCCTACTGATGCTGACACCCAAGCGATTCATTAAAGTGAAATGGAACTGAGTCCAGCTAATGGTGAATAGTTATTTTATTAATCAATTATTGTGTCTTTATTCACTCGTTGTGTAATTGACCAGTTCATGTTCTGTATAAGTTCATATTCTGTATATGTTAATAATGACGCTTCTGTGTTGTGTTTATGACTCCTGGTATATCGCCTTGTACTCTGTACTGAGAACACTAACTCTACCACTGCCTACAAGCAATGGAAGCAGTCAGAGCAGAGTGGCATTTATGCCCATTGCCTCCTATTGTTCCTCGAGAAACAAACGTTTGGGACTTAGATGTTGCCTTTGAGATTCTAATAAACTCTTTCAACTCTAAAACTTACTTGGATGAAATTACAATAATGCTATAGACGGTTAAGAAAATTCTAACTGTAAAACTCTCAAATGTAAACATATTACATAAAAAATAAAGAACAAGGTACATTGAGTAGTTTGGACCTATTGGCTGAACATCTGCAAAGTAGTACAGCAACTTTTGAAGGTATTATCTTGACATGACAAGACATTTCAGATGAGTTTCTATAGACACACTTTTGAGGTGTTGGTAAGTGCTTTGGGGTAGTGCATAGATTAGTCCAAACATTACAGGAAGGAATCACCAAATCTGGGGAGGCTGATCATGATATGACTTTCAATGACAATAGAGATTGTCACAGGCTGGTAGTGAACTGGACTTGTGTCATGATCACTGATGACAGTAAGGAATAGAAATTCATCTGAAAGAAGGATGTGGGGTGAGGTATTCATTTCCTTGTCATGTCAAAATAATACCTTTAAAAGTTTAATGCAAGAGCGGTCAGGTGGCGTAGCGGAGATTGCGTTCGTCACCAACGCTGGAGACACTGGATTTGCGTGTTCGAATCCAACTCCCTGCGTTGTCACCAGCTTGGCTGGCCGTTCACACTAATACAATTTGGCAGTATTAGGGGGTGGGGAAGCTGGCGGGTGGGAATCTGGCGTTGTGGACAGCGACGCCTACAGGTCAGGTCTTGGCGCTTGCTAAGCGGGGCAGGACTTGGTGGAGATAGCGTGCCCCGCGTTACACTTCACCAATGAGAGCCCTCGCTGCCAAGTGAAAAGACGTCACTGGCTGTCGGCGCACGTCTCGGGGGAAGCGGGCGATCGACTCGGGACGCCCTTATACCGACTCGTAGGACAACATGCATACAGCACCAGGTAGGGGAGGGGGGGGGGGGGGGGGGGGGGGGGAATTGGCACAACGACTAATTGGGACGGGGAGAAAATCAATTGAAAAATCAAAAAAAATAAATAAAAAATGATTGCATCATCAAGTCATTCTTGAGAGTCTGCAACCTGGGTGACAGTTTACCAGCTTCTAGACCTAGTAAAATCTTCTGAATTAATTCAAAAGTGTTGGTAAGTCCCTTGGGGTAGCTGAGGTGTAGTGCATAGATTAGTCCAAACATTACCAGGAAGGAATCACCAAATCTGGGGAGGCTGATCATGATGTGACTTTCAATGACAACAGAGATTGTCACAGGCTGGTAGTGAACTGGACTTGTGTCATGGTCACTGATGACAGTAAGGAGGGCCACTGCAACACCCTGAAGCTCTGGCTCATCAGGCGTGTCCTGAAGGAATGAAAGAGACATAATAATCACAAATAAATCCATGGTTTCTACAAAGTGCAGCACAAAGCTAAGTATATGGAGTTGTGTTTGTAAGTTGTTTATATTTTAGTTAGAACTATTTTTTTGGTGAGAAGGTTATTTTTATTTAACCAGGTTAGTCCCGTCGAGAGCTAATATCTCTTTCACAAGGGAGACCTGGAAGGAAGGAAGACTGATACTTAGCATTTTGATTAACTGTTCACTTAATATACAGTTGTACTGTAAATTATTTTCACTCGGACTCACTGTGCAGGTTTTGAAAAATCCAGAGACTTCCTAATGCAGATACACAGGCAGGGCATGGAGAACAGTGGTACGCCTGGTGTGAACGTCATGGATTTCCTATTAAGATGTAAGATTAAGAAGAAAAAAAGAATTGTATTATATGGAAATGTTTACTGAACAAAGCGGATTTTAAACAGTCCAATCAGATATGTCCACAAATAACATGTTCACATCTTTAATGCAATCAGAAAAATGGCAAACACAATGGTGGACTAATTGTAAAATTCAAAAGCTCATTTGAATCATTGAACCTGTTCAATGTTACAGAGGTTCGACCTATGACATGTATAATAATCTATTCACCTGTTCATCGTGGATTTAAAAAATGTGAGCCAAAGCATCTGCTGTGTTCCCAGTTTTGGACGCCTTCTGTCTGAATAACGTCATCAGTCGAGGAAGATGGCGGTCAAGCTCAGCGTAGAATGTGTTGGGCAGGTTCTGGTTGGTAATCAGCTGGAACTCTGCATACACCTATATTTAAAAACAGCAGGACAATATAGTATATCAACATCAATTAGTCACTTCAACTTGGTGGATCTCTTACTTTGTTTGGTTTGGGCTTCAGAGCATGACGGCGGGATTTCTGGTCAACCATGTCATTACATGCTTTGCGGAATCGGTCGCTGATGACTAGCTCGCGGGGACGCACAGAACACACACGCAGATGCGCCGCTAGAGTATATAAACCAGACTTAAGAATCACAAGTTTCACTTTAAAACAAACTTGTGCCAAATGTTAACACAGGAAAGAGAGAGCTGATCTATATTACCTCAGACTCCATTTTGAGAGCAGGCCAGAGGTCCATGAGCTCATTCACTGGTGGGCTGGACTTCACTATGGTCTGTCGGTGAAGGGCAAATGTGGTCTGCATCAGCTTTCTAATGAGGGGCAGGTTCTTCTCAGTCTTCTTGACTTCTTCAGCAATTGTCTGCCTCAACTGCTCAAGCCTCAAGGAATCCTCTCCTTGGGGATAGTTGGGTAGGAAGTTTACTTCTGCTCGCTTGGGTCTTTTAATGTTGGAATGTGAAGGTTCGCCATCAGGATTGCTTCTACCTCTTTTTCCAGCATTTACAGTGACCTCCTCACATCCTGCCCGTCTCAGCTTGTTCCTGAAATTGCCCATCTTGAATTTGATGCTGTTCTTCCATCCATTGCAGCCGGTCTCAGATCCTGCTTCCTTCAAGCAGGGATGTTTGGCGACAAGAGCCGCAGAAGCCACTGCTATCTCTTTATCACTTGGATAAGCCTTGAAAGCATACATTGTAGATGCAAGCTTTTCTAAGATGTCGTGCTTTAGGTCTCTTGTCAACTTAAGGTGTCTCTTGTTCTTCTCAAATTCGTTGTTTCCGTCTCTAAGTTTCAGCTCAACATCGAATGCAAATGTAGGAACTGGAAAAGGACCTGGAGGCCATCTGCTTAGACGTTCTGGAGATGACATATCTGAAAGTATATCAGTAGATGCGAGAGAGCTGGAGTCGAGCGAAAGTGAAATGTGCACAACAGCTTTTTGTGGCAATTCCGTAATGTCATCAAGGGAAGTAAGTTTCCCATCAAAGTCTGGATCTTCATACAGCAAACTGAAGTCAAGGTCTATTTCCAACTGTTCTTTTATAATCTTGATCAGTGCATCAACAGAGGCGGGTCGTGAACTGAGTTTTAATTTTCTAGCCCGGTCTGTCTCAACAACACGAAGGATCATGGGTTGTGGGGAGGCAGCTGCCATTGTGCTATCGAAACTTGAATGAATCGCTTGGGAGTCAGCAGCAGCAGCAGACCATCGATCTTGTTTGCTGAGAGTGGGACTGTATCATTGAGACCAGACTGTAGATGGACAGTGGACAGATGTGGTCGACAGACAGCAGCTCAAGGACCTAAGGAGGAGTCAGAAACACAACACAGAAAGCGTCATTATTAACATATACAGAATATGAACTTATACAGAATATGAACTGGTCAATTACACAACGAGTGAATAAAGACACAATAATTGATTAATACAATAACTATTCACCTTCCGTTTCACTTGAATGAATCGCTTGGGAGTCAGCAGCAGCAGCAGACCATCGATCTTGTATGCTGAGAGTGGGACTGTATCGTTGAGACCAGACTGTAGATGGACAGTGGACAGATGTGGTCGACAGACAGCAGCTCAAGGACCTAAGGAGGAGTCAGAAACACAACACAGAAAGCGTCATTATTAACATATACAGAATATGAACTTATACAGAATATGAACTGGTCAATTACACAACGAGTGAATAAAGACACAATAATTGATTAATAAAATAACTATTCACCTTCTGTTGCACTTGAATGAATCGCTTGGGAGTCAGCAGCAGCAGCAGACCATCGATCTTGTATGCTGAGAGTGGGACTGTATCGTTGAGACCAGACTGTAGATGGACAGTGGACAGATGTGGTCGACAGATAGCAGCTCAAGGACCTAAGGAGGAGTCAGAAACACAACACAGAAAGCGTCATTATTAACATATACAGAATATGAACTTATACAGAATATGAACTGGTCAATTACACAACGAGTGAATAAAGACACAATAATTGAGTAATAAAATAACTATTCACCTTCCGTTTCACTTGAATGAATCGCTTGGGAGTCAGCAGCAGCAGACCATCGATCTTGTATGCTGAGAGTGGGACTGTATCGTTGAGACCAGACTGTAGATGGACAGTGGACAGATGTGGTCGACAGACAGCAGCTCAAGGACCTAAGGAGGAGTCATAAACACAACACAGAAAGCGTCATTATTGCGTGAGCTGCTAGCGCATCTTTTAATAGTTAATGGAGACCAAGTTAGCTATATTAATTACTGAACAGCCATGCAATTAACTAAACTAAACTATTAAAAGATGCGCTAGCAGCTCACGCAATTTGCATCTACAAATTGCATATCCGAACAGATTAAATGACCACAGATAACCGCAAATTGGCAAATTTACATATATATTTATACTCACTTATGAAAGAAACTTGACGTGCACCTCGCTGCTGCTGCATCTCATGTGAGGCACGACATGCGGGTGCAGGTATCATCCCAGAATTCCTCCGCAGCTGCGCACAACACAACAGTGGTTTCCTGTTGCTAGCAGAAATATTATTTTCACATGCCGTTATTTCTCACTTCTCAGAGCTGAGCTAATTCTCTAAACGAATTCTTTAATATAATTGGACTTAATATATAATATAATAACTTTATTAACATCTCTCTCACTCTCTTTCTCTTTCTCTCTGTCTCTCTCTCTCTCTGTCTGTCTCTCTCTCTGTTTCTCTCTCTCTCTCTGTCTGTCTCTCTCTCTGTCTCTCTGTTTCTCTCTCTCTCTCTCTTTCTCTGTTTCTCTCTTCTGTCTCTCTCTGTCCCACAACATAAGATTTTTTTCATGAATAATATATATATAATATATAGAAGCTTCGAAGGCCAAAAAAAGATTTGAAGGTCAGCCCTACTACTAACCAGACATGATGGTTAGCTGAGAGATGTCTTCTTTTCATGTTGAGAACGTTAGGAGAGAACACACTATGTCTTCATGTTGAGAACATTAGAGAACACACTATGTCTTCATGTTGAGAACATGCTATGTATATGCAACTATGCATGTATGCCTGTATGACTCCTGTATGAGCTGGTGACTCCTGTATGACTCCTGTATGACGCGTCACCGTATCCGCTAGACAGGAGGCATGACAGCATGGAGAGGTATGCTGACGCAGGCCGTGTTTTTCTACCTGCTTTTGTTTCAGGTTATCAGTGGCCCGGAGGTTCACATGCCAAGAGAGGGAGGAGGAGGAGGGGGAAGAGGAAGAGGAGTCTGGCCTGAGCTGCTGCAGGGCCTGGCCTGGTGGTAGCTGGCTGCTGCTGGAGCCTGGCCTGGTGGCTGGTAGCTGGTAGGCTGGGGCTGGCCTGGTGGTGATGGCTGGTAGCAGCTAGGCTACTACTAGCCCGGTTGGCCTGAGCTGCTGCAGGGCCTGGCCTGGTGGTAGCTGGCTGCTGCTGGAGCCTGGCCCTGGCCTGGTGGCTGGTAGCTGGTAGGCTGGGGCTGGCCTGGTGGTGATGGCTGGTACTACTAGCCCGTTTGGCCTGAGCTGCTGCAGGGCCTGGTGGTATCTGGCTGCTGCTGGAGCCTGGGCCTGGCCTGGTGGCTGGTAGCTGGTAGGCTGGGGCTGGCCTGGTGGTGATGGCTGGCAGCAGCTAGGCTACTACTAGCCCGGTTGGCCTGAGCTGCTGCAGGGCCTGGCCTGGTGGTAGCTGGCTGCTGCTGGAGCCTGGGCCTGGCATGGTGGCTGGTAGCTAGTAGGCTGGGGCTGACCTGGTGGTGATGGCTGGTAGCAGCTAGGCTACTACTAGCCCGTTTGGCCTGAGCTGCTGCAGGGCCTGGCCTGGTGGTGATGGCTGGTACTACTAGCCCGTTTGGCCTGAGCTGCTGCAGGGCCTGGTGGTATCTGGCTGCTGCTGGAGCCTGGGCCTGGCCTGGTGGCTGGTAGCTGGTAGGCTGGGGCTGGCCTGGTGGTGATGGCTGGCAGCAGCTAGGCTACTACTAGCCCGGTTGGCCTGAGCTGCTGCAGGGCCTGGCCTGGTGGTAGCTGGCTGCTGCTGGAGCCTGGGCCTGGCCTGGTGGCTGGTAGCTAGTAGGCTGGGGCTGACCTGGTGGTGATGGCTGGTAGCAGCTAGGCTACTACTAGCCCGTTTGGCCTGAGCTGCTGCAGGGCCTGGCCTGGTGGTAGCTGGCTGCTGCTGGAGCCTGGGCCTGGCCTGGCCTGGTGGCTGGTAGCTGGTAGGCTGGGGCTGGCCTGGTGGTGATGGCTGGTAGCAGCTAGGCTACTACTAGCCCGTTTGGCCTGAGCTGCTGCAGGGCCTAGCCTGGTGGTAGCTGGCTACTGCTGGAGCCTGGGCCTGGCCTGGTGGCTGGTAGGCTGGGGCTGGCCTGGTGGTGATGGCTGGTAGCAGCTAGGCTACTACTAGCCCGGTTGGCCTGAGCTGCTGCAGGGCCTGGCCTGGTGGTAGCTGGCTGCTGCTGGAGCCTGGGCATGGCCTGGTGTTAGCTGGCTGCTCCTAGCAGGCTTGTTTGTTTATCCAAGCAGGTAATCCAAGCAGATTTCCAGACTAAATCCAGTCAGTATATCACTGAAGGCAATATCAAGCAAGCTTTAGCAAGAAAACCCATAAAAAGCTAACACCTCTCACACCTATCACACCTCTCACACCTCTCACACCTATCACACCTCTCACACCTATCACACCTATCACAGCTCTCACACCTATCACACCGATCCCACCTCTCACACCTATCACACCTCTCACACCTCTCACACCTATCACACCGATCCCACCTATCACACCTATCCCACCTATCCCACCTATCACACCTCTCACACCGATCCCACCTATCACACCTCTCACACCGATCACACCTCTCACACCTATCACACCTCTCACACCTATCCCATCTATCACACCTATCACACCTCTATACCGATTCCGCAATCTGTTAATAAAGTTTTCAATCAATCAATCAATCCCGCAGTGCAACGTGACCCAAATCAGCCAATGCCCGCAGTGCAACACTCCAATTCAGCCATTGGGTGGGACGGTCACGTGACCCAAATCAGCCAATGGAAGCGTGAGGGGCCTCAGCCTGCGGGACCCCAGCCTGCGGGTGGCTGTGGTTCTGCATCAAGTGCTCACAAAAACATGCTGGTTGCATGTTCTCATGCACACATCATCACACTAATGTTACTGCATCAGACAGTAATGTTGAAACATAGAAATGAGTGGAAAATATATATTTTTATAAGATAAGATATTCCTTTATTGAATTCTACCACTGAACCGCAATACTCTGTATTTACTTAATTCTTTTAAGTTGTACTTAAGGTATGCTTTTACATTATACTTACTTAATACGTGAATAGTTCCAAGGCAATCAAAAACGATGAGTTTAATTTAATCAAAACATAAGAACAAGTCACACAAACTCAACATATGTAAGTTAGGTGAACTTCCATAGAATATTGAGTATATCCTACTCAAACTAATTGATTATTTTGAACATGTGAGGTTTTTGTCCGTTGCTCACCTACTCGCTCTGTTCCTTTAAGCCTACTCGCTCTGTTCCTTTAGTTTTCTGTTAATCAATTGCATTCTCCTCACCTCACTAGCCCCCACCCTCGCGTTCGTTTGCTCTTCAGCAGCCACACCCTTGGACTACCTGTCATTATGTGTTTGATTGGTCTGGTGCCGAACACACACTTCTAGTTTCAAGTATCAATTACCTTCACGCACCTGATGTGCATTCTAATTAGTTCCCTTGTGGGCTTTAAGTACCTCGCTCTCCCCTCAGTTCCTGTCGGGTCGTTCCGTATCATATCTCTATCACCAAGACTCCTTCGGGAGGTTCGGTTTCTGTCTGTTATGCTGTTTTCATCTCCGGCGTGAGATGCGCTCAAGCCTTCGCCTCCTGTCACCGTTTGCCTGGAAGGAGACACTGGACTGCGCTCTCTAAACTTCCACGGGAGGTATTCCAGTGTTCCACTTCAGACCTCCGCGCAGCAGACGTCCAGACGCGCATCCAGACCTCCGCGCAGCAGACGCCCAGACGCGCATCCAGACCTCCGCGCAGCAGACGCCCAGACGCGCATCCAGACCTCTGCGCAGCAGACGCCCAGACGCGCATCCAGACCTCCGCGCAGCAGACGCGCTCTTCACTCCAGACGCGCATCCAGACGCGCATCGCTTCCTAATACTCTACGAGAGGATGCGTCTCTCCGAGCCTGCGCGCTCTTCCGCGCAGACGCGCTCTTCACTCCAGACGCGCATTCAGACGCACTCCAGATGCGTCCTCCGTACCGGCGCGTACTCCAAGCAGACGCGCACCACTCAGACCTCCGTGCCAGATGCGCCCTCCGTACCGGCGCGTACTCCAAGCAGTCGCGCACCACTCAGACCTCCGCGCCAGATGCGCCCTCCGTACCGGCGCTTACTCCAAGCAGTCGCGCACCACTCAGACCTCCGCTTGGACAACCCGTTCCCTGTGGCGACGCGCTCGCCCTGTTTTGATCCCGCTCTCTTTACGCACAGCGCCTGGGTGAGTTTTGCAAGACTGTTTTTGACCCTATTCGTTTTTCGTGTGTTTAATACACTGAAGAAATCCTGCTTTTTTTCTGACTGTCACTCACCCAGTGCCTGCCTTTTGGATTGTTCATTGGGATAATATTTGGCCTTAACATCGCCCACTGTGTGTATACACACCGAAGATATTGTCACTTGGATAATTATTGGGACTTCGCTCACAGTGTTTATTTGCACCGAAGATTCAATCACGCGGATTTGTGTTTGGGACGTTACTCACAGTGTGTATATACACCGAAGATTCTGTCACTTGGATAACTCTGTTTTTGGGACAAGTCACTTCTCCTGTCACCTGCTCTGTTCCCCACTGTACTCTGAGCTAACCCGCTCCCTCTCTCCCTCTCGGTCCCGTTTACCACCATGGAGATCTGCCGAGAGAAGTCTGCAGAGCGGCTCTGACGTCACCATCTGCTTCCCCAGACGAACCATCCCGGGGGAAGCTGCAGAGCAGCAACATTCATCTATGCTAGTATCCCAGTCTTTGTCTGTTTTTCCCCTCTCTAGTCCTCCTAGTCCTCCCTGTCCCCAGCCCGCCTCCGCGGGTCTCTGTCCCTGTTTCCCCTCTCTAGTCCTCTTAGTCCTCCCTGTCCAGTCCTCCTATTCCTCCCTGTTCCGGCCTTGTCCCTTGCCCCGGCCCTGTTTTCCGTTAGCCTTCCCTTAGCCTTCCCCTTAGCCAGCTCGCCTCTTAAAGGCACTGGGCCTTTCCCTTTTCTTGTTATCCAGTATTTGTGTTCTCCCTTAAAGGGACAGTGCCGTTTTCTGTGTGTTTCAATAAATGCCCAGTTCTTGGCTTACTCTCATACCTGTCTTGTGTTGTGCGATTGGGGTCGGTTACAAACCATAACAGTACGACCCGACCAATCGACGACCCCAGCCAGCACAGACGGTGTATGTTGAGTTTGCCTTTTTTTTTGTTAGCCCTGTTAGCTCCCCTGTTAGCTTGTTAGTCTCCCCTGTTAGCTCCCCTGTTTAGCCTGTTTAGTCTTTCCTGTTAGCCCTGTTGGCTCCCCTGTTAGCCTGTTAGCTTCCCTGTTAGCTCCCCTGTTAGCCCT
Source organism: Notolepis coatsorum (assembly GCF_963971535.1). Lineage (NCBI taxonomy): Eukaryota > Metazoa > Chordata > Actinopteri > Aulopiformes > Paralepididae > Notolepis > Notolepis coatsorum. The sequence goes on along the minus strand of NC_140169.1, from coordinate 91,415,572 downwards.
GTTAGCTTCCCTGTTAGCCCTGTTAGCTCCCCTGTTAGCCTGTTGACTCCCCTGTTTGCTTCCCTGTTAGCCTCGTTAGCTCCCCTGCAGCTTGTTAGGCCTCTACTACCAGCTTGGCCCCTGTCTGCTAGCTTAGCCCCGGCTGCTAGCACAGCATCTATGTTAATGCAGCCCTTGCTGCTGGCATAGGCCCTGTAGCTAGCCATGCCCAGGCAGCTAACCCAGTCCCTCAGCATGGCCCCAGTCTGCTAGTTTTGCCCCGGCTGCTAGCACAGCCTCTATGTTAATGCAGCCCTTGCAGCTGGCATAGGCCCTTTAGCTAACCATGCCCAGGCAGCTAACCCGGTCCCTCTGCATGGCCTCCACTTTTTGTGTAGCCTTCCCACTGCTAGGACTGCCCTTTCAGCTAGCAAGGTCAGTTTTCCCACTGCTAGGACTGCCCTTTCAGCTAGCAAGGTCAGTTTTCTCCCACTGCTAGGACTGCCCTTTCAGCTAGCAAGGTCAGTTTTCTCCCACTGCTAGGACTGCCGCTTCAGCTAGCAAGGTCAGTGCTCCCACTGCTAGGACTGCCCCTTCAGCTAGCAAGGTCAGTTCCCCACAGCTAGGACTGTCCTTCCAGCTAGCTTATTCTCTCATGCTGGTCCAGCCCTGTCTGCCAGCCTAGCTCCGGCAGCTAGCGCAGCCTCTATGTTAATGTAGCAGTACAGCTAGCATAGGCCCTGTAGCTATCAGTGCCCTGGCAGCTACCGTTTCCCTCTGCTAGCCCCTTCCCTGTTCCCCTCTCCGGTGCCCCTGTTCCAGCCCCGTCTGCTAGCCTAGCTCCGGCAGCTAGCGCAGCCTCTTTGTTAATGTAGCAGTACAGCTAGCATAGGCCCTGTAGCTATCTGTGCCCTGGCAGCTACCCTTTCCCTCTGCTAGCCCCTTCCCGGTGCTCCTCTAGTTACCCCTCAGCTCCTCTGGTTACCCCTCAGCTCCTCTAGTTACCCTTCTGCTACCCTGGTTACCCCTCAGCTACCCTGTTCCTTGCTAGCCCCACTTTTGTTGTGGCTTCCCCTGCTAGCATGGCCCTGTACTTTTTGTTTGTTGCCTTGTTTTGTCCCCTGCCGCTCTGTCTGTATTTTTGGGTCGCCGGGTGGCTCCCGTGGAGGGGGGGGTACTGTGAGGTTTTTGTCCGTTGCTCACCTACTCGCTCTGTTCCTTTAAGCCTACTCGCTCTGTTCCTTTAGTTTTCTGTTAATCAATTGCATTCTCCTCACCTCACTAGCCCCCACCCTCGCGTTCGTTTGCTCTTCAGCAGCCACACCCTTGGACTACCTGTCATTATGTGTTTGATTGGTCTGGTGCCGAACACACACTTCTAGTTTCAAGTATCAATTACCTTCACGCACCTGATGTGCATTCTAATTAGTTCCCTTGTGGGCTTTAAGTACCTCGCTCTCCCCTCAGTTCCTGTCGGGTCGTTCCATATCATATCTCTATCACCAAGACTCCTTCGGGAGGTTCGGTTTCTGTCTGTTATGCTGTTTTCATCTCCGGCGTGAGATGCGCTCAAGCCTTCGCCTCCTGTCACCGTTTGCCTGGAAGGAGACACTGGACTGCGCTCTCTAAACTTCCACGGGAGGTATTCCAGTGTTCCACTTCAGACCTCCGCGCAGCAGACGTCCAGACGCGCATCCAGACCTCCGCGCAGCAGACGCCCAGACGCGCATCCAGACCTCCGCGCAGCAGACGCCCAGACGCGCATCCAGACCTCTGCGCAGCAGACGCCCAGACGCGCATCCAGACCTCCGCGCAGCAGACGCGCTCTTCACTCCAGACGCGCATCCAGACGCGCATCGCTTCCTAATACTCTACGGGAGGATGCGTCTCTCCGAGCCTGCGCGTACTCCAAGCAGACGCGCACCACTCAGACCTCCGCGCCAGATGCGCCCTCCGTACCGGCGCGTACTCCAAGCAGTCGCGCACCACTCAGACCTCCGCGCCAGATGCGCCCTCCGTACTGGCGCTTACTCCAAGCAGTCGCGCACCACTCAGACCTCCGCTTGGACAACCCGTTCCCCGTGGCGACGCGCTCGCCCTGTTTTGATCCCGCTCTCTTTACGCACAGCGCCTGGGTGAGTTTTGCAAGACTGTTTTTGACCCTATTCGTTTTTCGTGTGTTTAATACACTGAAGAGATCCTGCTTTTTTTCTGACTGTCACTCACCTGCCTTTTGGATTGTTCATTGGGATAATATTTGGCCTTAACATCGCCCACTGTGTGTATACACACCGAAGATATTGTCACTTGGATAATTATTGGGACTTCGCTCACAGTGTTTATTTGCACCGAAGATTCAATCACGCGGATTTGTGTTTGGGACGTTACTCACAGTGTGTATATACACCGAAGATTCTGTCACTTGGATAACTCTGTTTTTGGGACAAGTCACTTCTCCTGTCACCTGCTCTGTTCCCCACTGTACTCTGAGCTAACCCGCTCCCTCTCTCCCTCTCGGTCCCGTTTACCACCACGGAGATCTGCCGAGAGAAGTCTGCAGAGCGGCTCTGACGTCACCATCTGCTTCCCCAGACGAACCATCCCGGGGGAAGCTGCAGAGCAGCAACATTCATCTATGCTAGTATCCCAGTCTTTGTCTGTTTTTCCCCTCTCTAGTACTCCTAGTCCTCCCTGTCCCCAGCCCGCCTCCGCGGGTCTCTGTCCCTGTTTCCCCTCTCTAGTCCTCTTAGTCCTCCCTGTCCAGTCCTCCTATTCCTCCCTGTTCCGGCCTTGTCCCTTGCCCCGGCCCTGTTTTCCGTTAGCCTTCCCTTAGCCTTCCCCTTAGCCAGCTCGCCTCTTAAAGGCACTGGGCCTTTCCCTTTTCTTGTTATCCAGTATTTGTGTTCTCCCTTAAAGGGACAGTGCCGTTTTCTGTGTTTCAATAAATGCCCAGTTCTTGGCTTACTCTCATACCTGTCTTGTGTTGTGCGATTGGGGTCGGTTACAAACCATAACAGAACATGCAGTTTACAGTCTGTATCTACTTAATTATCTTAAGTTGTACTTAAGTTGTGCTTTTACATTATACTTACTTAATAAGTGAATAGTTCCAAGTCAATCAAAAACTTTGAGTTTTATTTACTCAAAACATAATGCGGTTTACGGTCTGTATCTACTTAATTATCTTAAGTTGTACTTAAGTTATGCTTTTACATTATACTTACTTAATAAGTGAATAGTTCCAAGTCAATCAAAAACTATGAGTTTTATTTAATCAAAACATAATGCGGTTTACAGTCTGTATCTACTTAATTATCTTAAGTTGTACTTAAGTTATGCTTTTACATTATACTTACTTAATAAGTGAATAGTTCCAAGTCAATCAAAAACTATGAGTTTTATTTACTCAAAACATAAGAACACGTCACACAAACTCAAGACATTCAAGTTAGTAGAACTTTCATAAAATATTGAGTATACCCTACTCAAACTAATTGATTATTTTGAACATGCGGGTTTACAGTGTATGTATGACTTAGTCCACATTGCAGCCGGCTTGTGGGAGGCAAGAAACAGCGTTAGAGACAGGGGAGGGTTGAATTGGATGATACGAAATTGGGATGGGAGAAAAATAGAAAATGGGAGAAAAAGTGGATACAAAAATAACAATAATAGCGATAACCGACTTTTCTCTGGTTTGGCGCTCAAGCGTCGGCGAGTTAACCCGACTTTATTCGGGTATGGCATCCATTGAGTTTATGAATCCCTGTGGAGCAAATAAGATGTCATAGCAGCACAGGAAATGGAGAGGAAAAGGTACAAGCAGGATACTAAGTATAAAATATAAGAATAATTAAATATAGGGCGGCTGGGTGGCGCAGCGGACATTGCGCTCGTCACCAACACAAGAGACACCGGGTTCGACTCCGGCTGTCGGCGTTGCCTCCGGCTTGGGCCAGCCGTCATACTAACTCAATTGGCAGAGTTAGCGGGTGGAAGTCGACGGGTGGTAATCTGGATGTTGTGGACAGCGACTCCTACAGGTCGGTTGGGGACGCCTGCACAGCAGAGACAGGAAATGGCGGGGGTAGTGTGAGCATCCCACACGTTACACCTCGCCAATGAGAGTCCATGCAGGCAGGTGAAAAGATGTGACAGGCTGCCTCCTCGTGTACCGGAGGGGACACGTGATGCAAGGCTTCTATCCTCCCTACAACCGGCCAGTGGGGGGCATATGCGAGCAACGTTCAAGACGGGAGGGAAGAATTGGCACAGTGGAATTGGGATGGGAGAAAAATAGAAAAAGAGGAGAAAAAAGTGGATACAAAAAAAAATGTATAATAAAATATAGTAATAATAATAATGGATTGGATTTATATAGCGCTCTTCGTGACACCCCAGTGACCCCAGAGCACTTACAGAGTCCATTATTCGTTCATACACAGTCATACCGGTGGTGGTAAGCTACAATTGCAGCCAGAGCTGTCCTGAGGCAGACTCACGGAAGCGTGGCGAATAATCATCGCCTACGGCCCCTCCGACCACCACCAACATTCATTCACATGCATACACATTCATACAAGGCAAGTAGGTTAAGTGTCTTGCCCAAGGACACAACGGCAGTGGGATGGACATGGGCTTGAGCGGGATTCGAACCACCAACCCTTCGAACATTGGACGACCAAGAATAACCTGTCAGTGGCGTCGCGTGGGTAAAATAACAGGGGAAGCCAAAAAAAATTATTAAAAAAAATTTATTAAATATTTTTTTTTAAGTCAAGTAGTCACCATGTACACTACAGTATGGCTCAGCGGCCAGTCAAATTTTCTTAACAGATTGCAGAATGGGTACAATACAGTACGGCTCAATACACACAATTGTATAAGGGGATGCAGACCAGAGAAAGACGTTTGTCTTGTTTACATCAGGGTCCCCCATTTTCAATTCATACTAGTGACATTTATGACATACAAGACATCATGACATCAAATATACAGTACTGTTACCCCTAGATCCTGACAGAGTATATACATATGATGGGGAGGGGACTGTACATTAGGAGGGGGTGGGTGGGTGGGAGAGAAATATACATACGGCCGGTGTTGTTTTCGAGGAGGGAGTAGGATTCTATTAGACAAACGTGACAAGACAAACGTATTTCTCTGGTCTGCATCCCCTTAACAATTGTGTGTATTGAGCCGTACTGTATTGTACCCATTCTGCAATCTGTTAAATAAAGTTTTCATTCATTCATTCATTCATTCATTCACGTGTCTGTTGCGCCGCGCGCCCAGCCATCAGAGCGCTCCTACTGTAAAATGCGGAAGCAGTCATTTCAGCCTCAGTTTTACTCGTTTATAAAAATGATTTAAAATGTTTATTAGCAACGCCGAGCTTTCAAACCCCGCCGCATCTGTGTGTGAAACCCTAATGGAACGCTGGGTACCTTTGACATTTATATCCGATATATTTTGGACCCACCGCTAGCTTTTAAGCAGTGCTTGATGGTGCACATTAACCTGGCTACTACGGAGGAATAAGTTACTGCGTATTCCAGCCCCTGGCTTGCATTGCAGTCATGAAAGGGTATACAAGCTTGCCTGATAACGTTAGTTAGTCCTTAGTCAGGCTGCTCAGTTCTTACCTGGTCAATAATGTGGTCCTCCTCTTGCCAGATAGATTTGTTAAATCATAATATCCACAGTGGTGTGCTCTGCTGGTCCTCAGTACTAATGGGATGTCACGTTAGGTAGTCAGGTGGAAACGTGAACTTCTGACCTGCCCCGCCTCCAGGTGGAAAATATGCTGAACGTCTTCCTCCCAGCTCCGTTTTAAACTTTTAGGGTGTGGCACAGTGGCAGTCAGCTCGAATCTGATTGGCTAGGATCGGATTTGGAGTTTGGACTCACTCTATAATGCTGGAAGCCTGGAGAAAGAGACCTACCCACTGCCTCTCTCCTATACTAGCTGCAGTAGTGAGCACAGTCTGACAGTGTGTTAGAGGGAGTGAGAAGGAGAAGAGGGAGACATTAAAAAAAAAAACAGATGCACAGATGAAAAAGAATGTAAACTATATTAAAATTTTTTTTTTTTTTTTTTTTTTTTTTTTTTTCATATTTCATAATTTGATATGAATTTATAGGGAGGCATGGCTTCCGTTGGCTTCCACAAGGATTCGCCACTGTTACCTGTAAGTAATAAGTAAGATGAATAACCTTGTATATTTTCTCATTTGTATCTTATTTTGCATTGTAAGTGCTTGGTGTATATGAATAAGCTCTATACAAATAAAATGTATTATTATTATTATTTATTACATGGCGTTTTAACATTTGCCGAAATGCTTGATTGTGATTGGTCAATAGCGCTCGTCAGAGGTCCGTTATGTAAGGGATAATGTATGGCTACGAGGTCATTGTCGCAAAATAATTGACCGACACGGAGTTTAAAATACCGAGGCGCCGCGCCGAGGTGTTTTAAACGTAGTGAAGGTCAATTATTTTGCGACAATGACCGAGTAGGCTATACATTATCCCGCTTATTACATGGCTAACTTACTAACAATATACCTAATTCATTTGACAAATCGCAGTTGTTCTGTGGCTCTGTCAGCCCAAATAAAGTGATTATTATTATCGCGGGCAGCCTCTGTTCTGGCTCCGCTGACACTCCGCTGTCAGTGCAGCGTGGCAGGTGTGTCTGATTTGCTGCACTGATGTGGGCTTGATTGCCAACAGCTGCGCACTGCGGTCATTATTGAAAAAACAGCGGTCATTATTGAAAAATAATGACCGCTGTCGGGGGGCTGTTGACCAATCACAAGCAAGCATGTCGGCGAATGTGAAAACGCCATGTAATAATACTCGATAACGGACCTCTGCCGAGCAATAATGACCGCTGTTCGCAGCTGTAGCAATCAAGCCCACTGACACACACTGCATCAGTGCAGCCAATCAGACACACCTGCCGGCTGCCGGCGAAGCTGCCGGCGATGACAGCGCGGAGCGACAGAACAGAAGTGTATCTGCATTTGATCTCGTCTTGTCGATGGTGTAAAATGAATTAGGTATATTGTTAGTAAGTTAGCCATGTAATAAGCGGGATAATGTATAGCTATACTCGGTCATTGTCGCAAAATAATTGACCTTCACTACATTTAGAACACCTCGGCGAGGCGCCTCGGTATTCTAAACTCCGTGTCGGTCAATTATTTTGCGACAATGACCTCGTAGCTACATTATCCCTTACATATTGTTATTATTATTATTATTATTATTATTATTATTATTATTATTATTATTATTATTATTATTATTATTATTATTATTATTATTATTATTATGTTGTTACTATTATTATATCATCTGCTGTATCTAGCTGTTTTGTCTCTATATATCAGTATATAACTGTTCTGTATCTAATAAGATAAGATATTCCTTTAATTTAATGATCCCCTTGGAGAAGTTCAGGCATCATAGCAGCATGGGGAGGGGGGGGGGGGTATAGTATGAGCATGGTAAAAGTAGAAGATATAAATATAGGTAATACAATTATAGTAGGCTACAGATACAAATATATATATATATATCTGTTAAACTAAATAAGACTTGTGCACATCTAGTTGGACCCCGACTGGAGGTGCAGGTCAGCGCAAGAGAGATATATAAAACTAAAAGAAGAATACCTTCGAAAGAAGAGACCGCACACTCCTCAGGACTGGTTTTTGCTTTTTTATTGCACAACGCGTTTCGCTTCTGCTTCCTCAGGTGCTATAGCAACCTGAAAGAAGCGACCTGCTATAGCACCCGAGGAAGCAGAAGCGAAACGCGTTGTGCAATAAAAAAGCAAAAACCAGTCCTGAGGAGTGTGCGGTCCCTTCTTTCTTTTGAAGGTATTCTTCTTTTAGTTTTATATATATATCTGTATCTAGCTGTTCTGTCTCTATATATTTCAAACACTGGGGAAGCAGAGTCATTGTGATGTAACAACGTCCATTACAAATCACCTGAATAGCACAATATCAAAGGGAACATTTCTAGGAACATTTAGTTGAGCTCCTTGGAAATCCTACTCTGAGCCTTGAGCTCCTCTCCATCATACAACCATCCTATCCTGAGTCCTCAGCTCCTCTTCATCATAAAACCACTGTACTCTGAGCCCTGAGCTCCTGCCTCTTCTTCATGTAGGTTGCAGTAATCAGGCTTGTCTTGAGTTCTGGGACCAGGCAACTTGCAGACAGGCCTTTCTTCAGCTCTGGGACCAACTAGGTTGTAGTAATCCACATCAATGTTCTCCTCTCTTCTTAGGATTCTCCTCATGGCAGCCTGGAGAGACATAGCAGCAATAGACTCTCACTAACCGGACCACCGCTCTTTCTTCATGAAGAAACAGACAGTATAATGATCTTGTACTGTAGTACAAATATATGTGCAGTACCTTAGTAGTAGCAATAGAGGGCAGCCAGTGTCTGACATTACCACAGCCAGCAGCACAACATGATGATGAAAGCTGGCAGAGGAGAGTTTGCAACACAAACGTCACAGCAGATCATATGACATCACAACTGATCACATGACATCACATTTGGAAGCACTCTCATTAAAGACAAGGTTAACCGCAAGTTAGAGTAAATAAAATATTAGAGGAAATAATTGTATCCATTTATTTGATTGATTTGACCTCAATCTCTTCATAATTACTGGCTGTTGTTAGTTATGGGATCAGTAATATCAACAATACAAGGTGCCGTGCACCCCCAGTAGCACAGTCCTGACTGAATGAAGAGTAAAATTCATGTTTTCTACTCTGTTCTCATTCTCTGCTGCAGTCAGCACTGAGTCAGGAGGACTTGCCGTGCTACTTAATATACTGTCCGTCTTTTAGACTCAATCATTTGACTACAAAACACTTGGATGGTGAAAGTGTGATGGCTGTGTGTTACATGAGTAGGGCTTACCCAATGTCAGTGGACATCTGATTGAGGTTCCATCAGGTTTCACACAGTGTGCTGTATATTGCCTAGTTATATTAAATGAAGCCCTGCTTTTTAGTGATGGAGTTACTTGAGTTATTGGAGGAATCATTTGAGCCCTATAGTGGCAACAGACTACACACTACAGTACAACAGGTTTTTACACAAAATGATGCAGACACAAACAGAACAGGACCCTACCCAGACAAAAGTACACTAATATAATTTAGAGCGTCTTGGGTCAAAGGATCCGGGTGGACCTGTAAAGACCTCTAGTAAGTAGACAATGCCAGAATAATTTTTTTTAAGTGAACTGTTCCTTTAACACTTTAAGACAACAGTTCAGTCAGGTTACCTGTGAGAGAGAGAGAGAGAGAGAGAGAGAGAGAGAGAGAGAGAGAGAGAGAGAGAGAGAGAGAGAGAGAGAGAGGAGCGTGCTCTCTGAGGAGAAGTTAAACACAGCGGGAGCATGTCTATGTTCCCCGGGTCCTATGTTCCCCGGGTTCTATGTTCCCCGCTTTGATTGATTGATTGATTGAAAATTTTAGACCACCAGCCCTGATTCCAAACTCTAACCTTAACCAATTCGAAAGAGGGCCTAAGCTTAACCGTTCGAAACAAGGCGGACATTAATAATTAATAAAATAATAAAAATTAATACAATTTTCAATCTATTAATCAATCAAAGCGGGGAACATAGAACCCGGGGAACATAGGACCCGGGGAACATAGGGATGATCCCGGGACTGTAGTTCCCTTGGTGGGGCTGGTCTGTAGCAGGAAACAGGAAGTGGGCAGAGTGATTGACAGCTGGCTGGGTGTAGTTCTGGGTGATGTTGGAGCCAATGAAGGTGAGGTGGAAGAAGCCTCTGAGTCCTGCGGCTGGATGGAGCAGCTGATGTTGAAGTGTTAACCTCTAATCTGCGTCCTCTCCCCTGGCTCTAAATAAAGGATAAATAAAGGATTTTTTTTTTTTGTGAACTAATTTTTTTATTATTTTTTTGACATGACATAAAACTAGACACACAAGCATTAACAGTAAATATCCACAATAAATCACAGGATTATACATTCCAATATTTGAATCAATATAAATGTAGTTTACGAGATATATACATTATACTTGCAATACAATACAATACATACATATGCTCTTACTCGCTCTTCTCCCCCCCCCCCCCAGAACCCCCCTTGGATAATCCATCCATTATTTCGCTTCTAACCAAGGATTACAATTCATATGCTAACCTTTATTCTCTCCACCACTTCTAACCAGATTGCAATGCTGGCTTCATTGACACCTAAAATTCTAGCTGTAGATATCTCTAGATAAATCACATCGAGATAAGTAAGAGCCCATACCTTTAGGCACATTTTATCCGGTTGAATCCAGCGTTATGCTATCAGCTTTTTAGCAGCCGTAAGACCGGACAACATTAGTCTCTTTAGCTGTTTAGTGGCTGCTATTTGAGAAACATCATTCAACAACAATACAGAAGGCAGTACAGGTATGTTCAGAAATAAAAATTCTGATAATTGCGTGGTTACTTCTTCCCAGAATATCTTAACAGGGGGGCATTCCCAGTACATATGTATAAATGTACCGATATCGCCCCTTGAACACAAGGAGCATAGAGTCTTGTTTAAGCCCCATTCGGTTCAATCTTATAGGAGTCAGGTAAGTCCTATGAATATAATTAAGATTAATCTGTTGATGATCCGGGTTGCGTGATGCTAGTCGAACGTTTGCCCAGACTTCTTGCCAATCAAAATCTACTTCCAAGTCTGGTATATCCCTCCTCCAGACTGAGTCTAGGGGGAGGACTCCATACGAAGAAGTAAGTAAGTGATGATAAAAGTCTGATAGCCTCTCAATGTCTCCCTTTCATAGAAGAATTTGTGATATCTGTGGTGCTCAAGTGGTATCTTTAATGGGACTCCATGAGCCTTCAAAGTTGCTAATAACTGTATATAGAAATAATAAGTGAGTGGTGAGGTTAAATTTGTTATAAATTTCATGATAGCTACAGAAACCCTGTTCGTTGAAGATATCTCCCAATGTATGTATGTCTTGCTTTTCCCATTTGGGATATCTGATAGGTCGTTGTGCAATAAGGAGTGCATTGTTATTGAATAGGGGAGTATGGCTATGCCATTTATGTGGGTTAGTGCATTTTTTCTGTCACGCCATATCCGAATTACATGTGTAATAAGAGGACCAAATTTCAAGTCGCATTGCTTAATTGATAATTTGGTGTATACTATATCCTGCAGTCTATGTAGTGCCACTATGTTTTCTTCTAATGTTCTCCAGGATACAGATGCTTGGGAATCAAACCAGGTGATCAGTGGTCTTAAAGAGAACGCTTTAAAATAGTGGTAGAAGTTTGGAAATGCTAAACCTCCGTCGGCTTTGTTTCTCTGTGCGGTGGATCTTTTTATTCGTGGAGGTTTGTTGTTCCAAATAAATGTATATGCGGTGGAGTGTAATTTTTTCCAGTAACCATCAGGGGGAGGTAACGGTAACATTGAACTAAAGAAGTTGATTCTAGGTAAAACATCCATCTTAACTATTGATACTCGGGCCTGTACTGAGTTTTTAAGTTTTGACCACCTGTCAAAATCATTTGTGATCCTATCTTGGAGTCTTGTATAATTATACTTCACCGTTTGGCATATAGTAGGGAATATTTCAACTCCAAGACATCTAAAGTGTTCTACCATTGGTATACTTCCTGGAAGGATTGTAGTCTTCGCAGAGACATTAAGTGGGAGGAAGGCAGATTTTGGCCAGTTTATCCTAAATCCCGATAGATTGCCAAAATCATCAATCAGCTTGAGAAGATGAGGCAGTGAGGTGGTAGGGTTTTGCATGAACAATATTACGTTGTCCGCATATAAACTAATATGATGCTGTGTGCCCTTAATTGAGATTGGCTCTATGGATTGGGATTGTCTTATATACTGTGCTAAAGGCTCTAAGGATAGAGCAAATAGTCCGGGACTAAGAGGGCAACCCTGTCTGGATGAGCGCGACACAGGAAAGAGTGAGGAGGTGATTTTACCTGTTATAATCATGGCCGATGGGTCTTTGTATAATACTTTTATCATATTAATGAATCCGTTTCTTAACCCCATCTTTCCGAGTAGTGCCCATAAATAAGACCATTCCAACCTATCAAAAGCTTTCATTGCATCCAAGGATAATGCAGCTGTAGGTGGAATGGCATCCTTGCTGGCGTCTAATACATGTAGTAACCGTCTTATATTATCCGTGATCAGGCGGCCTTTTATAAAGCCAGTCTGATCAGGATGAACTAAAGATGTCATATGCTTTTGAAGTCTGATGGCTAGTACCTTAGCATACAGCTTGAGATCGGTTCCGAGGAGACTTAACTTAAGGGTCTATAACTACCACATTCGGTGGGTTCTTTGTCCTTTTTAAGGAGGACAGTTATGAGTGCCATATTGACGTCCCTGGGGAAGTTCCCCTCTTTGATTGAGTAAAAAATCATATCAAGTAATAGGGGTCCAATTACATCCCAACATGAGAAGTACAGTTCTGGTGGTATACCATCCCAACCAGGAGCCTTACCAATTTGCATTTCAGATATAGCCTCCCTAAGTTCCTCTGTCTAATGTAATAGGTGTATCTAACTGTTTAGCGTCTTCCATTGAGAGTTTAGGTAGGTTAATTTGATTAAGAAATGTATCCAGTTTATTTTGATCGAAAACCATTTCTGATTTGTACAAGTTGGAGTAAAACTCTTTGAAAGTCTCGTAATTTTTTTTGGGGTCTGTAACAAGTCCTTGTTGGTGGGATATCTGCACATTTTGCGTTGGATCGTATCTTCATAGCTAGTAGGTGACTTGGTTTAGAACCATGGAAGTAATAATGTTGTCTTGTGCTACGTATTTGAAATTCAGATTGTTGTCTTAAAATTGAGTTAATCTCTTTTTTTAACACATTAATTTGAGACTCCAATTGAACCGAGTAGTTGTATTGTAAAGAGGAGAATAACGACGAGTAAAGCGTTTCCAGCTCTACCAATTTTGAACAGCGATTCTTGCGTAGGTTGGAGGAAAAGCCCGTTGTGTAATCCTTGATAAAACCCTTTACCAACATCCATAAAATTCTGGGGTCCTGTACCGAATCCGCATTACTCCGCAGGAATTTAATAAATTCAACTTTGAATTGTATAATGTATTCATTGTTTTTCAGCAGTGTCGAGTTAAATCGCCATCTTGGGGCTCGGGATGACAGTCTACCAAATGAACCTTTCAGGAGTAAGTAGCTGTGATCTGATGCATTGGGCACCATTTCCACATCATAATTATCAAATAGTCTTGGGGATGCAAAAACATAATCTATTCTGGAAAATGTCTTGTGTCTTGCAGAGCGAAAAGAGTACTCTCGGGCCGTTGGGTTGAGTAATCGCCATAGGTCATTTACACCTGTATTCTTGGCCCAATCCTTTAGTGCATTAGATGCATGTTTCTGATCATTGGAAATGGTGGGATTAGATTTATCCATCAAGGGATCCCAAATAGCATTAAAATCGGTTTGTACTGCAGCCGCTACTTTTAAATCCTCAATTTTGGATTCGATAGATTCTTTGATAGCGTCAACCTTAGTATCAACCTTATCGGTTAAGATCTTTATTAGTTTAGTAAGAGACTCTATATCGGATGAGGTGGCGGGGACGATGGAAGAAGTGGCAATTTCAGTTGTTTTTCTTTCGATCTCTCCTGCCAATTCCCGCACGGAGCCCGTATCCACAGGCGGATCCTCTACCGTTAGTTTGGCTGCTGCGTGTGTATCTTTCTCTCCTGGCATCTTGATTCTTTCAGTCGATATAGTTAGTTGAAGATCTCAGTTAATATATACGTCGAGGTTTAAACACATTGGTGTTGTAAAAAGGGGTTTTTGAAGCAAACATTTAAAAAAACGGGAGAGGAGCTGTGACCAATGCGACCATTACATGCTGATGCTAAACTGGAAGTAAAGGAATAAATAAATAAAGGAATCTTGTATCTTGTCTTGATCACCTGCAGCCCCTGCTGTTGGCCCTCAGAGGCAGAGGGACATGGAGGCAGAAAGGGAGATGATTGGCTGAAACAGCAGATCTGGAAACATCGAGGGAGATGATTGGCTGAAACAGCAGATCTGTAAATATGGAGGCAGAGAGGGATATGATTGGCTGAAACAGCAGATCTGTAAACACGGAGTGAGATGATTGCTGAAACAGCAGATCTGTAAACACGGAGAGGAGAGACTGACATGAGAGCAGTAAGGTCAGATATTATGAAGCCCATTCCCACCAGTATTCTGTGTGAAAGCCCATGAGAAACCAGGGGTTCTTTCTCTACCCGTTTTAGCACTGAGGCTTAACACAATACGGAATCTAATGAAAAATAACTGGGATCTTATCCAGTGTGATGAGACCTTATGAGAGGTTTTCCCAGAGGTTTCTGGGAAATTCTGAAAATGTTAAAAGTAAAAAAAAAACGTATAATACATACACAAATAGTACATTTTCATAAATACGTCAATTATTACTCATGGCTATAACATAACGTACAATATGTACCTTTTTCCTGTGTCGATAAGTACTTTATTTCGATATCTTAAGCGAGATCGGACTGTGCATAGCCACCTCAAGGAGCAAGGCACATGGCTACCTAAAGTGTCTAATAGTACCTTTTAAATATGGCCATTGTAAACATGTGACATTGTAGTCAAATCAAAAGACTTTACCCACCCAGTAACAACAGCCATATACCACCTGGCAATTTATTAACACATGATCTCATCTACATACTTTCCTGTTCTTTATGTAATGCTTTTTATGTGGGACTTACTAATTGACCGCTACACGAATATGCAGAAATAACTGGTCATTGTGATTATGCTAAGAAAACACCTGCCTGTTTCTTTCTCTCATTTGATGCACAACTTTCAAAATATGATTACTGATATTTCCATGGGTCCAAATGAAAAAAGAACGGGGCGGTCCGGTCCTACATGTACAGATAGTTTTGTGCTGTCCGATTTATGATGAACAGATGGTGTGTCTAATGGAGCTCATAACATAATTGTATTCTCCGCCAAATAATAATATAATATGTGTAATAAAAATATTTGTGTCCATATCATTATCTTTCCCAAATTCAGATTCAGATTCGGACTCATCCCTACTGCATACATCACCACCTGGTATTAGAACTGTAATGCCCTCAACCACAAAGTGCTACAGAGGGTTGTGCGGACAGCCTGTAATGACATTCCTGTAATTTGTCATGTGAGCTACACAATATTTTCTGCTCTACCTTGAAACATGTGTTAGCACCAAGACTAGGATACAATAGAATACAATAGAAATACTTTTATTATCCAGAGGGAAATTTGACACTGCAAATCGCTCAACATTTAAACATTTAGACAGAACAGGTCACGAATAAGAATAACAAAACAAATAAAAAACAAAGCAAAAAAAAATTAAAACTCAGAGCGTGTTTTTATAGTCACATATTTGTCATGTGTAGGTGGGTTTTCCAGCAAACTCACCACTCTCGCTGCCGTTGAGTTCGTAAGGGCTGCTACCACATATGGTACTTGGTGGCATCCGCGGTAATATCCCTGAGAGCGAATTGGGCTTCGGCTTGCGCAAACCAAGCGTTGGCACTCTGCGCAGCTTGAGTGAAACTGCGTTCAAAGTTCTGCGACCTGCGTTCTGTTGTTCAGTTGACATGTTCGATATAATCTCAGAAATACGTCCAAGATCACGTCAGGAATGCAGTAATGATAGCGTAGACGGAGTCGTGTTCCGATGCAAAAACACTAGTTTATTACGCACGCTACTGTCGCACAAACAGCACTTCCATTCAACTTTCACTCGTTTGTCTCTCTTTAACTACGTCATCCGCCGCTAAGGGTCATGGGAGATGTAGTAAACACCACAAAAGGCTAGAATGCCGTGAATTATGTGCCAGTAGCCACTACACGCAAATCATTAATCATACATCAAAATAGCCTAATTTTATTATTATACACGATGATGACGATACAGAAAATTACAGAAAAATGAGAAATGCATGGCAAAAATAGCATTTATTGTCAGTATTTTAGAGACCCCCCAAAAATTCACAAATCATGTTTTCAGGGGAGCTGATGGCTCACCCAGCTTACCCATGGTTCGCACCCTGGTTTTCCCTGATGGCCTGGAGCTTAGCAAGGCTCCTCCTCTCCGCCACCAGCTCCACCCCAACCACGCTACTGGCCTTCCTAAAATATCAATGTATGATAAGAAAATGAAATGTGTTGATAACTGAAGTGTAAGTCAATATATTTTATGACAGTCTGGTCAATGTCAAAATATATGGGTCACCTTTAAGGTGTGGGTGGGTGTGGTGTGGTGTGGTGTGGGTGTGGTTAGGGGATCTATGCCTCATGGAGAAAATGGAGAATCTTCTATTGTTTGGCTAGTGAGGACAGTTTGCTAAGGCCTCCTACAAACAAACTCCTAAAAAAAGAATAGTTCAGAAACAGTCATTATTTCCTAGTGGATTACTTTTGTTTTATTTTCTGCATGGGACTTTGATTGATTGATTGATTGATTGAAAAGTTTATTAACAGATTGCAGAATGGGTACAGTACAGTACAGCTCAATACATACAATTGTTAAGGGGATGCAGACCAGAGAAAGACTTTCGTCTTGTTTACATCAGGGTCCCCCATTTTCAATTCATCATAACATATATGACATACATGACATACAGATAGACAGTACTGCTACATCTATACATTTATGACATATCAGATTTGCAAATACAGTACTGTTTGTGATACAATAGTGTCCAGAAAAAGAGTGTATATACATTTGGCGTACATGGAAGGTTGGTTTTGTTTGCAGACTACTGGCTCTAAAGATAAGTATTTCAAGGACTGGTAGGCATAAGGATTTAATTTTGAAAAGAAAAAAGAATGTGAAATTGTGACAGGACGATATTCAATTAATAGCTTGATCTTGTTTTGTTTGCCCCATTTGTTGGCTCCTTTATCTAAATACTATATTTAGAATTTACACTGTTCCAGGTCTCTCATCTTTATTTCTGACAGTTTGTTTTATCTCAAGCTTGTTTTATCTACACTAGAGCAGCACAGGCCCCATTCACTCCAATGACAGATGTAGAGATTTTGATCGTATCATGTGTCTATTATTTTCTTTACCATTGAAATCGAGGTAAATATCAGACCTTCTCTTCCAAGTTGAAGGTGTTCTGAAAATCTTTACACAAAACGTCAGGTACGTTTTTCTGACTTGTAGATCCAGAAAAAAACAAGTTTGTTTGAGACTTGTCGAGATCTGATCCCTCCTATAGGAGACAAGAACTTCCATTTTCACTCCATTGCATTGGTGCTGCTTTGAATGCCTTATCTTATTTTTTCTATTTTTGCTGGCGCTCTTGTCAAGACAGGTTGAGGTAGGTATATCTCCCACAAGACCAAACGTGTGGCATTACCAGTAAATGTCATGATCATTTTAAATATATCAAAAATAGCCTACAATGAATCAAATAAGCTTTAGGAAGGAGTCCTCAGTTTGCATGGTCCTAATAGGTTACTTTGATACAGTTTATACATCAGATACATGGTCCTAAATGCTACTTTGATACAGTTTATACATCAGATACATGGTCCTAATGCTAGGCTACTTTGATACTGTGATACAGTTTATACAGCTACCAGGCCCGGACTGGCCATCGGGAGCACCGGGAGTTTTCCCGGTGGCCTGGCCTGCACAGATTTTAAAAAAAAATTATATAAAAAAATATATATATATATTTCTTTTTTTTTTATTATTATTATTATTTTTCTTTTTGCCAGGCCATTGTTTCTAGTTGTGGCGGCGGCGGCGCGGCGCAATAGTTAGATAACCTAGGTGGGTGGGGAACAACCAGGATTTCACTGTCTGCGACAGAGTTGGAGAACTATCTGACTCTCTCCCTCACGCGGACACACACACACAATGGAGCCGTGCTGCCGCTTGTGATTGGTGGAGGCGGGACCAGGCGATACAACTGATTGACAGCGGAGGCGGCGAATGGAATGGCAGACGGCACTCAGATGCAGAATAACAGCCAGGCAATGAGCCAGGTAGTGAGGGACTCGGGAGAGATACAGTAGAGCGAAAGTCAATTAACGTTGATGTCAAGATGGACAGTGGAAGAAAGAGAAAGGAGGAGAGAGGGATAAAACAAAGAAAAAGAAAGGCCCTTACAGGAGAGAGTGGTTAACTGTATTATAATAGTAAATAGAAAAATATGTTGTGCTCTTGCTTTTTTCTTTATGAAGGTGGAGAGAGTAGCATTGCTAGTGCCACAACAGTTTTATTTGAGGTCCATAACAGTACATTGTACTAAGCAATTGTTGGCTCATTAGTTTGTGATTCACATGCACTAAAATTCACCAGAATGCAGGAAATTAAGTCTTTGTAACAAAAAATTTCCTGGTGGGGGACCCCCAGACCCCCCGCTTAAAAAGTGGCCTGATTGGGGCTATATTTTGCGCTATATCTCCCGGTATGAATTATTTCCCCAGTCCGGCCCGTCAGCTACTGTCATACAGGTCCCGAATGGTTTAATTACTATTTCCTGTTTCATGTCAAGGAAAATATATGTTCATGTTTATCACGCCTACTCAATCAATCAATCATCTTTAATGACCAGCCAGCCAGGCTGGTGGAATTTGATTTCAGTGCAGCATTGTTACAGCATTGTTCCAACATAGAACATAGAACATATAACATAACTTACAATACGTACATACTACATGCAGTTAAATACATAAACATAATTACAAGACCACAATATCAAAGTTTAAAGTTTATGTCCATGTCCATAGCAACAGAGGTAGGGGGGGGGGGGCGGGAGTTCAGTGTCCGTATGGCAGTGGGGAAGAAGCTGTTTTTAAAGCGGGATGTTTTGGTGGTCAGGGATCTGTAGCGCCTCCCGGAGGGCAGCAGCTGGAAGATGTGGTGTGCTGGGTGAGTGGGGTCAGAGATTATTTTTCTAGCTCTTCTTATTGTGCTTTGGCGGTGGAGTGATTCGAGAGATGGGAGGGGGCCCAGGGGTGCGAATTATTTTGGAGGATTTATTGATTATTCTTTGGAGTTTGTTTTTGGAGTGAGAGTCCAGACTGCTGTACCAAACTGTTATGGAGAAGGTGAGGATGCTTTGAATGATGGCCTGGTACTAGAAACGGAGCAGGAGATGTTTTCTGACTCTGTATTTTTTTAGCCCAAACCCACCCACCAGTGGAGGCTGCTGACCAAATTTTTAGGTGAAGCACAAATTATTATATTATATTTATAAAACATCCCCCAATGTGTGTGTCAGTAGTGGCTGGTGAGTTCAAAAATTGGGGAGGACGGGAGAGATAAAAAATTGTAATAAAGAAGTACAGACACAGTGTGGTTATGAAGACAGCAGACAGACACTACAGTTAAAGACAACAGGCACTAGTAGTAAATACCTTTGAGTAACTCTTGACCAGTGATGGGAATAACGGCGCTATAAGTAATGGCGTTACTAACGGCATTCGTTTTTTCAGTAACGAGTAATCTAACGGATTACTCTTCCAATCTTAATAACGCCGTTAGCGTTACTGCAAAAGAATGCGGCGCGTTACTATGAATGAACCTGTTTCTTTCATCAGACAGATCTCTGCGCCGAGAGGCAATAATATGTTCTTCCTTGTTTAGTGGGCAGTGCGCGAGCCAAGCATACATGCTGACGATTGGCTGAGGTTGAATAAAATGTCATGGTAAGCCAATCAGAGGTGGAGGTGGGCGGGTGTCTAAAGCATCCAGAGTCTGACACACAGCGCGACAAGACAAGCGATCACTGATCAGTCAGCATGAGACCGCGGCCCGTGTAGTGTACGTTTTGAGCCCAAATAATCCAAAACGAATCCAACGAGCATGAGACCGCGGGTCCATGAGCGTTTTGTGTTCACTCATTGCAGCGCAGGGCACTGAGTGGCTCTACTGCAGTGCCGACAGCCTTATCAACAGTGCTGCACTTCCTGGTTTAATAGCACAGGCTTCAGGTGCTCAGAGAGATATATATATCTCTGTATGTCATGCATGTCTTAAATGTCATGATTAGATTAGTTTAGATGATTCGATTAGATTCTTATATCTGTATGTTGTGTATGTCATTGATTGATTGATTGAAACGTTTATTAACAGATTGCAGAATGGGTACAGTACAGTACAGCTCAATACATACAATTGTTAAGGGGATGCAGACCAGAGAAAGACTTTCGTCATAAATGTCATGAATTGAAAATGGGGGACCCTGATGTAAACAAGA
The DNA here is from genome assembly GCF_963971535.1 of Notolepis coatsorum. Classification (NCBI taxonomy): domain Eukaryota; kingdom Metazoa; phylum Chordata; class Actinopteri; order Aulopiformes; family Paralepididae; genus Notolepis; species Notolepis coatsorum. The sequence continues at coordinate 91,395,245 of NC_140169.1, read as the reverse complement.
CGAAACTCTTTCCCTGGTCTGCATCCCCTTAACAATTGTGTGTATTGAGCCGTACTGTATTGTACCCATTCTGCAATCTGTTAATTAAAATGTTCAATCAATCAGTATATATTTGTTATTTATTTTTGCTTAACAAGCATAATTTAATGTTGCCCAGTTGTGGCCTGTTGAGGGGCAATACATATCAAAAGTTCCAAAACATCTATTCTGTTTGTATTTGTATAATCCACTATATAAACATAGTAATTATAATATCTACATACATGGCATTTGATTGGAGGCTAGTCTCACTTTGTCCCACAGCAACATTAAAATAGTTTAGATTTGTGTATGTTGTTTATGTAAAAAAAATCTTGAAAGTAACGCAATAGTTACTTTCTGAAGTAACTAGTTACTTTTATAATTTGTAACTGAGTAAGTAATTTAGTTACTTTTTGGAAGAAATAACTAGTAACTGTAATTAGTTACTTTTTTAAAGTAACTTGCCCAACACTGCTCAACACACACCTCACTTACACACATCACAACAATAGCTTAGTCAAGAAGGCAAATCAAAAACTATTTGTTTACAGCCAGATCATCAGACCATTTCTCACCCTCACTGTTTCAAACACATATCTACATGCAATTTTTCTTTCACCAATATCTTACTGTCTCCCAATCTGGTCCCTCACAACAAAGGAAATTATATGGGTGGGCGGGGTGGGGGAAACTGTACAACTGTACAAGCAAAACTGTACATTGGAATATCGACGAAACCATACTTGGTAGAAGAGGGTCTCTTGTATTCTTGGGTCAGGTAATTTACTGTACATTGGAGGGGGTTGGGTTAGGACATTACATTCACATCACTCAGCACTATAGGAAATGAACGACACACACACACACGCGCGCGCGTGCGTGCACACACACACACACACACACACGCACACACAGAGGCCAGGCCACATCGGACCCACAGCCAATTAATTCATAATCAACACAGGCTCCAACTCAATATCAATAACCACGGCGCGCGCCACGCGTCGCATCGGCGACTGAGGAAAGACAATGCATGTGTGTGTGTGTGTGTATCGCGGTTGCATGTCCAGTTCGTTGCATGCTGAATAAAGACCCCCTGCATTACACACACAAGGCCACAGCGGGCCAATTAATTACACACACACACACACACACACACACACACACACACACACACACACACACACACACACACACACACACACACACACACACACACATACACACACACACACACACACATAATAAACACGACGGCCACAGCGGGCCGCTTGTATCCTTTCGGCAACAAACCTTCCCTTCCACGTTGCTCAATGCAATACACAAATATACAAAATAATGCTCAAAATATGCACATTTCCTACCTTATTTGTACATGAAGTCCATCCTCCGATCAAAGCCTCTTGCAATAATAATCCTTTTCTCTTCAAAAGTCATAATTGCATGCTTGAGCAGCGCTGGTCTCCGTCGTAAGTCTCCTCCGGGGAATCCCTCGCATCACACACTCTCATAAGCCCATATATGGACCAAGTTGCCAAAATATATCATCAAACGATGCAGTGCACAATAAGTTGATGAAGTTCAACAATTGAATAAAGATCTTAAAATATGAATTATATTAGGCAAATTAATCTCTTCAGCTCATCAGCCTCTTTCAAGGCGGACATTGCACAGTCAAAACAGTCCAGCTGCAGTTCCATAGGTTTGCTGGGGCCAATCTCTGATTGGATTTGAAGGTTGTCAATCATTCAACCCGCGTTCGTGGGTGGCGTGAGGCAAATCTGCACGGGCAGTGCTTAGATGACTCAAATAGCCTATTTTGATTGGATAATAGAATAAAAATATCAACCTGTGCAGTGAAAGTTTCACTTGAGTGATTGACAGCTATGACTTCAGTTCTGACCAGAGAGCTCATCTGTCACTTTTGGCCATTTTTGAAGAAAAAAATTATTCACTGGCATTTTTTTACAGAGGAAAACATTTTGAATAAAAAAAATCAATCTTATCTCCCCCAGACAGCACAGCTCATTCCTCAGCTCGATCCTGGCACCGCCTATCCGAAATCATCCCCCCGCAATGACCTCGACCTTGGTTGGTTTCACAGCAGAATGGGATAGGGGGGGGGGGGGATGATACATGCAGCTTGAGGCAAATTGCTGCCATATGATTAAAATTGGGTTAATTTAGATTAATCATCATACCCCCTACTAGCACGGTATGGTGGCATATCTATTCTCACGTCCCTAATTTCCATCGTGATGTCCAGAATGGCCTGGGACTGCGACAGTTCCTCTGCGTGGTTGGTAACAAGTCTCTCAAGAATAGTCTTCAGGCACGATTGTTCATCTGTATGATAGATTTCGCTCCGATCCAACATGGTCTTAGAACTCAATTGTTCATCACCCCACAGAGTGTTAAGGTCAGCGATCTTTTTATACAGTTCCATTTGGTTGTCTTTGATCCCGGCCATGTCCTTGGCCATAGGATTCAACTTCTTCCTAGTTAGATTCAGGCAGTACCAGATCCAACAGCTGACAAAGCCCAAGCCGAGCAGCATGACAATTAGAAGATATACGTCTTCAACATCGTTTATCTCCAACGGGAAAAAGCATATCGCAAGCCATTGCCCGTATGAATTTATGGTGTATCCCGCTTGATAGCTCTTGAGTGGGCAGAGTGGATCCTCCGCATTTTGCCTCCCCGTCGAGAATATGCGATCAATCGTTGTAAAAGCCCAGCTTATTAGATCCATATTACGGTTTAAAGTTGAGTTGATTCTGCTGGAAAAAGAAAAAGAAAAAAGATCAGCACGGCCGAGCGGTTCCAGGTAGGGGCAGATCCAGGCTCCAGGGAGGAAAGGGAGCTGTAGAAGGCTGGTACGGACGTCTCCGGGTGGATAAGAGAAAGGCCTTGAGCTGGTCTTGTGGAGGGTGGGAGAGGGAATAGAAATGCGACTGTCTCTGGGAAAGGCTGGAGAGGAGCGACCAGTTAACGGTATATTTTTTTAATGATTCGTTACGGCGAAATCAATACTTCCATTTGTATAAATTGCGTTAAGCGGAGCTTAGTATTCCTGCCTGGCTGAGGAGCTTGTCGCGGCTCATGCGCATGCGCGCGCTCCGCCAATCAGAGCAACGCGGAAGGGCTTGTTGCTTGCCGAAAGGATACAAGCGGCCTGGTTAGATGGGAGGATCACTCAAAGAAGGAAGACACTCAGTCAGGAGGGAGAACAGGTGGCTGTTAAAGTACGGCTGCCACAGGAAGAAGAGTCTTTGATTGGCTTTTTTGTGGATGTGGTCTGTGTTGGTTTTCCATTTGAGGTTATTGCTTATGTGGGTGCCGAGAAATTTGAAGGAGTCTGTGGTGATTATGGGTTTGCCGGAGATGGATATGGGGGTTTTGGGGTTTGGCTGGCGTCTGAAGTCGATGATGAGTTCTTGGGTTTTTGATGAGTTGAGGAGGAGGTTATTGTCTGTGCACCAGGTGATTGTGTGGTTGATCTGTGTATGGTATTGTTTCATTATTGTCTGTGATGAGGCCTATAAGGGTTGTGTCGTCTGCATATTTGTATATTTTGACGGAGTTGTGGAGGGATATGAGCAGGTTGGTGTATAGGGAGAAAAGCCAGGGTGAAAGGACGCAGCCTTGGAGGGCTCCTGTGCTGAGATATAGAGGGTGGGATGTGATGTTGTTTATTTTGACCTTCTGTTGTCTGTTGGAGAGGAAGCTATGGATCCAATGACAGATGCAGGGGTCAATGTTCATGTCCAGTAGTTTATTGATGAGTTTGGCTGGAATGATTGTGTTGAATGCAGAACTGAAGTCCATGACCAGAATGCGGGTGTAGGAGTTGCGGGTTTCCAGGTGTTGCAGTAGGTGATGAGTGGCTGTGTTGACTGTGTCTTCCACAGACCTGTTGGTTCTGTAGGCGAATTGATGTGGGTCCATGAGGGGGGTGGTGCTGGTTTTGAGGTGGGTGAGAATGATGCGTTCAAATGATTTCATTACTACGGATGTGAGGGCAATTGGTCTGTAGTCGTTAAGGAAGGAGATATTGTTGGATTTTGGCACAGGGATGATGGTGGACTGTTTGAAACATGTTGGTGTTGGTGAAGATGGGGGCCAGTTCTGCAGCACAGTGATGGGAGGACAGATGGGCTGATGTTATCTGGGCCTGCTGCTTTATTTTTCTTTAGCCTCTTGAAGGTGGTCTTCACCTCTTCCTCCTGGATGTGGAAGGGGGAGGGGAACTGTCATCCAATAGGAAGAGCATACTGACTGAACTGTCCTGGGGCACAGGAAGAACATACTGACTGAACTGTCCTGTAGCACAGGAAGAGCATACTGACTGAACTGTCCTGGGGCACAGGAAGAACATACTGACTGAACTGTCCTGGAGCACAGGAAGATCATACTGACTGAACTGTCATAGGAAGAACATACTGACTGAACTGTCCTGGGGCACAGGAAGATCATACTGACTGAACTGTCCTGGGACACAGGAAGAACATACTGACTGAACTGTCATAGGAAGAACATACTGACTGAACTGTCCTGGGGCACAGTATGAACATACTGACTGAACTGTCATAGGAAGAACATACTGACTGAAATGTCCTGGGGCACAGGAGGAACATACTGACTGAACTGTCATAGGAAGAACATACTGACTGAACTGTCCTGGGGCACAGGATGAACATACTGACTCAACTGTCATAGGAAGAACATACTGACTGAACTGTCATAGGAAGAACATACTGACTGAACTGTCATAGGAAGAACATACTGACTGAACTGTCCTGCGGTACAGGAAGAACATACTGACTGAACTGTCATAGGAAGAACATACTGACTGAACTGTCTTGTGGTACAGGAAGAACATACTGACTGAACTGTCAGGAAGAACACGTGCATTTTCTTTAATGGCTGACATTCACATTTCAGATTTCTGAGAATATAATATACATTACTCAATACTCATGCATGTGACTCAGGAGCATCTCGGATACCTTCATTCAATCAATATTGCATTTCAATAATTGTTTTCATATTCCCCTCTGTAGAAATATGTATATCTAGTGAGGCCAATTTAATAAAATATACTGGCATTGTCTGGTGCATATCGATAAACGGGAAGTGCAGTTTAATCAGATAACTTTGAGACGGCCTCCCGACAACATCTTAACCCTTTCACTACCACACTACAGAAGGTTAACCTTTCACTACCACACTTACTTACTTATCCCCATTACGCCGGCTGGCGCATAGCACAGCTATCTTCCATCGTTATTTCAGCGCTTTCTCTCCAGGGAGTAGTGTATGAATTGAATACCAGTGGATGCCGTTTCGGCTATTCTCTGGCTCCTCGCACTTTCAAGAGTAGAGGACCTCTACTTCAGGGAATTTGGAGGTTACAGTCAGAGGAAGCTGCCTGATACCAGACCAGGTGGGTAGTGGAACACCTGTCGAGTCTGGGCTTTGCTGTGAACTGGAAGAAGAGCAGCCCTCTTCCCGGCCAGCAGAGGGAGTTTCTAGGTTTGATGATCCTAAACTCATTGGCCCTCATTTATCAACAATTCTTAGAAAGTGTTCTATTTTCGTGTCTGTAATGCTCCTGGTTACAGCTCTGTCTGTAATGCTGCTGGTTACAGCTCTGTCTGTAATGCTGCTGGTTACAGCTCTGTCTGTCTGTAATGCTCCTGGTTACAGCTCTGTCTGTCTGTAATGCTCCTGGTTACAGCTCTGTCTGTCTGTAATGCTCCTGGTTACAGCTGTCTGTCTGTAATGCTCCTGGTTACAGCTGTCTGTCTGTAATGCTCCTGGTTACAGCTCTGTCTGTAATGCTGCTGGTTACAGCTCTGTCTGTAATGCTCCTGGTTACAGCTCTGTCTGTCTGTAATGATCCTGGTTACAGCTCTGTATGTAATGCTCCTGGTTACAGCTCTGTCTGTCTGTAATGCTCCTGGTTACAGCTCTGTCTGTCTGTAATGCTCCTGGTTACAGCTCTGTCTGTCTGTAATGCTCCTGGTTACAGCTCTGTCTGTCTGTAATGCTCCTGGTTACAGCTCTGTCTGTCTGTAATGCTCCTGGTTACAGCTGTCTGTCTGTAATGCTCCTGGGACCTGGTTACAGCCCTGTCTGTCTGTAATGCTCCTGGTTACAGCTGTCTGTCTGTAATGCTCCTGGTTACAGCTCTGTCTGTAATGCTGCTGGTTACAGCTCTGTCTGTCTGTAATGCTGCTGGTTACAGCTGTCTGTCTGTAATGCTCCTGGTTACAGCTGTCTGTCTGTAATGCTCCTGGTTACAGCTGTCTGTCTGTAATGCTCCTGGTTACAGCTCTGTCTGTCTGTAATGCTGCTGGTTACAGCTGTCTGTCTGTAATGCTCCTGGTTACAGCTGTCTGTCTGTAATGCTCCTGGTTACAGCTGTCTGTCTGTAATGCTCCTGGTTACAGCTCTGTCTGTAATGCTCCTGGTTACAGCTGTCTGTCTGTAATGCTCCTGGTTACAGCTCTGTCTGTAATGCTCCTGGTTACAGCTGTCTGTCTGTAATGCTCCTGGTTACAGCTCTGTCTGTAATGCTCCTGGTTACAGCTCTGTCTGTCTGTAATGCTGCTGGTTACAGCTGTCTGTCTGTAATGCTCCTGGTTACAGCTCTGTCTGTAATGCTCCTGGTTACAGCTCTGTCTGTCTGTAATGCTCCTGGTTACAGCTCTGTCTGTAATGCTCCTGGTTACAGCTCTGTCTGTCTGTAATGCTCCTGGTTACAGCTGTCTGTCTGTAATGCTCCTGGTTACAGCTCTGTCTGTAATGCTCCTGGTTACAGCTCTGTCTGTAATGCTCCTGGTTACAGCTCTGTCTGTAATGCTCCTGGTTACAGCTCTGTCTGTAATGCTCCTGGTTACAGCCCTGTCTGTCTGTAATGCTCCTGGTTACAGCTCTGTCTGTCTGTAATGCTCCTGGTTACAGCTGTCTGTCTGTAATGCTCCTGGTTACAGCTCTGTCTGTAATGCTCCTGGTTACAGCTGTCTGTCTGTAATGCTCCTGGTTACAGCCCTGTCTGTAATGCTCCTGGTTACAGCTCTGTCTGTAATGCTCCTGGTTACAGCTGTCTGTCTGTAATGCTCCTGGTTACAGCTCTGTCTGTAATGCTCCTGGTTACAGCTGTCTGTCTGTAATGCTGCTGGTTACAGCTCTGTCTGTAATGCTCCTGGTTACAGCTCTGTCTGTAATGCTCCTGGTTACAGCTCTGTCTGTCTGTAATGCTCCTGGTTACAGCTCTGTCTGTAATGCTCCTGGTTACAGCTCTGTCTGTAATGCTCCTGGTTACAGCTCTGTCTGTAATGCTCCTGGTTACAGCTCTGTCTGTAATGCTCCTGGTTACAGCTCTGTCTGTCTGTAATGCTCCTGGTTACAGCTCAGTCTGTAATGCTCCTGGTTACAGCTCTGTCTGTAATGCTCCTGGTTACAGCTGTCTGTCTGTAATGCTCCTGGTTAGAGCTCTGTCTGTAATGCTCCTGGTTACAGCCCTGTCTGTCTGTAATGCTCCTGGTTACAGCCCTGTCTGTCTGTAATGCTCCTGGTTACAGCTCTGTCTGTAATGCTCCTGGTTACAGCCCTGTCTGTCTGTAATGCTCCTGGTTAGAGCTCTGTCTGTAATGCTCCTGGTTACAGCTGTCTGTCTGTAATGCTCCTGGTTACAGCTCTGTCTGTAATGCTCCTGGTTACAGCCCTGTCTGTCTGTAATGCTCCTGGTTACAGCCCTGTCTGTCTGTAATGCTCCTGGTTAGAGCTCTGTCTGTAATGCTCCTGGTTACAGCTGTCTGTCTGTAATGCTCCTGGGACCTGGTTACAGCCCTGTCTGTCTGTAATGCTCCTGGTTAGAGCTCTGTCTGTAATGCTCCTGGTTACAGCTGTCTGTCTGTAATGCTCCTGGTTACAGCCCTGTCTGTCTGTAATGCTCCTGGTTAGAGCTCTGTCTGTAATGCTCCTGGTTAGAGCTCTGTCTGTCTGTAATGCTCCTGGTTAGAGCTCTGTCTGTCTGTAATGCTCCTGGGACCTGGTTACAGCCCTGTCTGTCTGTAATGCTCCTGGTTACAGCTCTGTATGTAATGCTCCTGGTTACAGCTGTCTGTCTGTAATGCTCCTGGTTAGAGCTCTGTCTGTCTGTAATGCTCCTGGTTACAGCTGTCTGTCTGTAATGCTCCTGATTACAGCTCAGCCTTAAGATCTTCATTCGTGTATGGGCTTGGCGAAAATACTAGGTAGTTGACTATATCTGGATAGGCAACAGAAGGCAAAATTGTGGGGTCGCAACTCCAAGACGACGCAGGTAACTCGTAAGGATCTTTATCACCTATTCGTCTGAGTTTGTCACAATATCGCGCCCTTTCCTTCTTCTTCTTCTTCCATGAGTTAATGGCAGATCGCGACCACAAAAGGCGCATACCGCCACATACTGTACAATCCATTCAACCCCATAACACACAAAACAAAACCCCATCCCTAACATCACCACCCTATCCAAACCTAATCTATGAGTCATTCATTGCCTCCTGTGGGCTGACTCTGGCTTTTTTGAACACTCACCACCACCTTCCCTAACTCTCTTACTTGATCACTCACAACAACCTTCTTCCCTAACTTCCCTAACTCCCTTGATACTTGCCCCATTGTCAACCCCTTCATACCCATGTCTAGTACTGCTGCTTCAACTACTAACTTTAACCTCTGTCCTACTGCTAACCATCACTATTGTATTCACTACTCTTGTCACAAATGCCACTATCTCCAACTTCTACCCCCACACCCTTTCTTTCTCCCCCTGTACTTCCTCTACTGACAAATGCCCTTTTCTAAACCCCTGATCCTCACCTTGCTTCCCCTGATCCTCCTGCACTACCCTTACTGCCAAATGCCCTTCTCCTTCCTTACCTTGCTTTCCCTGTCCTACCTTCCTAACTGCCTCTGCATACGAAATCCTATCATCCCTTCTCACCTGCTGGACCACTACCTCTCGCTTCATCGCCTCACAACCCCAATACGCTACACTATGCTTCCCACCACAACTACAACACCTCGGCTCCACTCCCAGGTCACACTCCCCATACTCATGCTCCCCACTACATCTACCACATCTCTGTCCCTTCCTACATGACCTAGCTATATGACCAAACTCCTGGCACCTGTAACACCTCAACGGTTTCGGCACAAACTCCCTAACCCTATATGCCAAAAACCCTAAAAATACTCTTGGACTAACCTCACCCTCAAACTGAATAACTATCGTCCCTGTCACCTCCTTCTCTACACTCATAACTTTCCCATTACGTTTGTCACTCCTCAACTCTTCTAACAGCTGCTTCATACTAACCTTAATTGGAATTCCACTAATCACCCCCTTGCAACCACCATCCCTTTTCTCCCCTACTATCACTACTCTACAGACATTCACTTTGCCAATGCTCTTCATTTCCCTTGCCTTCTCTACCTGCACTACACTTACACACCCTATAAACAAGTTCCCATCGTCTTAACACCTTTCCGTACCTTACCTCTCCTAACTGTGCTCTAATGAGTTTTGACAGCTGACTCTGCTCTATGTTCCTAACTCCGTCTACTCCCTCAAATCGCACCACTACATTCAACCCTACAAACTCCTTCTCTCTACCCTCATCCTCTGACCCACTCAAGCTATCTCCCCCCTCTTTCTTCCTCTTACTCCCCTTCCCCCCACTTTCCCTGCTCTTTTTCCCCACCTTTTCCCACACCTCTCCCTCGTTTTCCTCTCCTACTCTACACTCCATATCACTAGCCATCCCCTCTCCTTCATCACAGCCATCACTGTTGGAATTGCACTTGCTTGCTCTACCCCCCCTGGCTCCCGACGTCGAACCCTGGGGGGAACTAGGGCCCGAAAACGGCGACATGCTTCGTTCACTCCTACTCCTACTTCTGGCTCCCGACCTCAAACCCTTGGGGGAAACAGGGCTCGGATGCGGCAAATCCCATACCATCAACTCGTCAACATGTGAACACAAGTCGCAAATCTCACAACCATCGTCGCCCAAACTCCAATCGTCAACACTACCACCACAACACATCCGATATTTCGGCATTCCCAACCTCCTCCTTCCCTTCTTCCCCATCGCGCGCCCTCTCGAACTGTCCCTTCGAATCAATCACTGGGCAAGCCTGTGGCAGCCACGAACCTACGTTCTACACACCGGTAACTCTAGGACCAAAAAATCTATGCCCGCTTGCCTCAACGACTACCGCCCTGTAGCCCTCACCTCCATAGCCATGAAGTGCTTTGAGAAGCTAGTGAAGGGCTACATCTGTTCCTCCCTCCCCATCAACCTGGACCCCCTGCAATTTGCATATCGCCCCAACAGGTCCACGGAGGACGCCATAGCCCATGTGCTGCACACAGCAGCATCACACCTGGACAAGAGGCAGGGGAACTATGTGAGAATGCTGTTCATCGACTACAGCTCAGCATTCAATACCATAGTCCCCTCCAAACTCATAGCCAAGCTCAGGGACCTGGGCTTGAACTATGACCTCTGCCAGTGGGTCCTGGACTTCCTGACGGGCAGACCCCAGGTGGTAAGAGCAGGCAACTGCACCTCCTCATCCATCACGCTCAACATAGGGGCCCCCCAGGGCTGTGTTCTGAGCCCCCTCCTCTACTCCCTGTACACACATGACTGCGTGGCACAGCGGAACAACAACACAATCATCAAATTTGCTGATGACACAGTAGTGGTGGGCCTGATCTCTGCCAACGACGAGAGGGCCTACCTGGAAGAGGTAGAGAATCTGTCACAGTGGTGTCAGGAGAACTGCCTCTCCCTGAACATCAGCAAAACAAAAGAGATGATTGTGGACTTCAGGAGGTCGGGGGTCAAGGACTACAGCCCCCTCAGCATCGACGGGGCACCGGTTGAGAGAGTGAACAGTTTCAAGTACCTCGGAGCCCACATTTCCGAGGACTTGACATGGACCACACACATTGACAGTGTTGTGAAGAAGGCACGACAACGCCTCTACTTCCTCAGGCGCCTAAGGAAGTTCCAAGTCAGTCAGAAGATCCTTAGGAACTTCTACTCATGTACAATAGAGAGCATCCTGACTGGCAACATCACCTCCTGGTTTGGGAATAGCACTGCACAAGACCGTAGCAGACTACAAAGAGTGACACGTTCAGCCGAACGCACAATTGGAGGGGGGCTTCCCACCCTCCAGAACATTTACAACAAGCGGTGCAGGGGGAAGGCTAAGAGAATTATTAAGGACTCGAGCCACCCGAACAACTGCCTCTTTGAACTGCTGCGGTCAGGCAAGCGATACCGGAGTCTTAAGGCGAGCACAGAAAGACTCAGAAGAAGCTTCTATCCCCAGGCCATCAGACTGCTAAACGAACAATAAACACTATGCAACAACCATCAAATGCACACAGCACACACACCCACACACTCACTTAAACCACACAAACACACTTTATATTTATTGATAAAGGATTTGCACTACAACTCGTACACCCACTGTAAATTGTACCTAAATTGCACCTCATCCCATTTCTGCCTTGCACTATATAGTATTGTATTAGTACACTGCACAGTATTGTATATTATATGGTAACTCAGTTACGTCTATTCTGCATCGAACATTGTACATAATTATGTCTATACTGAACACTGTGACCTCATTTTTTTTACTTCTAATTTACATGCTATACTATGTTATTTTATTTCATACTTATCTTGTCTTGCACAGTCTCTGGAGCGTAACAGTAAGAAGAATTTTGTATAAAAGTATTCTGTACTTCTGAATGACAACTATTAAAGAAACTTGAACTTGAAACTAGGACCAACTGGACTGACGTCACTGATGCCCGTGCCCTTTCCTGCTGACCAAGTCCTTCTCTATATGTTCGAGCAGCTTCCAGCGTACTCTTTTTGGGTTTAGACATATTGTTACAAAGGGTCAGATTAAACCGAATATATATATTTATTGCTTGAGATCCCTTGTATAATATTTGTATATCGTTTGATATCCCTTGTATATTATTTGTATATATACACGGAATATCCCTTTACCTGGGTACAAACCAGACCATAATATTCGCTCTCCTATTGGACAGCGACCCCTAGGCGCCAACGACCGAGCCCCCAACGGCAAGTTCAAAGGCAACTCCGGGCATGTCTCAACATGTCCAGGGTCTGCGCAGTAATACGAGACAGAACTGAGGTTGGCACTAGATAATTCACCTTACGTAAAAATACGGCGCAGGTGTACACAGCAGCACTTGTCTTCTAAACCTTGATGCCTTCACCACGAGACAACGTGCAGTGAAGCGAGCAACCTTGCATCTAAATAGAGTATTGAGAACCGCGTGCGAGTAGATTGCTAAAGTGTCAGAGTTTAACGCAGTACCGTTGAGTTCGACTTATTCTAATGTGAAGTAATAGTCTATCATTTATAGTGTATCGTGCGGCTACCGTTCTTCAGTGACCAGCATTACCACCGGTTCGTTGTGTATATAGCTAGTGCACTTATCCAGGCTGGGCGGCCTAAACTCGTGCCCCCACCCGAGGAGTCCTAGACGAGAACCGTTGGATATGTACACCGGAGAACCTACACCGGCGACTGCAGAACCTTTTCTGGTTGGATTATATTGCTTTGGTACCGTGACTACTGGAGCAGAGAACTGTCGACCCCACTATCATTTGGGATCTACCCCCCGTGAGGATCATCACTCGAGCCCGCCTCTAGGAAGAGGCTGGCTAGCTGTCTTCCATGCTGTCGAGCATACTGGATTATAGCTGTTGCTTTGTCTACTGATCAAGGGAGTACTGCACTGGCTCCTGTATCTGGAACCTCGTTATTCCTCGTTGACCCAGACTTTGTACCCGAACATTCCTCTACCCGGCCGGCCTTACACCCGGAGGGAACCCCCCAGTGTCTCCAGCTGGTACTAGTGTGCCCTATGTAATTGCTATACCACAGGTGGCGTCAGTTTAGACCCATCTTAGTATTCATACTATTCTCATTGACTTACGCTCTTGACTTACTTTACGTGTGTTCTTCGCCATACAAGCGCAAGCATAATTCTCAATCTGTAACCTAACGTTGCTTTGATAATAATAAATACCCTCTAAATAGTACTTTATGTGTCATTGCCGTATTCTTGTGTGGGTGTTCACCATATATATTCATGTACTGTATGGCCAGTAATTAAAGTACATAACTAGTAGTGGTTTAATATACCATACTCTTCAATACAGTCAGGGAATTGTACCCCTCAGTTAAAATTGGTCCTTCGAGCCGGAGGGTATCAGTGTAATATCTAATATAATATTGATATTAACCATGGCCAGTGGTGAACACTCCCCAAGCGGCTCTCCCAAGCTAGAACGCCTGCAGCGCAAACGTCAGCCACCTCCCTATCTGGAGGAATACGCTGTCAGTCTAATACCTAGCTTTAAACAGACGTTAAATGCGGATAAAGCGGATATTCAAAGCATGTCAAATCCTACCGACCAGGCGACCCTGCCAGTAGAGACCCCAGTGGGTTCTAACGAAACTGACCAAGCTCACGGGGGGGACCAGGGGGGACATGACATGACTATACCCCCAGACAACGTCAACGGGATAGTTCCCGGAGAGCTCCAGGATAAAGAAAGCGCTCCAGGGACAGAACCCGACACACCACCAGAAGAGAAGCGCGCCCAGGAGATGGACCTCGGGGCGCGCCCAGAGAACAGATCTCCAACGAGCACTGTCAGAAGCCGATCACCTCCGTCAGTGTCATCCCCCAGCGAAGCGGACCAGATGCTGGCGCAGGCATTCATCGCCACCCTGGCAGCCTCCACTGAACGCGATCGACTTCAAGCACAGACGCTTAGTGAGCATGAACATTCTTCCATGGAACAAGAGCGCCTCCGGGCGCAACAATTAAGTGAGCGCGAACACTCTACCATGGAAAGAGAACGCCTTCAGGCTCAACAGACGAGCGAGCGCGAACAATCTGCAGACCAACGAGAGCGCCTTCACGCGCAACTCCAAGCGCAAGCCCTTAGTGAACGCGAACACTCTGCAACCGAGCGAGAGCGCTTCCAGGCGCAACAAAGGAGTGAAGACGACCGCATAAGACTGGAGACCAGACGCCTCCAGATGGAAGAGAACATTGAAAGAGGCCGCGCCGATGCACAGCGCGCCGCCACCAATGCACAGCGCGACACCGCCAATGCACAGCGCGACGCCGCCCATGCCCAGCGCGAAGCAGAGCGCGACATCGCCCACGCCCAGCGCGAAGCAGAGCGCGACCGGCTGCAGGCGCAGATGATAGAACAATTGATTGCCAGGGCGACACCCCCTCTCTCCGCACGGAGCTCCAGGACATCATCACGACAAGGGTCTAGGGCACCTTCCCCTACCCGACCAAGTGACCCGGAACCCGGCCAACAGAAGGATCCTATCTACGTCTCCGAACCCCCTCCCCGACCGGTCCATACGAGACCCAGCAACCGGAAAGAACCGGCCTACGCCGCCGAGAGACTGAATAGAAGACTTCAGCACCTAGAAGAGGAAGAGGAAGAGGAGGAAAGTCAAGCCCACCAGCAGCAACGTACTCAGGACCAGGAGGCCCAGTACAGCCCAGACTTCACCCCCGAGTCACTGCGCTACAAACCCCCGACTCAACTCACGGGTGAGTTTGACGCACAGTCGGCACCGAGGAACAGCACCTGGGTACCCGGCCTCTGGTACCCACCAAGTACCAGCCCACGACAACACGTACGGGGAGACTCGCCCAGGAGGCCTCTTCCCCTACGCTCACCAATGTGCCAGCCATCCATGGCATCGTACCTTGGCACACCGACGTTCCCCGACTTTACGCACGAGGACAGAGCACAGTACACGGAATTACGGATGTGCTTAGAGACTATGATGTCCGACGTCCCTGATGAGTCGTACAAAAATGTCATCTCAAGGTGCCCAGAGCGCATAATATAGCGCTGGCATATTCCAACTCAAGCACCCCATACTCCGCGGCTCTAGTGGCCCTCGACCAGCGTTATGGACGCATATGGGACTACGTGATACAAGAAATAAGAACTATAGACCGTCTCCCCCCAGCCAAAGACAATAGAGCATTGGATGACCTCTCTATCAAGGTACAATCCCTGGTAGGGATGCTGGGGTCCCAAAAGGAGAAAGGGAGACATGAACTATATGCTAACTCTAATGTGGAACGAATACTAGAGAAGCTCCCTCCAGCCCGCCAAGAGCGCTTTCGGCGGCAGAGAGACCACCGTGATCCCGACGGTCCCGAGCCATCCCTCCTAGACCTGGCCGCCTTCCTCGCGAGGGAAGTCAGCAGCCTCCGACTTGATACGTTCGTGTGGAGTGGACCAAGCCCAAGAGATGGACCTCGGAGATCTAATGATAACCGCCGGTCGGTGACCGTTATGCACCAAGCCGAGTCAGTACCGCAGCACAAGAACCACAACACCCCCTCGACGAAAGAGAAGTGGAAGCTTGTATGCCAGTACTGTGAGAAAGAACATTGGCTGTCTCAATGTGATACTTTCAAGAAGATGACCGCTGACGAGGTAAGTCAGTGGATCAAAGCCAACCGCCGCTGCTTCCGCTGCGCGCGCAGCCATATGGCAGCCGAGTGCCGTTTAAAGAAGAAATGCAGCAAGTGCAACGGCGCCCACTTGGATGTCTTACATGACAGCAACAAGAAGAAACTCGTACCCCCAAGCAGCTCGAGAGTGAACGTCATGTATATCGACCCCGCCAGCAGCGGGAGCTCCCGAGTGCTCTTGAAAGTGGTCCGAGTGATATTAAGCTACGAGGACAAGGTCATGGACACTTACGCCGTCCTGGACGATGGGTCAGAAAAGACTCTCCTCCTCGCATCCGCCGCAGCCCGGCTGGGTCTGCGGGGGAGCAAAGAAACAATGACAATCCGTACTATAAGAAGAGACCTGAAGACCATGAAGGGTGAAAATGTCTCCTTCACGATAGCAGCAGTGGGGCAGCCCGAGAAGCAGTATAGGATTACTAACGCCTTCACCAGCCAAGACATAGGCCTGTCACAGTACACCTACCCCATCCCCAAGCTGATGGAAAAATACGTGCACCTACGTCAACTACCTATACCGCTCATCGACGGCGCCACCCCGACCCTGCTCATAGGATCCGACCACGCACACCTCATCGTCCCAACGGACCGGGTCCACATCGGGCCCAGAGGCTGTCCAGCAGCAGTCGAGACCCGCCTAGGATGGACACTACAAGGCCCCCTCTCCAGGTCTCCCAACCGACCAGCAGCCACTCGCTGCCTCCACTCAAGAATAAAAGAAGAAGACACCACCCTCTTACAGCACGTCGAGAGGCTATGGACATTAGACGCAATGCCCTTTAAGAATGAAAAGAAACTCGTTCGATCAAAGGAAGACACTTATGCCATAACCCTCCTCGAGCAGAGAACAAAGAGAGTCGAGGTCAATGGAGTGATGAGATACGCAACTCCACTCTTGAGGCGAGAGGGTATGCCCACCTTCCACGCCTCAAAAGTCCATGGCTGACAGATCCAGTGAGAGAACAAAGACAGGTCCTGAGAGCAGCTGAAAGGAAGTATAGAAAGTCACGCCTCACTGCTGACATCGACACATATCACAACCTCTTGTTAACATTCTCCAAAACCATTACTAATGCCAAAGCTTCTTTCTTTCACCATAGGATCGAGGCCTCTGCCAAGAATCTTCGCAAACTGCATGCTACCATGTCCTCCCTCCTCACTCCCCCCCCACCCCCCCCTCCCTCATCTTTCTCTGCCGAAGACTTTGCGATCTTCTTTGAGGAAAAAGTGGAGAACATCCGCAGCTCCTTCTCCCAACCCCCACCCATTCCAAATGCTGAATCGAGAACCTCATCCTTCACTCTGTCATCTTTCTCTCCCATTACAGAAGCCGAGACCCTGACACTGGTAACGTCGAACCGTCCGACTACATGCCAGCTGGACCGGCTACCTTCCCCACTCCTCCAGACCATAGCACCAGACATCCTCCCATTCCTAACTGCAACCATCAACTCCTCACTCAACTCGGGGGTGGTCCCCACCTCCCTAAAACAAGCCAGAGTCACGCCCCTCATAAAAAAAACATCCCTGAACCCTACCGTCATAGGCAACTACCGTCCTGTCTCTCTTCTCTCCTTCCTTTCTAAAACACTTGAACGTGCTGTATCCAACCAACTTACTGCTTATCTCTTACAGAATGACCTCCTAGACCCTAATCAGTCAGGCTTCAGGACTGGTCACTCCACAGAGACAGCCCTCATTGCGGTCACAGAGGCACTTCACTTAGCAAAAGCGAAAGGCCTCTCCTCTGTCCTGATTCTCCTAGATCTATCTGCAGCCTTCGACACAGTCAACCACCAGATCCTCCTCGCGGCCCTCGCAGGAATGGGAGTGGCTGGCTCTGCGCTGACATGGTTGTCATCATACCTCAATGACCGCTCCTACCAAGTGTCATGGAGAGGGACCCTGTCGGCCACCCGCCCCCTGCGGACGGGTGTCCCCCAGGGCTCGGTTTTAGGACCCCTTCTCTTCTCCCTCTACACTAAATCACTGGGTAACATTATCACGTCTCATGGCTTCTCCTACCACTGTTATGCCGACGATACTCAACTCTTCCTCTCCTTCCCTCCCTCAGATATCCACGTCTCTGAGCGGATCTCGGCCTGTCTGTCCGACATCTCCGCCTGGATGACGACCAACCACCTCAAACTGAACCTAAGCAAAACAGAATTGCTCCACCTGCCGGCCAAATCCTCCCCCCTGACCGACCTTTCCATCACAGTCGAGAATGCAGCTGTGACCGCGTCCCCGACCGCCAAGAACCTTGGTGTTGTCCTCGACGACCAGTTGAACTTCTCTGCTCACATCGCAGCGACAACCAGAACCTGCAGATTCCTCCTGAGCAACGTCAGAAGGATCCGCCCCTTCCTGACAAAAGAAGCCACCCAACTCCTCGTCCAATCAACAGTCATCTCCCGCCTCGACTACTGCAACGCACTGCTCGCTGGCCTCCCGGCCACTGCCACTAAGCCTCTTCAACTCATTCAGAACGCAGCGGCCCGCCTGATCTCAAACCTACCGAAGTCGGCCCATGTCACCCCACTTCTTAGGGACCTGCACTGGCTCCCCATTGCTGCACGAATCCGCTTCAAGGCCCTCGACCTAGCATACCGTGCGGCAAAGGGAACTGCTCCCGCCTACCTCCGGTCAATGGTCTCTAACTACACACCCTCAAGACCCCTACGCTCTGCATCTTCTGGCCGCCTCAGACCTACTCCTATCCAAGCTCCGGGAGGGTCATCAAAGAGAAGTCGCCTATTCTCAGTCCTTGCCCCACAATGGTGGAATGAACTACCCACCCCAGTTAGGACAGCCGAAACACGTCCAATCTTTCGCCGTCGACTAAAGACGCACTTCTTCAACCATTATCTGAATTAAAAAAAAAAAAAAAAAAAAAAAAACCTAACCCTAACTAACCATACTGTCATGCACTTGTCCTAATAAACTAACCTACACTGTAGCACTCAACACTTTGATGAACATTGTTACTCAGCTGATAGAGTTGTGCCCTTCCTGATGGCTTGTCGTACAGAACTTGTAAGTCGCTTTGGATAAAAGCGTCAGCTAAATGACTAAATGTAAATGTAAAAATGTAAATGTAAAAGAAGCGACGGAGCGATATCTACTGAACACCGAGCGGCGTCTAGCCAAAGACCCCACTCAAGCCACTGTGTACCGCGCTGAGATTGACAAGCTAATCACAGCGGGACACATAAAGAAAATTGACATTCAAGAGGCCGATCAGACGACCGAATCATGGTACGTGCCCCACAACAAGGTCCACCACAACGGCAAGGATCGTATTGTGTTCAACTGCAGCTACCAGATCGGAATACAGAATCTGAATAAGGAACTCTTGCCCGGCCCAACACTCGGCCCCTCTCTACTAGGCGTGTTACTACGTTTCCGCCAAGACAAGGTGGCCATCAGCGGCGACATCAAAGGGATGTTCCTGCAGGTGCGACTAGTGGAAGAGGACAAGCCCCTGCTGCGGTTCTTATGGAGAGAGAGGATCGGGGATGAGCAACCATCCATCTACCAATGGGAGGTCCTCCCTTTCGGAACCACATGCAGCCCATGCTGTGCTACGTTCGCACTGCGAAAACATGTCGCAGAGGACCCAGCAGCTGACGAGGAGGTCAGATAAAGTGTAGAGAGGAGTTTCTACGTGGACAACTGTCTGCAAAGCGTCTCGACGCCAGAAGAAGCCGAAGCCCTCCTACTCAAGCTCCGCGCCTCACTGATCAAAGGCGGCTTTGATCTCCGGCAGTGGGCCAGCAGCGACCCTCAAGTACTTCGCAGCCTCTCCCCAGAGACAAAGGCAGCAAGCAGCGAGACCTGGATGGCGACCATCCCAGGTGAAGCCCAAGAAATAACATTAGGACTAGTCTGGCGCTTCAAAACAGACTCACTCCATTACAGATACACACCCCTGACCACGGAGCAGGGAAGGTCGACCTCTCTACCGACCACCAGACGGAGTGTATACAGAACACTCGCCAGACAATATGACCCGCTGGGATGTATCCTACCTTACACCACCAGAGCGAAAATGATTGTACGAGAGCTGTGGGACAAGGAACAGGGCTGGGACGACCCCATACCCGACCACCTCGCTTCCACCTGGAGAGAGTGGGAAAAGGAACTCAACTCGCTCCCAAATGTGAACATACGCCGCAGCTACTTCCCACCCACGGTGCGGCTGGAGACGTGCCAGATGGACCTGCACGTCTTCAGCGACGCCTCAGAAGTAGCCTACGGCTCGGTGGCTTACTTGCGGGCCCGAGAGGAGGGAGGAGAAATACACACAGCCTTCATCCTGGCTCGCTCAAGGATAGCCCCCCGCAAGCAACAATCGATCCCGCGTCTAGAGCTCTGCGCAGCCCTGGTAGGCGCGCAACTCGCCACGTTAATCCAACGTGAACTCACCATCCCGGTGCAAAGAACAATCCTGTGGTCAGACTCCATGACCGTACTCACATGGATCCAGTCCGATTCGTGTAGATACAAGGTCTTCGTGGGAGTCAGAATCACAGAGATCCAAGACTTAACAGAATCAGCATGCTGGAGGTACGTGGACACGAAACAGAACCCAGCAGATGTCATCACACGGGGGATGTCCCTAGATGACCTCACACGTCACAATATCTACAGTGACGGTCCTGAGTTCCTCAAGCTCCCGGAAGAAGAGTGGCCTAACCCTACCCCATGGGAGGCTAGTCAAGAGGAGGCAGAGATCAAGAAATCTATGTTCTGTGGGTTGACGCACACACCAGTCCCCACCGACCCTAACATAGACGACTGCCCCACCCTTGAGAGTGCGCAGTTAAAGACATTCCTGTGGCACCACCCTGAGGTTCCCTCCACTACTGACATTAATGCAGCTAACTATGAAGAAGCAGAACTCCTTCTGCTACAGCGAGCCCAAAGAGACTCGTTCCCCGACGAGCTAGACTCTCTGCAGGGATCAAAGCCAGTCCCGTCAGACAGCAGACTGCTCCACTTGGCCCCTGAGCGCGACGCCCATGACCTCATCAGAGTGGGTGGTCGTCTGAGACGGGCCCCGGACTTAACGGATGACGTCAAGTTCCCTATAGTCCTCAACAGCCGACACAAGGTCACCGAACTCATCATAAAGAAATACGACGAGGATGTGCACCGCGCTGGGGCAGAGAGAGTCTTCGCTGAGATCCGACGTCGCTATTGGATACTGAATGGAAGAGAAGCAGTACGACGCTTCCAGCGGACTCGACCAGACCACCAGTGGCGAGCACAGCCCAGTATACCCAGGAGGGCCGACCTGCCTCACCGCTACACCCGACCCATGGCGAGGCTGATAGAGTTGCCAAGGCTCCCTGACTCCCTTGATGACGATCATGACCCACTGACTTTGTAAATTGCCCTACTCCCCCACAACAGACATTGAGTAGTTGACAAGACGATTAATCTGTCTTTGCTTTATCTAATTAGGTGCAGACTAATTAGGAGGCGGCTGTTACAAAGGGTCAGATTAAACCGAATATATATATTTATTGCTTGAGATCCCTTGTATAATATTTGTATATCGTTTGATATCCCTTGTATATTATTTGTATATATACACGGAATATCCCTTTACCTGGGTACAAACCAGACCATAATATTCGCTCTCCTATTGGACAGCGACCCCTAGGCGCCAACGACCGAGCCCCCAACGGCAAGTTCAAAGGCAACTCCGGGCATGACTCAACATGTCCAGGGTCTGCGCAGTAATACGAGACAGAACTGAGGTTGGCACTAGATAATTCACCTTACGTATAAATACGGCGCAGGTGTACACAGCAGCACTTGTCTTCTAAACCTTGATGCCTTCACCACGAGACAACGTGCAGTGAAGCGAGCAACCTTGCATCTAAATAGAGTATTGAGAACCGCGTGCGAGTAGATTGCTAAAGTGTCAGAGTTTAACGCAGTACCGTTGAGTTCGACTTATTCTAATGTGAAGTAATAGTCTATCATTTATAGTGTATCGTGCGGCTACCGTTCTTCAGTGACCAGCATTACCACCGGTTCGTTGTGTATATAGCTAGTGCACTTATCCAGGCTGGGCGGCCTAAACTCGTGCCCCCACCCGAGGAGTCCTAGACGAGAACCGTTGGATATGTACACCGGAGAACCTACACCGGCGACTGCAGAACCTTTTCTGGTTGGATTATATTGCTTTGGTACCGTGACTGCTGGAGCAGAGAACCGTCGACCCCACTATCGTTTGGGATCTACCCCCCGTGAGGATCATCACTCGAGCCCGCCTCTAGGAAGAGGCTGGCTAGCTGTCTTCCATGCTGTCGAGCATACTGGATTATAGCTGTTGCTTTGTCTACTGATCAAGGGAGTACTGCACTGGCTCCTGTATCTGGAACCTCGTTATTCCTCGTTGACCCAGACTTTGTACCCGAACATTCCTCTACCCGGCCGGCCTTACACCCGGAGGGAACCCCCCAGTGTCTCCAGCTGGTACTAGTGTGCCCTATGTAATTGCTATACCACAGGTGGCGTCAGTTTAGACCCATCTTAGGCTACGTTTAGACGAGCGTTTTGTGAACAGAAACCGCAAAAGTCATCTTGCGGTTTCACTTTTAATTTTGCGTTTAGACGAGCGTTTTGGGGTGGAATTCTCTGTGCAGACGAGGCTGTAACGACGGAGCACCGCTGTCACACGATTGGCGCATATGTCACATGACGTGCTGTGAAGACCCGCCCTACTCTGCCTCTGATTCGCAGACTGTGGATGGGGAATGTGATTGGATCAAAGCAGAGTCACTCACAGACAGTGGGTCCACTCACGCCGCGGGACAGATTCTTGTGTATTTAACCCTTTCACTGCCACACGACAGCCGGTTGTGTGATAGTAAAGGGTTAACCTTCTGTCGTGTGGCAGTGAAAGGGTTAAAAGTACTGCTATAACGCTACGTTCAGAACACAGAACGGCGCGGGCCAGTCGAGGCACCTGCTGGCCCTGTAATTGGAATGAGTACACTTTAAATCCTTTAACGAGGATCCATTGGAGGGCAAGTCTGGTGCCAGCAGCCGCGGTAATTCCAGCTCCAATAGCGTATCTTAAAACTGGACTGATTCTTGTGTCTTTAAAAGTACTGCCAATGTAGCCTTCAAGTGATCTCCGTTGATATAGTCAGACATACTTGCTTTGTTTACGTCTCGGCTACTGGCGCTTACCTGCTACGTAAGCAGTACGCGCGACCAGAGCTGTGACAACCCTTTCGTCATCGTTTTAACAGATTTATACGGTTTTGACAGTTTAGACGAGAGCGCAAAGCTTTTGCGTTTCTAGGAATTCCACCCTGGAAGGTAGTCTCACTTTTTTGCGGTTTCACCCTGTAAAAACGCCGTTTCCGTAACGAAAGGCACATCCGAAAAAATATTTTTGCGGATTCACCTGCTAGCGTTTCCGTCTAAACGGGGCCTTAGTATTCATACTATTCTCATTGACTTACGCTCTTGACTTACTTTACGTGTGTTCTTCGCCATACAAGCGCAAGCATAATTCTCAATCTGTAACCTAACGTTGCTTTGATAATAATAAATACCCTCTAAATAGTACTTTATGTGTCATTGCCGTATTCTTGTGTGGGTGTTCACCATATATATTCATGTACTGTATGGCCAGTAATTAAAGTACATAACTAGTAGTGGTTTAATATACCATACTCTTCAATACAGTCAGGGAATTGTACCCCTCAGTTACACATATCTTAAATATATAATTCATCGCGCAATTCATTCATTCGTTCATTCTATCACCTGTTGTTTACATTGCAGTATAACGCCAAGATGGCGGCGCACCTTGGCACTAAATTACTATTCAAATAATGCTTGGGTTTCATTATCTTTGGATTGACGTGTCTTTTCCGTGTGAGGGAGGACCCCGGATATGACGCCATAACACGCGAACTAAAACGGAAGTGGCCTCAGATTGTAAACAGACAACAGACGAGCGACGAGACGTCCATCTTTACACTGAGAGACAAGAGACATTTTAACTAACCATCATGGGAGCCGTTCTTGGATTGTGCTCCATGGCGAGTTGGGTGAGAAAAATACGTTGTTTTATGTCTTAAAATGATGGCGTGATTATTATCGTTATTGATGTTTTTGCCACGAACTTTGGGCTATCAGCACTGTCACGAATGCGCAATAACACAAACGTGGTGTTATAACGGGGTGGTTCCCCGGCGACACAGTTGATCTGGCGCAGTGTTTCAGATGCACGACTTTTCGGTCTCTCGAGACAAGGACAGTGTCATTTAAAGTAGTAACTGTTAAAGTAACATTTAACCGACAACGAGCTACATAGATAGATTGTGTTTGTCTCTTGGAGACCGAATGATGACCGTAGCATCTGTCGCGGCCTCCTTTGCCCAATTCGACTTTATGATGCATTGAAAATGGGGGACCCTGGTGTAAACCAGGGGCGTTTTTAGGGTTAGAAAACATTGGGGGCTTCAGCCCAGGGGGGTGGAGGGGGGGGGTCACCACCCCCCCCCCTTTTTTTTTTTTTTTTTTTTTTTAAGCACAGAAATACGCAATTTTTTATTAATTAGAGATGAATACTGAATAACTAGAATCATTAGAGGTTCTCAAAGTGAGGTCCAGGTCCATGAGAGGGATATGGGCAGTCCCTAGAAAATTCAAAGTTAACAGGACCAAATCATCAGTTTCTTATTTATTTATTTATTTAGCCAGATAAAACATTGATCTGGTCCAAGAAGCCCCAACAGGAGTACAAATATACATATATACACATATATATACATATAATATATATACATATACTGTACATACATACACATATACACCAATAACAAAATAAAAACACAGTTAATTGTAGATACACAATCAGGTTTAAGCACTATAAAAATGCAGCAGGTGAGTTCACCTGTCTTCAACCAAAATGGAAGGAGAGTGAAGTACTGTACACAGAGAACGTGAAAATATACAATACATTCACCAAACACTACACAAGACAACCAATGATGCAGACTGATGAAAATATACATTTTCTCCCATTTTCCCAAATCAGTCAACATGGAGAATCACAACAAAAAATGATCTTGCCAGATCCAGCTAGGCAAAGAGATAATGTCTATTATTTTCTGTTTACATTTTTTCAAAAAAAAAAATTGTGTTACTGTAATTTTAACCTGTACTGGATACAGTATTTTATGTTTGTCTGATATTTGCTGAGCTTACAGTGTTATGCACATAGTAGCATGAAAACTGGGACATGTATTGTTGTGATTCTCCATGTTGAAATGTTGACTGATTTGGTTATATGGAGAGAAAATGTTATTTTTTTCATCAGTCTGCATCATTGATTTGGGTATATGTAGATAAATAAATTATATTTTCATCAGTCTACAGCATTGGTCTTGTGTAGTGTTTGGTGAATTTATTGTATATTTGCACATTATCTGCGTACTTCACTTACAGTACTCTAATCACTGAGAAGTAGAATTGCTAAATGTGTTTTAGGTTAAGCACAGCAGTGTGTGTAACTGGTTCAAACAGAATTAAGTCATTATGTAACGTGTGTTTCATATGGTAACAAAATTAGTGTATGGTTTTGACAAGTGTTTAATTTAGCAAAGGATCTGAGGTGTTCTGATAATTGTGTGTGTGGTTGTGCTAATTGTGTGTTTTGAAACACCGGGCCCCGTTTTCAAAATCATGCTTAGGCAATCAAAAAAAAACTATTGTGTGTTTCATTATATACATATGTTTCAGTCTTCTCATTAAAAAAAGATTCGATTTTTGGGTCTTTTCCTGCCTTTGGTCCGCTTTGCATTCACATCTCAAATGAACCGCAGCAGGGTTCACTTGCAAGAGTGAATGAGCTTTCACACCACCCCAAACCAACCGGACTATCCGAGGTTCGATTAAAGCTTATTATAGGACACTGGACATGGGTATGGATGGCTCCAGGTGCTGCTGCGTTAAAGTGCACATCTTCAATATCTGTACTATTTAAAAGCACAGTGCAGGACACACTCAAAGGTTATCGCACATCAGAGATGGCAGTGGACATGTATGACAGGACAAAGGCCATATGTAATGGCCTTTGGATTGAGGAACATACTACCAGCCAAAGGAGGAAGCAGAAAAGGATGGACGAGTATGTAGTTGAGTCATCTTGTGGCACAAGCTCAGACCTCAGCTCAGGAGATCAGCTGAGACAGAGACTGTTCTATCCAGTCGTCGACAGAATGCTGCAAGAGCTTGAGAGCAGGTTCTCATGAGTTGGATAACAATTTATGAGAGGCATACAGGCATGTTATCCAGCCTCAGACCAGTTTCTCTCAGTGGAATTGCTGCAACCCCTCGCCACACATTACAATATCCAACTATTGCCAGAGGAGATCACAGTTGCAAAGTGTTTCCTGGTCAGGACAGGCAGAGATGCAGTCCCTACTATCCAAAGTGTCTTTTCCCTCCTGGATGATAATAATAATGCATTTGATTTATAAGGCGCCTTTCAGGACACAAAAAAAAAAGTCCACAAATCGGTGAATGAAAGAATTATAGGATCAAATGAAAACTACTTACTAAAAATGTTTAAAAGTACTAAAAACCAACAAAAAATACCAAACACTAACAAACATTCAGCACAGACAATGGGGATGCTGACTAAAAAAAAAAAAATCCGGGGCTAGGAGAAAAACATCCGGGGCTAAAGCCCCGGAAGCCCAGGGCTAACGACGCCACTGGTGTAAACAAGACGAAAGTCTTTCTCTGGTCTGCATCCCCTTAATAATTGTGTGTATTGAGCCGTATTGTATTGTACGCATTCTGCAATCTGTTAATAAAGTTTTCAATCAATCAAACTAACTGACCTTGTTTTGACCAACAAAGAAAACGTTGAGCCCCCCCCCCCACTAACCCAACAATTTTGCGAACATTTTCATTTAATTTAAACTTTTATCGAGTGTCATATCTGTCACCCTTAATAAATCCAAGAGCTGAGTGGTTAACAGTTGATGCTGCAGCATCAATTGCATGACCTTAGTCCAAAATATTTAAGAATACTGATCTGAGCATCTGACTATTCTGTTTCTACTAATACGAGGAAAGCTGGATCTCTTTATGTACAGGAAACCAATTTTAGAAACCAAGACAGATATTTGTTGTGTTGCTGATGAAGATAGAAATAGCAATTCGTTATTGCAACACAAGCTGTGCCTTCAAAACAAGAGTCAAATATCAGCCAGCAGCGCATTACAGTCAAACCTTCTCTCTTCTCTGCTTTCTGTTGCGAGACATGGGTCATAAAAACACACACAGCAGCAGACTAAGGTAGATTAGTATACAAAGGTAAATTAGTATACACTAACAAGCAGGGCTGACCGTATGATGTCATGACCAATGTTCTAGAACATTTGTGTATGTATATATATGTATTTGGCAATTCTCTCAGAGTCAGTCAGTCGACTGCAAGCAATGTAGCAGTAGCATGTTGTATTTCTGTGCTTAATAAATGCTATTCGCTCTGCCTTGAGCCACCGTCTCCGACTCATCTCTCGGCACTACTATATATATATATATATATATATATATATATATATATATATATATATATAAATGTTACTCTTGATCAAACAAAGATGAATGTCCCTATTTATTGGGATTAATAGTGCAATAACTTGCTTTTTCACCAAACTTCACTTAAAACAAATAAAAGGTGCCTCTTGATCATCAAACAAGAATGAATTTCCCTATTGGGATTAATAAAGTGCAAATCTAACTTTCACCAAATTTATTTTTTCAAAATCGTCCTAAATCATTCATTAGAATTAATCAATAATCGCCCAGCCCCATACATTTATGAAAGTGGATACATAATACTAAGTCATTGTATAACAGATAAAACAAAATTAAACGTAATTCTAACGGGGGGGGGGGTGAAACCTGAACCCATGGCCATGCAGTATGCCCATCTTTACCACTCTCTGCCAGTGCTGTAAGCCTATGGAGTGGCTCACCTTCTTTGCAGGGCTATAACTTTTTAAATATTATAGCTATATCTAGGCCTGTCACGATAAAACATTTTGCTGGGCAATTAATTGTCCCAGAAATTATTGCGGTTTTGAGAGACTTCTTTTTTGAGAAATTTATTTCCCAAAAGTAAAAAAAAAAAAAAAAAAAAAAAAAAAAAATGATTTTTCACTAATATAATGCTAAGCAAACCGTTCCATGGGTTAGTTCTGGTGAGTTAAATATATAGCCATTTAAATTTGTATATGAAATGCTTCAGTTTAATTAACCCTTTCTCCGCCGATGACGTGTTTACACGTCTTTCCTCGCCATGCGTAATCTGCCAATGACGGGTTACGGCGTCTTTGAGATCAATATTTCATATTTTTGGCATGGTATTCACATTTCACCCACGGAGTCTTTGCTGGTGTTGTAGGACTCCGCTCAACTCTGTAACGCTTCAATACCGCCACCTGGTGGCCGATCGGCGAGTTGCCAAAACCGGAAGTGCTTAGTCCGTCCCCTATTCTGTCCGGCCACTCGCTATCGCTCGCGGGACTCTATCCATGCATATCGATCCGTTGCCATAACTCAATAAACAACATGATTGGACGTGTATTAGTATTATACAAACCGGAACTGGATCACCTAGATCAACATCCCATAATAGCGATCTTTTTGCTCCACGCTCATCACCCAACGGTAAGAGGAGACTGGGGTGAGTTTCAGCGTTTTTCTTTACCATATTCGATACAAACTGCTCTGATCTATATATCACCCATACTACATAAATCATTTAACGTCGGCCATTGAATTATAAACGACCCCCCCCCCTCCGGTCAACCGCAGATGATCAGTCAACACGTCTAGGACCGTGTACAGTTGACATTTTTAATCTGGCGTAGATCGGTATCAAACTGCATTTGATGATCTAATATATGCATTTATGGCTATATCACGTTCTATGAAATACTGCAGAAAACGATAAAAACATATTTATACTCTAGACCGTATTATTGTATGAATGTGTGAATGAAAAAGTAAAACGTTCCTACATCCTGAACGATAGATAATTGATGTTGAATGGGCCATAGTAATGTCAATTTAGCAATACAATTTAAAAAGTTATAGCCATTCAAAGAAGGTGAACATCTCCATAGACAAATAGAGCTGGCAGAGAGGCTACAAGGATGGATATAAGCTCCGGCAATGAATGGGTTAATTAAATATATATTATTTTTACGTTAATAATAATAATAATACTATTTACATTTATATATTTATACATGTAATTATAATTATAATGTAATTATAAATATATAAATGTAAATATTATTATTAACTTAAAATATATATTTAATTAAACTGAAGCATTTCATATACAAATATATATATAATTTATATATAGGGCAAATATAACTGAGAGGGCATAATTATATCTCCTCATCTTGCACCATGACCTTTTTACACATATACACTGAGGCATCAGGGCAAGTATACTTACCCAGATGCTTGATCTACTGTAATCGTTCCTGCCACACATCAGATTGAAAACAAAGCACGGGCCGCCACACACTAACAAAATAAATAGTTACTGTATGGATTTTCATCTCAAATAACGCATTTGAAATAAGTGGCATTGTCGCCGTTTTTAGCTTAACTTTTACAGTATTTTACGTCTATGGGCAATAATAATTATTCAAGGTTCCATTTTTCGTGGACGAAAAGTACACCAGTATAGATATACATTTTCCCGACAACGCTACCTGCCACGACAAAATCCGTGCCTTGGTTATCCAGATACAGATTAATTATCGTCTAACTATATGTGGCTGCGTGCGTATTTTACGTATATGGGCTAAAATTTAGAGAATAAATTGAGAGAATAAATGCGAAAATGACTTTTCATTTATTTTGTTAGACCTTGTATTATTTCATTATTGTTTTTTAAACAAGTGGCCTTTATTCAATAAATTGCCGCAACAAATGTGCACTTTAGGATGTATTTGTATTTACTAACTTTGCAGTGCAAAGCCTTTATAAATATGTAATGGCTAGGGATGCCCCGATCGATCGGCCACCGATCGTTATCGGCCGATACTCAGTATAAATATGCAATCTGTGAATTCCGATAATGAGTCATATTCGCCGATCGCGGAAACCGATCAAACGAAGATCTCACTCGCTGTCTGTCTCAGACACACACAACCTGCAAACTGCCGCTGCTCCTCCTCCCTAGCCCGCCCACACCCGTGTAGAGTTTGTAAACACTGAGGACTGAGAGGAGGCTCCTCTGCTCGAGTCTGTAGTGCATTTGACCTGAGCTAACGTTAGCTACCTAGCTATCGTTACTGTTTAAACAAAATTACCCAGTCAACTACCGTTTAATCAGGAGAGCCTCGGCTTCTTCCTGGGTTGAAAGGCTTTGTAGACAGTTGTCTACGTAGAAGCTGTTCTTTACGCTGTGTCGGACCTCTTCGTCCGCTGCTGGGTCCTCTGCTACATGTTTCTGTAGTGCAAATGTAGCACAGCAGGGGCTGCACGTCGTTCCGAAGAGGAGGACTTCCCATTGGTAGATGGCTGGGTGCTCATCTCCTGGCTTCTCTCTCCATAGGAACCGTAACAGGGGCTTGTCCTCCTCTACTAATCTCACCTGCAGGAACATTCCTTTAATGTCCCCGCTGATGGCCACCTTTTCCTGGCGGAAGCGGAGTAGAACGCCGAGTAGGGAGGGGCCGAGTGTGGGACCGGGCAGTAACTCTTTATTCAGATTTTGGGATCCGATCTGGTAGCTGCAGTTAAATACTATGCGGTCTTTACCGTTGTGATGGACCTTGTGGTGAGGCACGTACCACGATTCAGTGGTCTGGTCAGCCTCTTTAATGTCCATCTTTGTGACGTGTCCCGCTGTGATGAGCTTCTCAATCTCAGCGCGGTATACACTCTCTTGGGCGGGGTTCTTGGCTAAGCGCCGCTCCGTGTTCAGCAGGTACCGTTCTGTGGCGTCTGTCTTGGCGTGGAAAGTAGGCATTCCTTCTCGCCGCAGGAGTGGCGTGGCGTATCTCAACACGCCGTTGACCGGGACTCTCTTGGTCCCTGTCTCGAGGAGGTGAATGGCGTAAATGTCATCTTTAGAGCGAATGTCTTTCCTTCCGTTCTTAAAGGGCATTTGTTCCAAGGTCCATAGCCGCTCTACGTGTTGCAGGAGTGCGGTTTCTCCCTCCGTGACTCGGGAGTGGAGACATCTAGTGGCTGTACTTCGGTTGAGAGATTTGGCGAGCGGGCCTTGGAGAGTCCATCCCAAACGGGTCTCGACTGCTGCAGGACAGCCTCGGGGTCCGGTATGAACCCGGTCTATCGGGACAATGAGGTCTGCATGGTCGGAGCCTATCAACAGGGTCGGCATAGCATTGTCTATGAGCGGGATCGGTAACTTGCGCAGATGTGCATATTTCTCCATCAGCTTGGCGACGGGGTATGTGTACCGCGACAGTCCTATTTCTTGGCTGGTGAAAGCGTCTGTAATCTGGTACCGTCGCTCAGGCTGGCCGCTTGCTGCGATAGAGAATGAGACATTCTCGCCCTTTATCGTCTTCAAATCTCGTCTTATTGTCCGAATTGTCATTTGGGTTTCGCTTCCCCGCAGCCCTAGCTGGGCCGCAGCGGAGGCGAGCAGAAGGGTCTTCTCTGACCCGTCATCGAGGACGGCGTAAGTGTCCAGGACTTTATTCTGGTAGCTTAGTGTCACACGCACTACTTTTAGGAGTACTCGGGCTCCACTGCTGCTGGCGGGATCGATGTACATGACGCTCGCTTTGCTGCTGGGTGGTGCGGGTGAAGGGCGCCGTCTGTTACTGTCGTGAAGTATGTCCAGATGGGCTCCATCGCACTTGGTGCACCTTTTCTTTAAGCGGCATTCGGCTGCCATGTGTGAGCGCGCACAGCGAAAACAGCGCTTGTTGGACTTTATCCATTGACTTGCTTCCTCCGCGTTCAGCTTGGGGAAGGAGTCACATTGCGCTAGCCAGTGTTCTTTCTCACAGTAGGGGCACACTATCTTCCACTTCTCCGTTCTGGAGGGGGTACTGTGGCTCCTGCTGCTCGGTACTGACTCCGATTGGTGCATCAGTCACCGATCTTCTTCCATCATTTAGTCGTCTGGTTCCTTCTCTGGAGCCAGGGGTGCTCCGTCCGAATGTATCTAGCCGTAGGCTGCTGACTTCTCTCGCCAGGAAGTCTGCTAGATCGAGGAGGTTCGGTTCGGGGCCATTCGGGTCTCGGTGGTCTCTCTGCCGCCTAAAACGCTCCTGTCGAGCGGGCGGCAGCTTCTCCAAGATCCTTTCCACATTTGAGTTGGCGTAAAGTTCATGCCTCCCCTTCTCTCTCTGCGCTCCCAACATCCCTACCAGGGACTGCACTCTGATGGACAGGTCGTCCAGTGCTCGATTGTCTATTGCTGGGGGTAAGCGGTCGATGTGTCGGATCTCCTGGATCACGTAATCCCATATGCGCCCATACCTCTGGTCCAATGCTACCAGCGCTGCTGTGTATGGGGTGGTGGAAGTCGCGTAGGCGAGCGCTATATTATGTGCGCGGGGTACCTTTAAGTGCTTCAGTAGGATGGCGTATTTATGGCGTTCATCCAATACATCCACCAACATGGTCTCCAGACACATGCGGAGTTCTGTATACTGGGCCCGGTTCTCTTGGGTGAAGTCGGGTACCATAGGCGTGCCAATGTATGACGCTGACTGTGGATACATCGGCGAGCGTTGGGGGAGAGGCCTCCTAGGCGAGTCTCCTCCCGCTCCTTGGTATGGGCTGGTACCGGCAGTGTACCATGGCCCGCTTGTCCAGGTGCTGTTCCTCGGTGCGGGTCGTGCGTCGTGCTCACCCGGGTATAGAGTCGGGGGTCTGTAGCGCAGCTCCGCGGGAGTATAGCCTGGGCTGTACCGGACCTCCTGGTCCGGTAGAGTACTGTGCTGTCGTCGGGCGTGGTTCTCCTCCTCTTCCTCTTCGTCTTCAGTTAGGTCATCCAGTGCTTGTAGTCTCTGGTTTAGCCTCTCCACAGGATATGCTGCTCCTTCCCGGTTGCTAGGTCTCGCTTGGACCGGTGGGGGGAGGTGGTCTGTGGGGGGTATAGACCTCGTCTGTTGGTCAAGTTCAGGGTTGTTTACTCGGCTAGGGGATGCCGCCCTGGAGGTGTGTCTAGACGAGTTCCTGGAGCCTCTGGCTGAGGGAGAGGGTGTTGTCCGTCTGATCAGCTGTTCTATTAGTTGCGCTTGCTGTCTGTCGCGCTCTGCGTCCCGTAGAGCACCAGCAGCTGCTCGCTGGCTGTCTGCTCGGTCTCGGGCCACATTCTCTTCTCTCTGAATGCGTCTTATTTCTAGACGTATATGCTCTTCTTCGCTCCGCTGCTGGATCTGCAGTCGGTCGCGTTCAGCAGCGGCGTTCAGGCTGATGAGGAAGGCCTGCTGTAGGGTCCTCTCTGCCTCGCTGGGAGAAGGCGGTTGTATAGGGGAGCCTTCCCTCGGGGTACTCCTTGCGGAGCCTTGGAGCTCTATCTCCACGGTGCTCTCCCCGTCTTCTTCCGTGCCGAGTTCTCTCTCGGTAGCGTTTTATTCCTCCCGGGACTCATCGGGGACTACTTCTTCAGTACTGGCGGGGTGTGAAGTCATGTCTGGTTCCCACTGGTCCCCACCGTGAACTTGGTCAGTTACATTAGAACCCGTAGGGGCCTCTATGGTCGGGGTAGTCTGGGCGTTGGGGTTAGACATACTTTTACTTTCTAGTTTTACCGCGTTTACTGTTAGTAGAAGACTAGGTTGTTGACTGACAGCGTAAGCCTCTAAGTACTGAGGGAGCCGTCGTTCGCGCTGCGGCCGTTGGTTAGGAGGATCGTTTCGTGGAGTGTTCATCATAGGCCATTTCAATATTAATAACACTATATTAATATTACACTAATTACCCTCCGGCTCGAAGGACCAATTGTAACTGAGGGGTACAATTCCCTGACTGTATTACTAGATATGATACTTACTACCACTACCCTTGTACTTAATATTCGGCCACCCAGTACACGGCATAAATATATTATGATGAACACTGTCACGTAGATGAAACGGATCCAACACAAATGTACGAATTAGAAATAGGTCTTTATTTCTACACAGCGATGGTGTGTAGAGCAAGCACTTAATCAAATCAATCACATTTATGAATGGGAATTAGTATGCACTTTTATGGCAAGAGTATTCGTCGGTATATCAATAGAGAATGTCCAATCTCTGAAGGCGCAGGTGGTACATATACGACCTGGAATAGTTAAGGAATAAAAGCAATGATACTTTAATGATTATAGACTGGATACACTAGGGGGGGTTAATCCGGTCGCTTGTAAGCCGACAGGAGTAGGGAGGGGGGGGGGGTAGAATCCGGCTGCCTCATCTGGCCAAGGGTATCCCAGGTGAACCCACTGTAGTGCCGTTCAATGCGCCGGCGATCCTTGGACCACAGATGAAAGCAGGTGGACTCTTTGTGGGCCGGCGTCCTCCGGTCCACGGAGGAGAGACGTGAAGCGACCTCGTCTTGCAGAGCGTCTCCTCACCTTGCGTCCTCTCCAGGGGGGGGGGGTTCCAACACACAGCAGTGTCGGGGGTCTTTATCCATGGAATAATCAACGTATACAAAGCATAATCCGTGCCTGGGAAGGCGGGCTGTCGTCGGTAGAATAATCCGGTATACAGGTCCACTCGCTCGTCGGCTCTGGGGCTCCTCGGGTGCAGCTTCACGTGGGGTCAACCACCCTGGATAAGCAGCCAGTTCTCTGCCCGAAACGATGGGGTACTGACTACGGTAGTATTCTCACCGTACGAAGCACTATATATTAACAGACTATTATTAGCTTAATAGACTACGTCCAACTCGACGATATAGTGCCAAATATGACTATTCAAATATTAATATACACGATGTCTCAATACCGATGGTAGGCGAACTTGGCCTTACTCCCACACGTGGCGTCGCGGGGAGGCTTTACGTCTGTGACTCTATTGGAGGGTAAGAAACTGGACTGAAAAGGAAGTCCTACTTTAGTAGCGCAGTATATATACGCACTATGAACAAATAGTCCCGTTAGTGGTGCGGTAGCCAGATTCCTACGCGGAACTAGGACTTGTTCGTACATGTTGAGCGGTACGTTTGAACTGGGTCTGAGGGGTATGGCAGCCTGGCACCAAGGTCTCGACCAATAGTAGAATGGAGACTATTATGGGATGTTCAGTAGGCTAGAATGGATATTCAATGCATATTGTACAAGGAATATACAAGGGATATCAGGGAATATTAGAGAATATACAAATACAATTAAATATATATATATAAATAAATATATATATTCGGTTTAATCTGGCCCTTCACAACACCGATGGTAGGCCGAACTTGGCCTTACTCCCACACGTGGCGTCGCGGGGAGGCTTTACGTCTGTCACTCTATTGGAGGGTAAGAAACTGGACTAAAAAAGGAAGTCCTACTTTAGTAGCGCAGTATATATACGCACTATGAACAAATAGTACCGTTAGTGGTGCGGTAGCCAGATTCCTACGCGGAACTAGGACTTGTTCGTACATGTTGAGCGGTACGTTTGAACTGGGTCTGGGGGGTATGGCAGCCTGGCACCAAGGTCTCGACCAATAGTAGAATGGAGACTATTATGGGATGTTCAGTAGGCTAGAATGGATATTCAATGCATATTGTACAAGGAATATACAAGGGATATCAGGGAATATTAGAGAATATACAAATACAATTAAATATATATATATAATAAATATATATATTCGGTTTAATCTGGCCCTTCACAACAGAGACCCTGATGCTCGCTCTGTCCCCCTGCGTCAAGGTGCTAAGCTTGATGAGAGTTTGCAGAGTCTCAATTTTTTTCCCATAGGCGCTGGTGAGTGTACATCTCATGCAGCTGATATGGCTGGTAGGGTGCTAACCCACCAAATGGTTGCTGTCAGGAAATCCCTTCCGAATGAAATAGATTACAAATTCACTTTACTTTACTCTGGGTTTAGAGCAAGGACGGACATCTTTACATATTATACTTAGAATATATACAAAATGCATGTAGTATTCTATGTCATGTTTCTTCCTAAATGACAATAACACTTTATATTATTCCTCTTGACAGATGAGCTGTATGTCAAGTGCAGTTTGCACTTGCTTGAGTCACTTGTGTCAGGGCCCCAGAGGGTAAGGATACTATTGATTCTCCTTCCGGGCTTTGAATTCCTCCCTTGTTGTCCTCACCTCTGCTTGCTGTTCTGGGGTTAGTGCGGCCCACTCGTCTGCAGGTAGGTATTGGTACTTCTTTTTCCCTGTTCTGTCCTTGGTTGTTTTCGGGGGGAACTCCTGGGAGGCCCCCCTTTTGTCAGATAGCATTTTAACTTGGTCATGACTGATCCTGCTGCATCATTGAGAGACATGCTCCCGCCTCGCACCTGTGGGATTAGTTTCTCCACCATCTTATACCCTGGATCTTGACCGGGGGTCCTTACTTCTCTTTCCATCAGTTGGTCCATTGAGGCCCTTTCGGGGATCTCTAGTCCTTTGAGATGTCTCAACATGCGAGCTAGCGTCTCGTGTGCTTGTATCTCCTGAGCGAGCATCTGCTGCGCCAGCTTCTCATGAGCTAGCATCTGCTGCGCCAGTTTCTTCTGAGCTACCCGTGCCAACTTCTCCTGGGCTAGCATCTCCTGGGCTAGCTTCTCTTGTGCTAGCTCCTCCTGAGCTAGCTTCTCTTGTGCTAGCTTCTCCTGAGCTAGCTTCTGGCGTGCCAGCTCCTCCTGAGCTAGCTTCTCTTGTGCTAGCTCCTCCTGAGCTAGCTTCTCTTGTGCTAGCTCCTCCTGAGCTAGCTTCTCTTGTGCTAGCTCCTCCTGAGCTAGCTTCTCTTGTGCTAGCTTCTCCTGAGCTAGCTTTGGGCGTGCCAGCTCCTCCTGAGCTAGCATCTCCTGGGCTAGCTAGCGTTGGTCGTGCCAGCTCCTCCTGAGCTAGCTTCTCTCGTGCTAGCTCCTCCTGAGCTAGCTTCTCTTGTGCTAGCTCCTCCTGAGCTAGCTTCTGGCGTGCCAGCTCCTCCTGAGCTAGCATCTCCTGGGCTAGCTCCTCCTGAGCTAGCTTCTCTTGTGCTAGCTCCTCCTGAGCTAGCTTCTCTTGTGCTAGCTCCTCCTGAGCTAGCTTCTCTTGTGCTAGCTCCTCCTGAGCTAGCTTCTCTTGTGCTAGCTCCTCCTGAGCTAGCTTTGGGCGTGCCAGCTCCTCCTGAGCTAGCATCTCCTGGGCTAGCTCCTCCTGAGCTAGCGTTGGTCGTGCCAGCTCCTCCTGAGCTAGCTTCTCTCGTGCTAGCTCCTCCTGAGCTAGCTTCTCTTGTGCTAGCTCCTCCTGAGCTAGCTTCTCTTGTGCTAGCTCCTCCTGAGCTAGCTTCTCTTGTGCTAGCTCCTCCTGAGCTAGCTTCTCTTGTGCTAGCTCCTCCTGAGCTAGCTTCTCTTGTGCTAGCTTCTCCTGAGCTAGCTTTGGGCGTGCCAGCTCCTCCTGAGCTAGCATCTCTTGTGCTAGCTCCTCCTGAGCTAGCTTTGGGCGTGCCAGCTCCTCCTGAGCTAGCATCTCCTGGGCTAGCCCCTCCTGAGCTAGCGTTGGTCGTGCCAGCTCCTCCTGAGCTAGCTTCTCTCGTGCTAGCTCCTCCTGAGCTAGCTTCTCTTGTGCTAGCTCCTCCTGAGCTAGCTTTTGGCGTGCCAGCTCCTCCTGAGCTAGCTTCTCTTGTGCTAGCTTCTCCTGAGCTAGCTCTGGCTTGTTAGCCGATTGTGAGCTAGTTAGCTTCCGTCTGGCTAGGGCCAGCTCATGGGTGTTAGCTCTGGCTTGTTAGCCGATGGCGAGCTAGTTAGCTTCCGTCTGGCTAGGGCCAGCTCATGGGTGTTAGCACTGGCTTGTTAGCCGATGTCGTGCTAGTTAGCTTCCGTCTGGCTAGGGCCAGCTCATGGGTGTTAGCACTGGCTTGTTAGCCGATGTCGTGCTAGTTAGCTTCCGTCTGGCTAGGGCCAGCTCATGGGTGTTAGCACTGGCTTGTTAGCCGATGTCGTGCTAGTTAGCTTCCGTCTGGCTAGGGCCAGCTCATGGGTGTTAGCACTGGCTTGTTGGCCGATGGTGAGCTAGTTAGCTTGCAGTCCTGTGAACGGCCGTTTTGGCTTCGTGTCACGTAGCTTTGGGCTAGGTAGCCATCCAGTTCGCCTTTCTGTGAACGGCCGTTTTGGCTGCGCTTCACATACAGTCTACCATACTCACATACAGTATCTTTGGGCTAGGTAGCCATCCAGCTCGCCTTTCTGTGAACGGTCGTTTTGACTGCGCTTCACATACAGTCTCCCATCCTCACATACGGTATCTTTGGGCTAGGTAGCCATCCAGCTCGCCTTTCTGTGAACGGTCGTTTTGACTGCGCTTCACATACAGTCTCCCATACTCACATACGGTATCTTTGGGCTAGGTAGCCATCCAGCTCGCCTTTCTGTGAACGGTCGTTTTGACTGCGCTGATGTCTCTCTAAACTGCCAGACATTTTAGAGATAGGGTTTTCTTTACCCCTTTTTTTTTTTTTTCTTCAATCCAATTTTGCGGGCTCAACCGCTCCACCAGCAATGCCCCCACTATGCAGATGCCTTTAATTTGCCACTGCTCTCCATCGAGGGCCCTACAGATCAATATCCTTTGACTGGTGTATTCTAAAACTCGGTTCTCCGTTTTTCTTTTTTTTTCCAATATTTCTAGTTTATTTTATTTTGGCTGTTATCTTACCGATCTCAGCCCACCCAGGGACGCCATGTTAAGCTACAGGTCGCCTCTATATATCTCAATCACCTACTCGAGATATAAACCCGCGGCCGCTCGATATCCCCCGGCGAGGTGCTAAACTCGCCAAGTTCTCGAGTCAATTGACTATTTCTGTCTAGATTACTTCAAGTCACTGGTCTTGTGATATCCAGTTGATATGAAATGTAATCATGAAGAGTTGTTAATCTCTTCTTGTTTGAAATAAACCGAATGTTTTGTCTAGGAGAACTATTATATCATCCACCATCACCATCCTCATTTGTGAGGAATGGTCTGTAATGCTGCTCATTTGAAAGCTTGCTGATATTACTTCATCGTTTAATAAGTATTACCACTGTACTAACACGTAATCATTGTTTGCACTCCCCGGCCCCTCCTGTCCTCCTCCTCCTCCTCCGTCAACGGAACCGACCGTCTGACCCTGCAGTGATTCAGACGGTCGAGATCCCACATAAGACAGAGTCAGTCTGGACACAGAGACACCGGAACCCGCAAACAACACCCATCTCCATGCATAGTATTTCTTATCAGTACATATCATATACATATATATATTTATATCTCTTAGCTGAAAAGCATTAACCAGTCAAGTGATTCATTCAGTGATCTGTAGTATGTTGCCAGTACAAATAGTCACCTTCAGAGGAAATC
This sequence comes from Notolepis coatsorum, assembly GCF_963971535.1. Lineage (NCBI taxonomy): Eukaryota > Metazoa > Chordata > Actinopteri > Aulopiformes > Paralepididae > Notolepis > Notolepis coatsorum. The sequence continues at coordinate 91,356,012 of NC_140169.1, read as the reverse complement.
AGGGCGCGGCTGGTATTTGCTGGCATTGATGGCAGGGATCAGTCCAAGAACTCAATGGATTATAAAAAGTCATTTTTATTTCAATGAAGTTACAGAAAAAGACTATATTGGAAATATCCATTACAGTTTAAAAGATTATATAAAACAAAACATGTCATCTCTTAATCTCGGCTTGTGCCTGCATCTTGTCTTCCAAGTCACACACTGGTAAAAACTTCAAAATCTGACTGAGAGGGAGTGAGTTAGCCTTTATAAGGGAATTCAACATCTCTTTGTCATTGGTTCAGATACAGTGATGCAATTTTACTAGCCAGTCAACGCACAATACGTAGGGTTCTAGCTCTCCTCCCATTTTAGTCATTACCTCTACTGGGAAAACCCCATTTACCTCAGAACATGAATGCCTCTTTGTTGGAGAAGTAACAGATTACCTTGTGTTGGAAAATACCCATCCGTTACTTAGCAGAGACCAGAGGCCCCAAGGTTGTCTGTCACATTCCTCAGTGGCCAAACAGTATTGAAGCGAAAGCAACTCACATCTCCAGCATGAGTACATAGTACATAGCCCAACACATACTACAGATATATACAGATACACATACATGTATAATACAGCACATATATATATAGTATACAGTGTACACATATATATGCACATACTGGTTTTATTCTATGCAGACAGGACAGGGTTAAACTGTGCCGACTTGCTCTCAGCTCAGGCCTGCTCTTCACTCCGACTGCACATTAACTGTAACATAGTTTTATAAGTGTATAAAGAGTATACAGGTCATATACATAGCTCCAATCATATATAATAAACATACGAATTTTATACAAAGTGTCACTCGTTGACTTGTGGCACTTAAAATGTGTTTACACATAACGTGTTTCTATTCCATTGTCCAGGAAGAATCTACAGACATTCCCCATAATCATATATAAGATCAGGATGTCATACTACCCAGTGTCACTTAGTTGGCTGTGACACTTTACAGTTACCAATAGGGTCCAGCTGCAGGGCAGGAGAATCCTTTTTGGAGCTGGAGGCTACTAGAGTACACACAGACAGTGGAGCTGTTTGCAGATAGCGAGCATTTTGACTTGTTGCGTGGTGGCGATGTCTCGCAGATAATACAAGTACAAGTCTAATTATATAATATATATATTTTATAAAAAAAAAAACTTTTTATATAAAATAATTTTTGAATTTCTTTTTAATCAAAAACAATCGGTATCGGATCGGTATCGGCCGATATGGCTCACGACGATCGGTGATCGGTATCGGTGGCAAAAAACGTGATCGGGGCATCCCTAGTAATGGCCTCTGTTTCTGTTATATGCACATTTAGTTTCAAGTTTCACATTTGTTCTGCAAGTGTCAATAAACAGTGTTAAGTATAGCCTATTTGTCTGTGTTTCACTTTCAATAACGAATGCGTGCTTGCCGAATCCCAAACAATATTCCGCTGCTGCAAAGTCGTCCTCTAAAGATAGACATTAGTACTTCTACAGGTCGGTTGGTGCGCCTGCGCAGTAGGATCAAGAAGTGTCGGGGGCAGCGTGAGCCTCCCACGCGTTACTCCTCGCCACTGAGAGATCGAGCTGCGCAGGTGAAAAGATGCGACTGCTGTTACCTCAAGTACCGGAGGGGACTTGTGCTTAGGGATGGGAATTGATAGGATTTTATCGATACGATTCCATTATCGATTCTGCTTATCGATTCGATTCTTTATCGATACCCTTATCGATACCTGATCAATTTATAATTTACATAAATAAATTGGAAATGCAACAGAACTACATTTACATTTAGTCATTTAGCTGACGCTTTTATCCAAAGCGACTTACAAGTTCTGTACGACAAGCCATCAGGAAGGGCACAACTCTTATCAGCTGAGCAACAATGTTCATCAAAGTGTTGAGTGCTACAGTGTAGGTTAGTTTATTAGGACAAGTGCATGACAGTACGGTTAGTTAGGGTTAGATATATTTTTTTTTATTCAGATAATGGTTGAAGAAGTGCGTCTTTAGTCGACGGCGAAAGATTGGACGTGATTCGGCTGTCCTAACTGGGGTGGGTAGTTCATTCTAGGGCTGGGCGATATGGAAAAAAATCATATCGCGATAACGATATGATAATTTTATTTTATTTCTCGATATCGATAATTATCGAATTGTTATAAGTATAATTTTTTATTTATTTTTTTACAACAGATGTATGTTTATTTTGCAGCAATTCTTTGTCATTGCCGCCATCTTTAGTGTTACATCCCCTCACACTCCAGTTCTCAGGCTGCAGCTGGTTTAAAAGCTAAAGTAAACCGGCTTCTCTGCTGGCTGTGGCTCCAGAGGAGTTGAACAGTTCTGGCTCTGCTAGTTTATTTTCGATCTTTTGGCGCTTTTTTGGTGGACAAACCACCGCACATGTGCACTGTGACTCGTGACTGGAGTCTAGTTCTGCTAGCACACATAGCCTACTGTGTACAGACTGTTTCAAAATGTATTTTAAATTAGAAAGCAAACAAAATAAATGGACAAGAGAAAAAGAAATCTGAATTTGGTCAGTATTGTCATTTGGACAAGCAAAGCCATTACTTTAAGTTGCAGGCAAGAAAGACAAGTCTGTCCACTGTCTCTGGTTTTAAAACTGCCCTGTTGCAGGTAAAAAAAAAAAAACGATTTTTCGATTTTTTATTTATTTCGATATTCGATATCGATTATTAAAATATATCGCGATATTTATCGTTATCGTTATATCGCCCAGCCCTAGTTCATTCCACCATTGTGGGGCAAGGACTGAGAATAGGCGACTTCTCTTTGATGACCCTCCCGGAGCTTGGATAGGAGTAGGTCTGAGGCGGCCAGAAGATGCAGAGCGTAGGGGTCTAAGCTGGTTAGAATAACAACATGCAACTTGACATTTCTGATTGTCATTTATTGTTGAGCCCCCATGTCAGAAAAATACAAAAACTGTAAAAAATAAAACATTGACTATAGCCTACACTTAAATAAAATAATGTATTTGAGATTCTCTTAAAATGTATTTATTTTTTTATTCTTAAACTAATTTAATCTATTGAATAACAGGTCGTTATTCCTCTGACTTCTGTCTCACACACACACACAGACACACACACCTCCCCGGGCCCCTGTCCTATAAGGTATTGGCTTGTGTTGCTACACGGACACATTTGTATGTTGCACCACCGTACTTCCTGGCTTACAGAGACTTGTAAACAAACACTCGGTCTCTTATTATATGTGAACTAAAGAGTACAAGGTTTACACAACAGCCCCCACCTGCTGTTTTATTGTATTTGTGAGCTTGATTAAATAGCGTTAGCTCACGTTAGCTCCGCGGCTAATTTGAGCTCACCTTGAACTAAATCAATGACTAGGTTCTAAAGCATTCAAGTAGTTTTCACTGCACATAGAAGTAGCCAAACAGCGGGAGCATTTCGGGAGCATATTACCAAAACCCAGGCAATTTCGAGCCCTTAAGGAATCAAATAGAGTCTGCCATGGGGAACCGGTTTTCGATTCCCATCCCTACTTGTGCTATGTATGACTTAGTCCACATTGCAGCCGGCTTGTGGGAGGCAAGAAACAGCGTTCGTGACAGGGGAGGGTTGAATTGGATGATACGAAATTGGGATGGGAAAAAATATATAGAAAATGGGAGAAAAAGTGGATAAAAAAAAGATAGACATTTAGACTAGATGCTAGAGGCTATACAGAATAGACTACTACAGAAATAAATGCATTCGACAATTTTTTTCCCGGTTACCGCGGGACACCGGTCACCCTGACTGTGGCTCGCGTTTGTTTACTGTGGCTCGCGGATATGCATGACGCTCACAGGAGCTCTCATGCTGTACTCTGTAGCATGGGCCGCGGAAGGCATTTCGAATGGGGTAGGGCCAAGTTCACTGAAATTGATATAAAAGACCGTATAATTGTCTATTCATCCTATATTTTTCCTGACTGTACAACCTGTGATGTATTAGGTTCGAGTTTGAACCTCTTTGATTGTCGTAGTTATTGTGATGTTGCACCAGGAAGGCGACACACAAGTTGTAACGGGACAGATACGTAAGCATGGATGCAGATATATACATATCTGTCCCGTTACAACTTGTGTGTCGCCTTCCTGGTGCAACATCACAATAACTACAACAATCAAATGGGTTCAAACTCGAACCTAATACATCACACAACCTGCTGTATAAAAGCAATAATACACAAGGGATGTCGTGACTATTGCCACGCTGTGATGTGACGCGAGCTTTGCTCTTGTGCCTGCCTGCATGCGAGCACATCACAGCCAACCTCTGTAGTAACGCCAGCGGCAAGAGGTTCTGGTTCCCGCCTCATTAAAACAAACACGCAAATAGCAATTAATCTCGCCCGTCAAAATCATTGCATTCATTTTCATTATCGTGCGATAAATAGATTTATTGCTTATCGCGACATGCCTAGCTATAGCGGCATTACTATGGCCCATTCAACATCGGGTATCTATCGTTCCGGATGTGGGAACGTTATATTTTTCCATTCATACATTGTCGTGTTAGTACCGTCGAGAATATAAGTGTTTTTAGACTGTATAGCAGTAATTCCTAGAACGCGCGCTATAGGCCCCAACGAGTATTAATACATTATCGATTGGCGTTTCGTCCCTATACACGCTATATTACAAATTTAAAATGCATATGATCGCTGTACATTATGCTCCATCATGCATGAAGGAAAGGGGGGGGGGGTCGTTTATGATTCCTTGATTGTCACTAACGGCTTTCTTTAGTAAGACACCATACGTTGATCGGACAGATTGCAATGAAATAAATGGACTGGAAATAACGTTGGATTCCTCTTACCTCTGGCCGATGCGTCTGGAGAGAAAAAATTCCAATTATTTGACGTCGACCTGCTAGATTCTTTTTCCGTTTGTATGACGCAATAAACGCCAAAAGCATATTGATTCTTGCGTCTCGAAAGCGATCCAATGCACTCGAGGTGTGTATATTGATCCACGTTACAAGATATCCCTGGCGGAGCTTTTTCCCTGATGCGCCACTTCCGGTTTAGAGTGGAGTAACTCGCCCGAAATCCACCAGGCGGCGGTATTGAGGCATTGCAATATCAGACAGGGCCCAGCTGGCTCCCGGAGGCTTCCTGGATGAATTATGAATGCCAATAGCGAATAAAATAAATAACGATCATAAAAACGAGTTTACTTCGTTGTTGGCACTCAACGCATGGCAATTAATGTGTTAAAAACAGTTACGACTCACTACCAAAAATAGCGGTGAAAGAAACAAACAACAACATAATGTGAGTGGCTGCATCACACTTTTTAGGCAAAGAATGAGCCACTGGCCGAGAAACAAAGGGGTCATGATTTTCTATGTTATGGTTGAAGTCTTGTTATCAGATCTATTGACGACCTGTTTGTTACTCAGTTACAGGTACTAGCTACAACAATAACAAATAATAACCTTTAACCCTTTTCCGTTGGATTGGCCCAGATATTTGTAATCTTTCACTAGCCTATTACTTTTGAGGATTTAGAGTAGACTTAATTGTTTAACAGTACAGTGAGATTAGCTGGTTCTAGAAACCAGTCTTTTTTTCTGGGTGATGTGAGTTCCCTGCCGGGAGATAATAACAGTACACTGTTAGGTAAGTTGTCTCCTTAGTAGGGATGTAGCTTCTATTTCAACTGATCTCTCTACAGTTACTGTACGTTGGCGTCAGTCAGGCCTCCCTCTCTCGTTTGCAGTTGGTGCAGAGCGCTGCCCGTCTGCTGACGGGAACACGAAAGCGGGAGCACATTTCCCCTGTGCTGGCTGCCCTCCACTGGCTTCCTGTGCGTTTTAGGATTGATTTTAAGGTTTTACTGTTTGCTTTTAAATGTCTGAACGGCTTGGCACCGGGCTACCTCTCGGACGTGCTGGAACCCTATGTTCCCCCAAGTTCCCTCAGGTCCTCTCTGACCAGCTCCTCTTGGCCGTTCCAAACTCCAGGCTGAATCTCAGGGTGGACCGTGCTTTTGCAGTGGCAGCCCCAAAGCTCTGGAATGAGCTGCCACTGCATGTTAGGCAGGCCCCCACTCTGCAGGTGTTTAAAGGTGCTATGCATTATAAATGTCATTTTTCAGTCTCTAGCATTGTATTATAGTAATAGGAGTTCGTATCAATGTGTTTTTGGGCCTAAATACTATATTGGCGAATTCCTCAGCTACAGCCCATCCCCTCTTTGCCTCTAGTAAATCAGGTCATGTTGATTTGACGACCTGGTGCACGTCACAGGGCGCTGTTTATAGCGCACGGTGATGTGATTGGCTCTGTGGTTTTAGTAATGCCCGCCTCCATTCTTGCTACCTGCAGGGTGGAAGGTTTGTCCAGAAGATCACTAATCAGCTGAAGCCTGATGCGGTTCCCTCGGTCTTCGACAGACAGATCGGCGTTAGCTCTCGGGACTCGGGAGCGATCGCTAGCTACTTAGCACCAGCCGGGGCCGGCGTTAGCAACCGGGAGCGTCGTTGAGCATTCAGCCTGCTGGCTACCTATATCCACTTCAACCAGCGTCGCGGAGCATTCAGCCTGCTGGCTACACAGCTTGTCGGTGTGCTAATAGCCTCTGCAAGCTAACGGTAGCTGGCTCCAGGCTATTAGCACATCGACAAGCTGCTGGAGCTCCCGACGCTCGGCTGGTTGAAGTGGATCTAGGTAGCCAGCAGGCTGAATGCTCCGCGACGCTCCCGGTTGCTATCATGTGCAGGTCCTCTTCTCAGACCTGTGTGGCAAAGCACTGCACACGCATCATGCAAGCTACACATCGCTGCATGTTGATCAATGGTGGCCCACTCGGTGCATCACAGTGGGCTACTATTGTGCTAACAACAACCGCGGTGTCCGGCTTGTCGGCCGGCATGAGTGCTCGATTTGGGGTGGTTCTCTCCTCCTTGTGTGCCCCCGTTCTCGCGGGTGTCCTGCCGGGGAGCTTGTGGACGCGACAACAGCGGCGGCCGTAGCGTTAGTTAGCTCATAGCTATTGTGTACCACTAGCGTTACGGCGGGCTCGAGCACCCTACGGCTGCCGCCGTTGTCGCGTCCATGGGCTCCCCGGCAGGGTACCCGTGGGGACGGGGGTGTACAGAGAGGAGAGAACCATTTTGTGTCGGGCGTGCATGCCGGCCAGCGAGCCGGACGTCGGGATATGTTGTTAGCACAATAGCTACCAAGCTAAGCTATGTTAGCTTCTAACGGTGTATACACAATATGTACAACGACACAATGATTTACATTATTACAAATATGGTAACGTGGTTGTGGCTTTTACAAATAGTGGTAACATATATATAGATAGACAGTACTGCTACATCTCTATATTTATGACATACCATATTTGTATTGCTACAGTACTGCTCAGTACTGCTATGATGGAGACCAGAGAAAGACTTTCGTCTTGTTTACATCAGGGTCCCCCAATTTCAATTCATGGTAACATATTATATATATATAGATAGACAGTACTGCTACATCTCTATATTTATGACATACCATATTTGTATGTAACCTGAAACCTAATCTCTGACGGGGAGATGGGCGGAGCTATTTGGTGGGTGGCTGTCACTCAAAGCATTCTGCCAGAATGGGTGGAGCCAAGCCAATAATAGCCTGCTTCCATGAGGCTGAAAAATGCTGGTTTTGAGTACAAGATTAGAAATATAAAACAATGATTATTTTTGGAATAAAAATTACAGATGTGTTACATAGACTCACAGGAAGTGTGTAAAGTTGCCCAAATAGTGCTAGGAATAGCAGTGCATAACCCCTTTAAGTCACGCCTCAAAACACATTTATTTGCTCTGGCTTTTGTTTTTTAAACCGTTTTTGAGAGACTGGCCTTTTTATGTGCTAGGGCTGCAACTAATGACTAATTTGGTAGTCGACTAATCTGTCGATTATTTTTTCGATTAGTCGACTAATCGAAAACCAATGTAAACAACAAAAAAAAAGGATTTTTTTTTTCTTTTTTTTTTTTAACTACCTATCTTTGTGAAAGTGGCTTCTCAGCTCTGGTCCAGCTGAAGACAGAGCAGAGGAACAGATTGGACATTGAGCACAACCTCAGAGTTGCTTGTCTACCATCACCCCAGACTTTGAGACTCTTGTCAGGACCAAACAACAACATCATAACATGATGATCCCATAGCAAATTAAAATAATGACTCATGAAACATTTGAATTTGGATCTTAAGCCACTTTAAATGAAAATGTATTTGAAGAACAATACAGCAATCACTCATAACAAGATAAATAAATTAAATAATACAAATTAAAGTGGAAGTGTACTTTAAATAACTAAAAAGATAATAATAAAAAAGAAATAACTAGCAGCATCTGCCCCCAGCACCGCGGCTGATGGGGCTGTAACTTGGTCCAGGACCAGGAGGGTGACGTGGAACAGCTGTAAGGGTTCAGATCAGACAGACTTCTAGGTCTTTTGTTTGCTGTGTGTGAGAGGAGTCCGTGTGTGTATGTGTGTATGTGTGTGTGTCTTACTCTGATCGCTGTGTGAGTGAGAGGAGTGTGTGTACTGTGTAATTTGTGTGTGTGTCTTACTCTGATCGCTGTGTGAGTGAGAGGTGTGTACTGTGTAATTTGTGTATGTGTGTGTCTTACTCTGATCGCTGTGTGTGAGTGAGAGGAGTGTGAATGTGTGTGTGTCTTACTCTGATCGCTGTGTGTGAGAGAGAGGAGTGTGAATGTGTGTGTGTCTTACTCTGATCGCTGTGTGTGAGTGAGAGGAGTGTGTATGTGTGTGTGTCTTACTCTGATCGCTGTGTGTGAGTGAGAGGAGTGCGTGTGTAATGTATTGTGTGTCTAGTCTGATCATCATCTCCTGCAGGGGAACAATGTTTTCAATGTCCAAAATTTGCTATGGGATCATCATGTTATGATGTTGTCTGGAACCCTGAGAAGCCACTCTCACAAAGATAGGTAGTGCAAAAAAAAAAGAAAAAAAATAAATAATTTTTTATTTTTATTTTTTTTTTATGACTAATCGACGCAACAATTTCTCGTCGACGATTTTTTATAATCGCCGTTGTCGATTATGTCGACTAATCGTTGCAGCCCTATATGTGACACATTGTACTGTTTTTATTGTGTGCTTTTATTAATTTGTTTTATGTTTTATCTTGTGTTATGGACTTGTACAGCACTTTGGTCAACTTTGTTGTTTTAAATGTGCTTTATAAATAAAGTGGATTGGATTGAACTATATGATGAGAGCGGTAGTGGCAAGAAGCACCTTCAAACAGCATATTTAACTTAACCCCTTACATGACCATATTTAACCCTGTACCCTGGCAGTGTTACTGTACTGAGCTATATGTGACCATATTTAACCTCTTACACTCAGTGTTAGTACTGAGCTATATGTGACCATATTTAACCTCTTACACTAAGTGTTAGTACTGAGCTATATGTGACCATATTTAACCTTGCACTCCTTATACACAATTCATACAAAGTGAAATATTTCAAGCATTTATTTGTTTTAATTTGGATGATTATGGCTTACAGCACAGAATTCAGTATCTCAGAAAGTTTGAATATTACATAAGATGAGACCAATAAAAATAAATATTTTGAATATAGAAATGTCGGCCTTCTGAAAAGTATGTTCATTTTTTATCCACTTTTTCTCCTTAGTTTTCCATTTTTCTCCCATCCCAATTTCGCCTCGCCAATTCTCCCTTCAATTCTCCCCTCCCCTGTCTCGAACGTTGCTAGACTATGCCTCCCACTGGTCGGCTGCAGTGAGGACCAAGCCTTGCATCACGTGTCCCCTCCGGTACACGAGGAGGCAGCTGTCGCATCTTTTCACCTGTACAGCGCGATCTCTCAGTGGCGAGGAGTGACGCGTGGGAGGCTCACGCTGCCCCCGTCACTTCCTGATTCTGCTGTACAGGCGCACCAACCGACCTGTGGGAGTCGCTTTCCACAACGTCCGATCCCCACCCACCAGCTTTCCCACCCCTAACACTGCCAATTGTGTTAGTATGAACGACCAGCCAAGCTGGTAGCAACGCCGAGAGTTGGGCTCGAACCCAGCGTCTCCTGCGTTAGTGGCGAGCGCCTTGCCCACTGCGCCACTTAGCCGCATGTTCATGTATGTTCACTCAGTACTTGATTGGGGCTCCTTTTGCACAAATTACTGCATCAATACAGCTAGTGATGCACCGATGTGAAAATTGTGACCGATAACCGATATTAATATTGCTGTTCTGGCCGATATCGATATTTACCAATGTCGATATCTCTGTATAGAAAACACTTTTTTATGATAATCAAATAAAGAGCCCATTTTCCAAAACGCATTTTTTATTTTTTTTACTTTTGTAACTTATTTTCAGAAATTACTGATATTTTGAAACTTTTATCTGCCCTATCTTGATATCGGACCGATACTGATGTGTAAAAAAACGGCCATATCGGCCGATATTATATCGGCGGCCGATATATCGTGCATCACTACAGCAAAATATACCGACTTTTCCATGATATTCTAATTTATTGAGCTGCACCGGCTGTATGTTACCATATTTAACCTCTTACACTCAGTGTTAGCAGTGATTCCTGCAGAAATGAAATATACTTTTTAACCTCTTACACTCAGTGTTAGTTAGGGCTGTACCGAATGCTTCGAAGCTTTGATCATAATGTTGACATTCGAATTCAAAATCAACATTTGAATTTTTTATTTTTTATTAAAAACAAATAATAAAAAAAAGATTTTGTAACATTTTTTGTTGTTGTGTCTATTCAATCTGTTTAAACCAATGGGGGTTTTCTTCACATTTGCAGTTAAAGATTAGGCTACACTAATATTATACTATAAGACATCACCATCACTTTCATACCAACCGTATGAATAATCCATATTATTGGATTATTTATGTTGACGAAACTGATGAGTTATATTCATTAAAGAAAGTTGATTTAATAAAAGAAAAATACTCATTTAATCAGATTAATCACTTTATTCAAATTGAGGATTTAGTTAAAAAAAAAATCTTTTCTTTTTAGTTAAGTAATTTCTTTTTTATAGACATTCGAAGCTTCGTTCGAATACTTCAATCGAAGCTTCGAATGTTAAAAAATTACATTCGGTACAGCCCTAGTGTTAGTACTGAGCTATATGTGCCCATATTTAACCTCTTACACTCAGTGTTAGTACTGAGCTATATGTGACCATATTTAAGATTCAAGAGATTTATTTGTCACATACATACACAAGACATAGTGACAATAAATGTAACCCTGTACTCTGAGCTCTACAGGACCCTATTTAAACATGGACACCTCACAGTAGATAAACTATGTAACCTAAAGGTCTGGGTCTGTTAACGGAATGACGCTGAGTCATTGTCGATGATGGATCGTGATTGATTTTGTTATCCGTCCCCCTCTCCAGATCCCATGCCTGTGCGGCAGCGCCCCCTGCCTGCTGAGTCGGTGCTGCCCCGGTGGTGGAAACAACTCTACTGTGACGCGGCTCATCTATGCCTTCTTCCTGCTGCTGGGAGTGGGGGTCGCCTGTATCATGCTGATGCCTGGCATGGAGGGTCAACTCAAGAAGGTGAGCCGCTGTTAGCCAGCGTGGTTGTGTGACCGGTAAAGGCATATGCCTATTTGCAGTGAATGATAATCGGATTATAAAATTTATAAATAAATCTTCCGTCTGTCACGCGTGTCCTATTCTCTCCAGATCCCGGGGTTCTGTGACGGGGGGATGGGTACGTCCATCCCTGGCATTGAGGGTCATGTGAACTGTGACGTGTTGGTGGGCTACAAGGCTGTCTACCGTGTTTGCTTTGGCATGGCCATGTTCTTCCTGCTCTTCTCTCTCCTCATGATCAAAGTCAAGAGCAGCCATGACCCGCGAGCTGCATTGCACAATGGGTAAGTAAAGATTCACCTGCAATACCGTATCTAATAAATACCAGTCACCTGCAACACACTATCTAATAAATAGCAGTCGCCTAAAATACATGATCTAATAAATACCAGTCACCTAAAATACACTATCTTTATAAAGACCAGTCACCTGCAACACACTATCTAATAAATACCAGTCACCTAAAATACACTATCTTTATAAAGACCAGTCACCTGCAACACACTATCTAATAAATACCAGTCACCTAAAATACACTATCTTTATAAAGACCAGTCACCTGCAACACACTATCTAATAAATAGCAGTCGCCTAAAATACATGATCTAATAAATACCAGTCACCTACAATACACTATCTAATAAATAGCAGTCACCTAAAATACATTATCTAATAAATACCAGTCGCCTACAATACACTATCTAATAAATAGCAGTCACCTAAAATACATTATCTAATAAATACCAGTCGCCTACAATACACTATCTAATAAATAGCAGTCGCCTAAAATACATTATCTAATAAATTCCAGTCACCTACAACACACTATCTAATAAATAGCAGTCGCCTAAAATACATTATCTAATAAATTCCAGTCACCTACAACACACACTATCTTTATAAATACCAGTCACCTGCAATACACTATCTAATACGCTGTATTAACGTAGTTCTCCATGTGCAGAACTTTTTTTGCGTGCAGAACTTAATTCAAAACTCCATGTTCACCCCATCCCAAAATATAACTTGCGCAAAGGGCCATATGTTGTTCGTTTAGCCCATGCACACCACTGAGAGATGACCTGTAATTTAGCATAGCCTCATAGTATGGCAAACGCAAACAACAAGCCAGAACTAGAAGACCTACCTACCTACCCCCACCACACACGCACACACACACACACACACACACACACACACACACCATCTCTCTTAGTGCGTGAGGAGGAATTGGTGCTAGATTCAGAAGGGGCTGTCTCTCGGAAATCAAATTAATGAACGCTTCCGGTATATAGAACGCGCCTCCGAACATGGTGTGATAAACATGAAATGATATATTTTCCTAGGCATGAAACGAGATATGGTAATCAAACCATTAGGGACCTGCATTACGCTTCTGTCTCTATTCCATTATTCAATATCTACAATAACCTACTTTTAAAGGTACCTACCCAATCACGTCGGTACTACCGAGTACCGATTCACGTGAGATCTGTTTTTTTTGTACTTTCTTTTTTTAACTTTTTTTTCTTCACGTCAACGTTCACACGCACAATATACACTTACCTAGGATTTGACTTGATTCAACAACAAAGCAGTCGGGGCAATGGAAAGCCGAAAACGGTCGAACGTGTGGTTATTTGAAGTTTGGATATTTTTTTCACAACTGAGGTAGGTAGATTACATTTTTAGAGACTAAAGTACAGAAAAAAGTTACCGTTGGGTACCGGTATTGATTCACAGGTACCGGTACCGTATCGGTTCAAATGTGAACGGTACCCATCCCTAAGTAGGATACTAACATTCTTGACACTAGAACTCCAAAATAGTCTTAGCATGAAAAAGAAGGTAGGCCAGCAGTAGTTTACATAGCTTGCATACAACTTTGTCTCGAGGTTCCTCAAGTTGATCAAACTCCGAAGTATTTCCAAACGGGGCTTTTAGATGGCTCAGAGTGCAAATCACTGCCATCACGCCATGGTTGTTGTTACTGCTGTCACATTCTTCAACTCAATGAAAGTGATGTTGCGTGTCTCCTCATGCAGCGCATTCAGGCCCACGTGGGAAGTTGAGAGGAAGACAGCCCGGGGCTTTTTACAAGTTGATTATTAATTTGAATATAGAATATTCGTTGACAGCCCTACTAAACAGTAACTGCACACTACGTCACCCCCAACACATTCTGCAAACTTTCACCCACTGTACCGAAATTAACCGCTGACCGTGACTTAAAAACCGAGGTACGTACCGGACTGTGGTTTTTGTGTACCGTTACAACACAACTAACTTGAAGATGTGGTCATTTGTGGATTATCGAAGCTTTTGGACTGCAATAAGAATTTAACGATTGTGATATGATGATTGTTTAATGAGACGATGAGCTGTATGTGTATGTCACTTGAATTTCCCTGTGAGGGATCAATAAAAGTTATCCTTAACACATTGGGCGCCGGGCATTGTGCCCATCATTATACCCAGTCTGCCAGCACTGTAACCCTATGGAGATGTTTACCTTCTTTGCATGGCTATAACTTTTTTAATATTATAGCTATATTGACATTACTATGGCCCATTCAACATCGATTATCTATCGTATATTTTTTCATTCATACATTGTTGTGTTAATACCTTCGAGAATATAAGTATGTTTTTAAGCTTTTCTGCTGTAATTCCAAAAACACTAGTTATAGGCCCTGACGCATATGATAGATTATCGATTGGCGTTTCTTTCCTATACACGCTATATTAAAAAATTCAAGTGTATATGATCGGTATACATTATGCTTCATCATGCGTGAAGGAAAGGGGGGGGGGTTGTTTATAATTTCTTGATCGTCAGTAACTGCTTTATTTAGTATGGGTTGATATATTGATCAGACTGATGGCAAACAAGGAAATGGACAATCGGGCTGAAAATAACGTTAGTGTCCTCTTACCGTTCGCCGATGAGACTGGAGGAAAAATATCCCAATTATTTGACGGCGATCCATTTCCGGTTTGTATGGCGCAATAAACGCCGAAATCATATCGATTATTGCGTTTCGAAAGCGATCCAAATGCACTCGAGTGTGTATCTAGACCCACGTAACAAGGTATGACTGCCGGAGGGATTTCCTTGATGCACCGAGCAGTGCATGTGAGCGGATCGGAGCGTGAGCGGGGCGCGGAGCGGAGCGGTTTTGACGTGAGCGAGGAGTGGGTTTTAAAATGAGTCTGCGCGACGTCCGGAGCGAGAGTTCTCTTCCGCTCCAATCCACTCCAGGTCGCTCACAGTGGTTTAACACTGTTGATGTAATATACATGCAGTACAATGCCAAAGCAACAGATGGCGATGTACAAACATGAAGGCCATTTTCAACCAATGAGAAGGGTGAACCTGTGATATCCTGTTCAAGCTTCACTCCTCCTCCTTCACTCACTCCTGTTAGAAAAAGTATCGACGCCATTGTTGTTGACGTTAGCTTACATGCTAACGTTAATGGCAGCGACCATAGCATTGTGGCTCGGCTAGCCTATCATCGCTTAATAGAGCTAGTGAATGGATAAACAACGTTATTTAACATTGCAGAATGGGTACAATTACAATGCGGCTCAATACAAACAATTGTTAAGGGGCCCAGGGGGTGTAGACTGTTGTAGTTTGAGCTCATTTACACCATGCCCCCAAAAAAAAAAAAAAAAAATGCCGAGCGATCTGGCGCGGGGAGCGGGGAGCGCTCGATTCAAGGTGAGCGGGGAGTGAGCGGAGAGCGACTTGGGGGCGGGGTCAACATGAGCGATTAGCGGAGCGGACCAAGCTTTAAAGAGCGAAGAGCGGATTTCTCGGCCGCGCCGATCCGCTCACGTGGCCTGGCACCGAGCGCCACTTCCGGTTTGACGTGAGTGTAACTCGCCCAACCATCCACCAGGCGGCGGTATTGAGGCGTTGCAATCTCAGACAGGGTGCCGCTGCAGTCCGGAGGGAGGCTGGATGAATTATGAATGCCATGGCGAAAAAATTTAATATTGATCCCAAAAACTATTTACGCCGTTGTTGGCGTTCAACGCATGGCGGGAAATAACGACTTACGCCGTTTATGGCGCACAATGTGTTAATACCACTACTAATACTAATACCAGACCTAAATAGCAGTCACCTGCAATACACTATCTAATAAATATCAGTCACCTGCAATACACTATCTAATAAATATCAGTCACCTACAATACACTACCTAATAAATAGCAGTCACCTACAATACAGGTGCAGCTCAATAATTAGAATATCGTGGAAAAGTCTATATATTTAGCTGTATTGATGCCAGGGCTCCAGACTAACTTTTTTCACCACCGTCCCAGAACCGTCCCGAAATACAATTTTAACCGTCCCAAAGTGAATGTAACCGTCCCAAAAATCAAATGTCGTTTCTTTACTTTGGTTTTGTTGTCTATAGTTGTTATTGCCATAAGAAACACCATTCAGAGAAGGGGAGAATAAATTGATTTAGTCAAAAGGCTCCCAGGTGGAAAGATTTCACAAGAATAATTATGATTAAAAAATAAATATATATATATATATATATATATAAAAAGTGTTTAACAAGGTGCTAGTATAGGGATATTTGGTCACGGTGCTGTTATAGTCAACCAATTGGAGCCATGTTGATTATTCCTTCCATAGGAAAATATATTTAAATGTATTTGTATTTAATTTTTTTGTTATTACAAATGTGTGTGTTTATGGTTGAAAATGTTAGAGATAAATAAAGATCAAATCAAATCTAACTGAATAAGTTATCGCTCTTCTAACAAGAAAGAAAAACGTAGTTTAGCTTTAAACTATATAATGTCATTGCGTCCAGAGATTCCACCTTTGATAACTAAAGTAATGACACTTGACTAGTAATGAAACATGTCCCTTAGATTGCGCTGTCCTCCTGGTCGATATTGATAATAGGGCTGTCTTAAATACTTCGAAGCTTCGAAGCTTCGTTCGATGGCACAAGCTTCGAACATTAAAAAAAAAGTCGAAGTTTATTAAAAAAAAAAAAAAAAAAAAAAAAAAAATTCACTTTTTTTTTTTTTACTTAGATTTGTGTGTGTGTGTGTGAGAACTACCCATCCCAGTTAGGACAGCCGAATCCCGTCCAATCTTTCGCCGTCGACTAAAGACTCACTTCTTCAACCATTATCTGAAATGATATATAAAAAAAAAGAAAAAAAAATAAATCTAACCGTGACTAACCTTACTGTCATGCACTTTTCCTAATAAACTAACCTACACTGTAACACGCAACACTTTGATAAACATTGAATTGCCAATGGCTGAATTGGAGTATTGCACTGTGCACTGTGCAATACTCCAATTCAGCCATTGGCAATTCAGCCGTTGGGTGGGGGGCGCTGTTGAGCGGGCCTGTGACCGGACCTGAAAGCGCCCCTGGCTCTGCGGCTCTGCAGCTGCATGCTATTCGCAAATCCAGCATGAGCCAGCTCCCGCTGCAGCCGTCGTTATCAGAACGCTACACACATATCATAATGTTTACAGCAAACTGTAGTTGATCACCAGGTATGTTTTATTAACGTAGAATAATTCATATATATATGCGCGCACTGACAGTAGGCTAATTGACATTTCCTGTGAAAAAAATAAAATCCTCTCGTCCCGTTTGCGTCCCAAAAAAGATTTCTGTTCGTCCCAAATCAATATTTGATCGTCCCCGGAACGACGGGACATCGTTAGTCTCGAGCCCTGATTGATGCAGTCATTTGTGCAAAAGGAGCCCCAACCAAGTACTGAGTGAACATACATGAACATACTTTTCAGAAGGCCGACATTTCTTTATACAAAAGAAAAATACATCTATTTATTGAATTTTATTGGTGATACCGAATTTTGGGCTTTCATGAGCTGTAAGACATAATCATCAAAATTAAAACAAATAAAGGCTTGAAATATTTCACTTTGTGTGTAATGAATCTATAATCTACGAGAGTTTCACTGTACACTACCTACCTAATAAATACCAATCTCACCTGCAATACACTATCTAATAAATAGCAGTCACCTACAATACACTATCTAATAAATAGCAGTCACCTGCAATACACTATCTAATAAATAGCAGTCACCTGCAATACACTATCTAATAAATAGCAGTCACCTGCAATACACTATCTAATAAATAGCAGTCACCTACAATACACTATATAATAAATAGCAGTCACCTGCAATACACTATCTAATAAATACAGAGTTGCAATAAATAGGCAGAGTCAAGTGTAGTCAAAACATATAATGGACTTTAAAGTGAGAATCTGTTTGTTTTGAGCTACATCTAGTGGTGATAAGCAAACATTGCTGTTGTATTTTTGCACTGTACTTGCTTTCCATCTTTGAAATTCATGCTAACTACTAGAGTTAGACTGTTGCTGCTGGTGACACGTCACTTCCTGTGTGGTGGATGTTTTACCTGACAAGGTTAGTGTCACTTGAGCTCAGCCTATAGCAGGTCAGTGTCACCTGAGCGCAGCCTATAGCAGGTCAGTGTCACCTGAGCTCAGCCTATAGCAGGTCAGTGTGCCACAGTACTGGTGAAAACCTGTTGGATGTGATGATGATAACAGACCACTGATTAATTTAGTTTATTGTGAATTTGACCGGGACCATGTACAATTTATAATTGTTAGTTTTACTTGAATTTACTTCAATTTGCAGCTAATTTACATCTATAGTCCTTGGGCAGGTATAGTCAGATAAAATACAACACATTTTTTTTAATGTCCTGAACATGTAAGAAGATAATAAAAAAGTTATATAAAAAAAAACACAACAAAGGCAATCATTGGTGATGACATGATTGTGTGGCTTTAAGTCAGTGCTTCAGTCTAGTTTTATTGGTGATGATGACATGATTTTGTAGTCTTGTAGGGTTGACATTTCCCATGACTAATAAACTCATGACAACACCAGTATTACCGGTGACACAATTTCTTTTACAAAATGACGCTCAATGTCTGTAGAGCGCTTACTTTGATCTTTAAGCGGCTACATTGATTCACTGTCTGTCCATCTACGTCTGTTTTCAATTCATTTTCAATGACTAGTCTCCATTTGCTGGACAGACAGAGTTGACGTTATGTTCTAATTTTAAAATAAACCAACGGACGGTAATACCTTCCACCAATTTTCTATCCATTCATTGACTGATCAATGACTGATCAATGTAGCTGCAGCCTTATTACAGCATTTCACAGACATAGTGTTGCTGGTCTGGTTCCCAGCTCCGTTCCAGTTGAGATGCTGCAGGGTTTAATCCAAAATAACCGGTTGTGTCGTCTCTAGAGCCTCCTTTCTCTCCTTCACGTGACTTAAAATCTACTCTAAATGAAGTGAAACTCATCTAATATCGGTGGGTATTGAGTTGTCTTGATGGAAAAGCGTTTCCAGTTTGGTGTTCACCTTCTTCAACTTTCTTTCAGATTTTGGTTCTTCAAGTTTGCTGCAGCCACCGCCATCACCGTCGGAGCTTTCTTCATCCCAGAGGGATCATTCACCACTGGTGATTATTATTGTTATTCTCCTTTCCTCCCCTCAGACAAAATGTACCAGCTGGTGTTCATTTAAATTATTTTTCTAAATTACACCCGATTTCTATACGCTCTAGTCTAGAGATTGGCAGTCGCGTTAAAGAAAATGTTACTTTGGAGCGATGTGTAGCCCTTTTATATAAGCTAATAGGGCTGGGCGATATGGCCTAAATATGATATCACGATATTTTCTGACCTTTCGGCGATACACGATACGCATCACGATGTTTTTCTTTTTTTCCCCAAACAATTCATTATGAGGCTTACCAAGACAGTATTTGAGTTTGCAAGCTAACATTAAAGACAAAATAAAATACCCATGCATTTAGCATTTTTATATTATATATTAGATTTAGATTATTGGATTATTAGATTATATATTGCATATATTTAGCAATGAGATATTATATGATTTAGATATGAAATATGATGAATTGAAAATGGGGGACCCTGATGTAAACAAGACGAAAGTCTTTCGCTGGTCTGCATCCCCTTAACAATTGTATGTATTGAGCTGTACTGTACCCATTCTGCAATATGTTAATAAAGTTTTAAATCAATCAATAGGATTTTAGCATTTTTATGAAACTACTGTATATTTGTATGTCTCTAAATGTTTTGATGAATTGAAAATGGAGGACCCTTATGTAAAAAAGCCGAAAGTCTTTTTCTGGTCTTCATCCTCCAGTCAGTCCACTGTTGTTGTATTGAGCTGTACTGTATTGTACCCATTCTGCAATCGTTAATAACGTTTTCATTCATTCAATCATTCGCTTGTACCCGCCCTGCTGTTCTTAGCACCAATCGGCAAGCAGCGCTATTCTTTTTTTACTTCCTGAATGCCCTCCTTGATTTTAACGAGAGCTCAGCTCAACGACAACAACAACAGCTCACCGCAGCCGACGAGTGATTACTAGCGCACCGCAGCATGACAACGAGGCATAATGATTTTACTGCAACAAATGTTATAATAAAAGCCTTTCCATACATCTGTCTGATTGAAAACTTTATTAACAGACCGCAGAATGGGCACGCACAACTCGGCACGGACTGAGATATGAACAGTAACGCTTGTTATCTATGTCGTCATCGGACGTTGCTATGTTTGGGTAAATACGCTGATGTGTAACTATATAACGTGTAACTATATAATGTTGATGCCACAAAACGAATGCCTTTGTTAATCATAAGTACTAACTAACTTTGATGCAGTAGTGTGTGTGTGGGAGCGGCGTTGTTCAAAAGTTTGAACGGGGTGGACCAGATTGACGCGACACAATCCTCTTGGGCAAAACATCACGATATCCACGATACGTTAAAAAAGTGTATCGTTAATGAACTGTACCCGATATTTATATAATATCGTCATATCGCCCAGCCCTATAAGCTAATATGATATGTTTGGTATCAATGAATTAAAGATTCATTCATTGAGCCCTCCGCCCACAGTGTTATTATATATACTCCCTCTCTCCGCCCACAGTGTTATTATATATACTCTCTCTCTCCTCCCACAGTGTTATTATATATACTCTCTCTCTCCTCCCACAGTGTTATTATATATACTCCCTCTCTCCGCCCACAGTGTTATTATATATACTCTCTCTCTCCTCCCACAGTGTTATTATATATACTCTCTCTCCTCCCACAGTGTTATTATATATACTCCCTCTCTCCTCCCACAGTGTTATTATATATACTCTCTCTCTCCTCCCACAGTGTTATTATATATACTCTCTCTCTCCTCCCACAGTGTTATTATATATACTCCCTCTCTCCTCCCACAGTGTTATTATATATACTCTCTCTCTCCGCCCACAGTGTTATTATATATACTCTCTCTCTCCTCCCACAGTGTTATTATATATACTCCCTCTCTCCTCCCACAGTGTTATTATATATACTCCCTCTCTCCTCCCACAGTGTTATTATATATACTCCCTCTCTCCTCCCACAGTGTTATTATATATACTCTCTCTCTCCTCCCACAGTGTTATTATATACTCTCTCTCTCCTCCCACAGTGTTATTATATATACTCCCTCTCTCCTCCCACAGTGTTATTATATATACTCCCTCTCTCCTCCCACAGTGTTATTATATATACTCCTTCTCTCCTCCCACAGTGTTATTATATATACTCTCTCTCTCCTCCCACAGTGTTATTATATATACTCTCTCTCCTCCCACAGTGTTATTATATATACTCTCTCTCTCCTCCCACAGTGTTATTATATATACTCTCTCTCCTCCCACATTGTTATTATATATACTCCCTCTCTCCTCCCACAGTGTTATTATATACTCTCTCTCTCTCCTCCCACATTGTTATTATATATACTCTCTCCGCCCATAGTGTTATTATATATACTCTCTCTCCTCCCACAGTGTTATTATATATACTCTCTCTCTCCTCCCACAGTGTTATTATATATACTCTCTCTCCTCCCACAGTGTTATTATATATACTCTCTCTCTCCTCCCACAGTGTTATTATATATACTCTCTCTCCTCCCACAGTGTTATTATATATACTCCCTCTCTCCTCCCACAGTGTTATTATATACTCTCTCTCTCTCCTCCCACAGTGTTATTATATATACTCCCTCTCTCCTCCCACAGTGTTATTATATACTCTCTCTCTCTCCTCCCACAGTGTTATTATATATACTCTCTCTCCTCCCACAGTGTTATTATATACTCTCTCTCTCCTCCCACAGTGTTATTATATATACTCTCTCTCTCCTCCCACAGTGTTATTATATATACTCCCTCTCTCCTCCCACAGTGTTATTATATACTCTCTCTCTCTCCTCCCACATTGTTATTATATATACTCTCTCTCCTCCCACAGTGTGGTTCTACATGGGCATGGCCGGGGCCTTCTGCTTCATCCTCATCCAGCTGGTGCTGCTCATTGACTTCGCCCACTCCTGGAACGAGTCCTGGGTGGAGAAGATGGAGGAAGGGAACTCTCGCTGCTGGTACGCAGGTATGGTGATGAGAACAGGTTGAAATGATTATGAAATTCTGTACAAATATATTTTAATCAAAAGTCTACTTTTAAATTTGTATTTAACCAGGCAGGTCAATTAAGAACAAATTCTTATTTACAATGACGGCTTGGCGAGGGGACAAAGGGGCCTCTCTTGAAGGGTAACGGGGGAAAGAAAAAAGCTCACACCAGCCCCTGTCAAACTTCTGACGTGAGAATTATTTTTGAACGTTATTTTCGTGATTAGATCTCATGGGTAGAACAAACCTGAACGTTATTGCCATAAAATACAATGGAGTTTGTTTCTTTACCTTTCTGTGAATGTCTAGAAAAGAAACGCGTCTCAATCTGATGAAAAATACCGGAGCAATGGACATTATAAAAAAACAACCTAAAGTAGATTTCATTCACGGTCTTTGCTGCCCTGCAACGGGCGCCTGGTGGTACTAAATCCAGTTTTAAGATTAAACTTTTTTATCATGTAAATATCCCCACCATTTTTTTATCAGATTGCAACGCAGTTTTTTTATAGACGTTCACAGAAAGGTAAAGAAACGAACTACGTTCTATTTTATGGCAATAACGTTCAGGTTTGTTGGACCCGTGAGATATGATCCCGACAATAACGTAAAAAAATTAAAGCTTCACGCTGGAAGTCCGATGATTGACGGGGTTGGCGTGAGCTGGGAAGTGTAGTTTTATGACATTCTAACGCCCTGGGTCTCTCCATTCATAGCTCTACACACACGTATGACAGCTTGCTTTACCTCCGCCTAAATCCTCCGCTTTCCGATGCAAAGCGTGGAGATTAAAACACTTAAAATCATTGGTAAACAAACATAGTGCTGAAAATATACACTTTGACTTTGTTTTGATTGGGTTAGGGTCTTTACTCTGGGCTACATTTGAAAGAGAAACGCAACATTAATTAATACGTTCTGTATCCATCTATTTATGGCGTGATATCAATCTCATACCGGTACCGGACCGCTCGGGTTTAAGGGGTTAATTATACATAGATTGAAAAGTATCTGCCAGATTTGTACATGTGATGGCTTATTCTGAAGGTATGAACCTGTACTTTCACATCATGTATTTCCATCCACAAGGCTTCAACAAGTGCCCAACGTCCATGCCTGGTCACAATTTGTCCATTTTCTAAGTATTTAGCATCTCGTTCCAACTGCTTGGAGCAGCAAATTGGAGGAGAATTTACCAGTATATGAAAATGTTAACCGGTGTATCAAATAAGGAGAGGGGTCAGACCAAGGAAGGTTTTGTAAATTAGTGTAAGCCAATGAATTTCTTTGAGAGTGTAATGGTGGCCAATTTACAGACGTGTATAAATCACAGTGATGTGTCGAAAAGGGGGCATTTGTATCTAACCTAATTGCAGAGTGATACAAAACATTAAGGCGATCAAGGACTCTTGCTTGCATGCATGTAAATTACATCTCCATATCCGTTTAAAGGGATAGTTCAGATTTTCTGAACCCTGGCTCTCTTTCCTACTTACAAATTGCGATGTGGATCGGTAGACTCCTTTCGCGGCACAATCCATGCTGTTCCTCACACTGGTTCTGGAGAGTTGGCCACAAACCAATGCGAAGTCACTTGGGTCAAGGTTCTGTCCGTACAAGCTGACTGAAGGTAACTGAAACCAATTCACACAAAGTAGTTTTCAGTTGTGTTCAGTCAGCTTGTCTTTGAATTAGGGGCATGTTACACACAGTGTTTTTGTGCTCGTTTTTATATGTTTTTGAATACGTTTCATGTCCCTTTTACACAGAAATGCGTTTTTTGGCGTTTTTTGGTGGATACGTTGTGGCCCAGGCTGAAACGCTAAATTGTGTTTGCGTTTTTGAGCAGCGCCAAAAACTCGCCGACAACAGTCGTGTAGCCTTCACGGAGCCGTTGTTGCGAAAACGCCCATGCGCAGTAGATACCATCTGCGTGCCCTTCCGGTGACAACAGAGTGTGTGTGTGTGTGTGTTTGGGACAGAGCTCCCAGCTCCGTGTCCCTGTGTCCCAAATAGCTGCAGCTACAATGTGTTGTCAAGTTATTGTTATAAGGACCCCAGTCCAAGCTACAACAGTCTGCATTCCCTTAACAATTGTTTGTATTGAGCCGTATTGTATTGTACCCATTATGCAATATGTTAAATAAAGTTTACATCCATTCATTCTGCTAGCATTACCACTGGCTAACATGAGCTAGCATTAGCTATCAGACCCTGTTAGCTCAAAGCTCCTCTTTCAACTTAACAAGCATTAAACAAAATGGCCCAGTCATCTATTCACATTTGTTTAATACACACAGCGTTGTCTCTAATGTTATCTAACTACTGATAGCTCCCAATATCATCAGTTTGGTGCTGGCTAACTAGCGTGAGCTAACGTTAGCTTCTAGCCACAATGCTATACTGTTATAATGGCATACTCCATTGATGTTAGCATGCAGCTAACAATGTAGCTACCGACTAAACTATCCGCTCTTGGTGGTCACTTGTGTTAGTTTTGTTTCATCAACAAATGACAGGCAGAACACACAGTGAATGTATCCGTTTTGTTTATTGCACTTTTATTAGGCTTTGCTGAAAAAGAATTGCTGCATTGGGTAAATAGGCAAGATGGTGGCGCCCATAGCCGCCCGCCTTGTTGACATTTCTTTGCAGGAACTTCCAGGAAGTGTATTGGCACATTCAAGTTATGATTGGTTGAAATTGCCTTCATGTTCGCCACCTACTGCCACCTACTGCTTTGGCAGTGTACTACATCACTGTGCCCAGGTGACAAAAACGAAAGTGTGACTCGAGGCTGCCACGTTGCGGCGAAACTCATCTGACAATGAAACGAAAACGAAACTAAGGTGTAACCGCCGCCTTAGTCTGCAACTAACTACCGTAATTCCTCTAATAGTAACCCCGGCTTGTATTTGTTTCAACTGTAGCGGGTACCAGGCTTGTATTAGGAGGAGGCCTGTATAAGAGGGAGGCCTATATTTAAAATTTTCAAACGGATCATAATGAATAAATCAACATTTTGTGTCAGTTTGAACCCAGTAAAATGTACTGGGTTCATTTATTGAAACCAAGTACTGTATGAAATAGTAAACAGTGCAATTACAGGTGGTCACTGGTCATTTCAACGTTTTCAAAGTGAAATCAAGTAACTAGCTCAGTATGCAGCTCAGTATATTAGTAACCCGGCTTGTATTAGGAGGCCGGCTTATAATTGCTTAGCTCAAGAGCGCACCCGGCCATTAATAGAGACCCGGCTTGTATTTGACACCCGGTTACTATTAGAGGAATTACGGTATCCAGAGCTAGCATGAGGAATAGCGTCAACATCATCACTGCTAAGCAGGGCTTGACATTAATCTCTCTCTCGCGCTCTCTCTCTCTCGCACGCTCTCGCTCATAGCCAAACTTTACACTATTGGATATTTGGATAGAGTGTGTGTGTGTGAGAATTTTGGCTGGTAAAAATGCTGAGTGGCTAGTGACTTTGGAAAACCACTAGCCACAGTGGCTGGTGAGCCAAAGTTAATGTCAAGCCCTGCTGATAAGTATGCAACGGAGCTAGGTTTCCCAAAATTCTGAACTATCCCTTTAACCCTTTTGAGATACACATAGTGGAAGAAAAAGTAGGATATCTCCTTTCAAATGTATTGAGTGGAAATACTCTAGTAAAGGCTTTCAGAAAATCTCAACTGGTGTCTCTCCCCCACCAGCCCTGCTGTCGGCCACCACCCTCAACTACCTGCTGTCCCTGGTGTCGCTGGTGATGTTCTACGTCTACTACACCCACTCTGAGGGCTGCACGGAGAACAAGGCCTTCATCAGCGTCAACATGCTGCTGTGTGTCGGGGCCTCCGTCCTGTCCATCCTCCCACAGATCCAGGTAAACACTGTAGTACATGGACTGCACAGATACAGGTAAACACTGTAGTACATGGACTGCACAGATACAGGTAAACACTGTAGTACATGGACTGCACAGATACAGGTAAACACTGTAGTACATGGACTGCACAGATACAGGTAAACACTGTAGTACATGGACTGCACAGATGCAGGTAAACACTGTAGTACATGGACTGCACAGATACAGGTAAACACTGTAGTACATGGACTGCACAGATCCAGGTAAACACTGTAGTACATGGACTGCACAGATACAGGTAAACACTGTAGTACATGGACTGCACAGATCCAGGTAAACACTGTAGTACATGGACTGCACAGATACAGGTAAACACTGTGTGTCCACCTGCCCCCCGGGAGCAGTTAGGGAGTTAAACTTTGGTGCGAATCATGGGGGAACTGGGTGAGCCATGGCTCCCCTAGATCAGACATCAGCTCACCTGAAAACATGATTTGTGAATTTTTGGGGGGTCTCTAAAATACTGACAATAAATGCTATTTTTGCCATGCATTTCGAATTTTTCTGTAATTTTCTGTATCGTCATCGTGTATAATAATAAAATTAGGCTATTTTGATGTATGATTAATGATTTGCACACTAATTCACCGTAATAGACAATAGCATAAACTACTCGTAATATGCATGCAGCAACATGCATGCTATTCTTGCGTTTACCATTCGGAGCGTGGCGGCGCTGCACTGCAGTCTGCAGGCACAAATCAAACTTCACTCGCCGTTTAAAATAAATAAACCTGTGTGGTGTGGTGTGGACTGTGTGGTTCTGTAATACTAATACCTATAGCCCGTGTCGACCGGGGACGTTTTATGAGTTGTCAGCTAGAGCTGCCGCGGTATTGATATTTTCCTTACCGCACGAATTTGCGAAATATTTCCTACCGCCGCGGTAATTACCGCACAGTGCGCACAAAAAAAAAATGTTTGAATGCATTTTTTTTTCTTTTTAGTAGTCTACTCTTATAGCCTGCCTCTAGTCTAATGGCGCTTTTCCACTGCATAGTACCTACTCGACTCGACCCGCTTTAGGCACCTGGTACTTCGTTCCTTTTCCACTGCAGCCAGGTACTACTCCGTTTGTCTCCGTGTGGGAATGCAGGCGGGGCCGCTCGCTTGTGTACACTGAAAGCTCCGTGGGCATAGATGTCCGAGGGCTTGCAGC
Source organism: Notolepis coatsorum (assembly GCF_963971535.1). NCBI lineage: Eukaryota > Metazoa > Chordata > Actinopteri > Aulopiformes > Paralepididae > Notolepis > Notolepis coatsorum. The sequence goes on along the minus strand of NC_140169.1, from coordinate 91,328,651 downwards.
AAGCCAGAGTTTAACACAGTTTCAATCAATCAATCAATCAATCAATAACAACATTAACCAGACTCTCGTTGCGTCTATTCTGCCAAAGCTAACGTTACCTCTCATTGTGTATTCTACCAAGCAAACCCGGGTTTAACGTTACCTCTCGTGTATATCGGCTGACGGTAGTATTAACAACAACAAACTTAACACATCAGCGATCTTGTTGTGACACTAAACTCTCCGCTCGGTGGTAAATTGGGTTGATGTCGGTTTTGTTTCATCAATAAATAAGGCAGAATACACAGTGAATCCATTCTTTTTTGTTTATTGCTTGGTTCTGTCGCAAACAAATCCTGAACGAAATGCATCCTTAGCGAGGCAGTAAAGATGGCGGCGCCGGCGTTCTGTTTTTGTTCAGACTGAGGCTACAAAGTGTGACGCGTCTCTCTTCTGACCAGTCAGTGGTCTGCAATGTTTCACATGACTTTTCTGGTACCACTTCTACCCAATAGGGTCGCTTGGAACCGAGTAGGGTATATCTGCAGAGCCGCAAGCCGCAAGCCAACTTTATTATTATGATAAAAAACAGCGGTGACGCGGTATTCAGCCTAACTCTGCGGTGAGCGTGATGCAACAGCGATACCGCGGTAATGCGGTTATCGCGGCAGCTCTATTGTCAGCTCCTTTCTGTCATTAATTTCTATGCTACAGGCGCGCTCCTTTTCCCAGCGCCGCACCTCGCGTTTAATGGGTCTTCTCTCCCTGCATTCAGGAATCCCAGCCTCGGTCCGGGTTGCTGCAGTCTTCTCTGGTCACGCTCTACACCATGTACCTCACCTGGTCAGCCATGACCAACGAGCCTGGTAAGTAGTACCCATCTAATCTGTTCTGTATCGGCATGAGAGGTATTCATACCTCCAGTGCCGTTTTAATTCAACTGAATGTACAACCAATCACATGTTGACAGACAAACACTACAAACATGTTGACAGACAAACACTACAAACATGTTGACAAACACTACAAACACGTTGACAAGACAAACAATACAAACACGTTGACAGACAAACACTACAAACATGTTGACAAGACAAACACTACAAACACGTTGACAAGACAAACAATACAAACACGTTGACAGACAAACACTACAAACACGTTGACAGACAAACACTACAAACACGTTGACAGACAAACAATACAAACACGTTGACAGACAAACACTACAAACATGTTGACAAGACAAACAATACAAACACGTTGACAGACAAACAATACAAACACGTTGACAGACAAACACTACAAACATGTTGACAAACACGTTGACAGACAAACACTACAAACACGTTGACAGACAAACAATACAAACACGTTGACAGACAAACACTACAAACATGTTGACAAGACAAACAATACAAACACGTTGACAGACAAACAATACAAACACGTTGACAGACAAACACTACAAACATGTTGACAAACACGTTGACAGACAAACACTACAAACATGTTGACAAACAAACACTACAAACATGTTGACATACAAACACTACAAACATGTTGACAGACAAACACTACAAACACGTTGACAGACAAACACTACAAACATGTTGACAAACACCACAAACATGTTGACAGACAAACACCACAAACATGTTGACAGACAAACACTACAAACATGTTGACAAACACTACAAACATGTTGACAGACAAACACCACAAACATGTTGACAGACAAACACTACAAACATGTTGACAAACACTACAAACATGTTGACAGACAAACACTACAAACATGTTGACAAACACCACAAACATGTTGACAGACAAACACCACAAACATGTTGACGGACAAACACTACAAACATGTTGACAAACACTACAAACATGTTGACAGACAAACACTACAAACATGTTGACAAACAAACACTACAAACATGTTGACAAACACCACAAACATGTTGACAAACACTACAAACATGTTGACAAACACCACAAACATGTTGACAGACAAACACTACAAACACGTTGACAGACAAACACTACAAACATGTTGACAAACACTACAAACATGTTGACAGACAAACACTACAAACATGTTGACAAACACTACAAACATGTTGACAGACAAACACTACAAACATGTTGACAAACACTACAAACATGTTGACAAACACTACAAACATGTTGACAAACACTACAAACTACAAACATGTTGACAAACACTACAAACATGTTGACAAACACTACAAACATGATGACAAACAAACACTACAAACATGTTGACAGACAAACACTACAAACATGTTGACAAACAAACACTACAAACATGTTGACAGACAAACACTACAAACACGTTGACAGACAAACACTACAAACATGTTGACAGACAAACAATACAAACACGTTGACAGACAAACACTACAAACACGTTGACAGACAAACACTACAAACACGTTGACAGACAAACACTACAAACATGTTGACAGACAAACAATACAAACACGTTGACAGACAAACACTACAAACATGTTGACAAACAAACACTACAAACATGTTGACAGACAAACACTACAAACACGTTGACAGACAAACACTACAAACACGTTGACAGACAAACACTACAAACACGTTGACAGACAAACACTACAAACATGTTGACAAACACGTTGACAGACAAACACTACAAACATGTTGACAAACAAACACTACAAACATGTTGACATACAAACACTACACACATGTTGACAAACACGTTGACAGACAAACACTACAAACATGTTGACAAACAAACACTACAAACATGTTGACAAGACAAACAATACAAACACGTTGACAGACAAACACTACAAACATGTTGACAAGACAAACACTACAAACATGTTGACAAACACTACAAACACGTTGACAAACACGTTGACAGACAAACACTACAAACATGTTGACAAACAAACACTACAAACATGTTGACATACAAACACTACAAACATGTTGACAGACAAACACTACAAACACGTTGACAGACAAACACTACAAACATGTTGACAAACACTACAAACATGTTGACAGACAAACACCACAAACATGTTGACAGACAAACACTACAAACATGTTGACAAACACTACAAACATGTTGACAAACACCACAAACATGTTGACAGACAAACACCACAAACATGTTGACAGACAAACACTACAAACATGTTGACAAACACTACAAACATGTTGACAGACAAACACTACAAACATGTTGACAAACAAACACTACAAACATGTTGACAAACACCACAAACATGTTGACAGACAAACACTACAAACACGTTGACAGACAAACACTACAAACATGTTGACAAACACTACAAACATGTTGACAGACAAACACTACAAACATGTTGACAAACACTACAAACATGTTGACAGACAAACACTACAAACATGTTGACAAACACTACAAACATGTTGACAAACACTACAAACATGTTGACAAACACTACAAACTACTAGGGGTGGGACGATACATCGATCCAGATCGATACATCGATGTAATTATCAACGATCGAATCGGATCGATGCGATGTAATAAGATCGATTCATATCGATACTCTTATTTTGAAAATCCTGTGGCGAGTCTCATAACTGATTGTGTTAAATGGGCATATGATATCATCTCATATCGATCGCAGGCACCTGAATCTAATCGTATCGTATTGTATCGTGAGAGACTTTGTGATATCGGCAAATATCGTATCGTTGTCCAAAGAATCGATATCGTATCGTATCATGATGAAACTGGTGATTCCCACCCCTACAAACTACAAACATGTTGACAAACACTACAAACATGTTGACAAACACTACAAACATGATGACAAACACTACAAACATGTTGACAGACAAACACTACAAACATGTTGACAAACAAACACTACAAACATGTTGACAGACAAACACTACAAACACGTTGACAGACAAACACTACAAACATGTTGACAGACAAACACTACAAACATGTTGACAAACACTACAAACATGTTGACAAACACTACAAACATGTTGACAAACACTACAAACACGTTGACAAACACTACAAATATGTTGACAAACACTACTAACATGTTGACAAACACTACAAACATGTTGACAGACAAACACTACAAACATGTTGACAGACAAACACTACAAACATGTTGACAAACACTACAAACATGTTGACAGACAAACACTACAAACATGTTGACAAACACTACAAACATGTTGACAGACAAACACTACAAACATGTTGACAGACAAACACTACAAACATGTTGACAGACACTACAAACATGTTGACAAACACCACAAACATGTTGACAAACACTGCGAACATGTTGACAGACAAACACCACAAACATGTTGACAAACACTACAAACATGTTGACAGACAAACACTACAAACATGTTGGCAAACACTACAAACATGTTGACAGACACCACAAACATGTTGACAAACACTGCGAACATGTTGACAGACAAACACTACAAACATGTTGACAGACAAACACTGTGAACATGTTGACAGACAAACACTACAAACATGTTGACAGACAAACACTGTGAACATGTTGACAGACGAACACCACAAACATGTTGACAGACATAGATGTATGATTGATAGATGGATACAGCGGATTAGATGCAGATGCATTGGGGAGAGAAAACGGAACAATCTAGAAATGTCAAAATTCTATGCCTTACTTCCTTCCGCGCACTGCCAGTAAGCCTATGGGCGACGAAGAGATTCACTTTCAATTTAGGTGGAGAGAGAGCATCTCCCAATTCAGATATAATTTAAACAAGTCTTTATCACAAACGGGCACGGCACTCTGCTTTTAGAGGGTTAAGCGTAACCTCGGTGGAGACCTCATGTCCCACCCTAACTTCAACTTCAAACTTCAAATTACTTTATTTTCCTTTCGGAACTTCATTTGTGCAGTGGTTGAAAGACAAACATACAGTCACAATACATAGACACTCACCACTATATATAAAATAAATTGTTAAAACTACAATAAAAAGACCACTATATAAAAAAACACCAACTGCATTAAAACTACAGTACTTAAGGGGCGGTCAGGTGGCGTAACGGAGATTGCGTTTGTCACCAACCCCGGAGCGGCTGGATTCGCCTGTTCGAGTCCAGCTCACAGCTCCAGGGTTGTCACCAGCTTGGCTGGCCGTTCACACTAATACAATTGGCAGTATTAGAGGGTGGGAGAAGCTGGCGGGGTGGGTCTGGGTCGTTGTAAACAGCGACTCCTACAGTTCGGTCGGGGCGCCTGCTAAGCGCGGATAGGATCTAAGTGGGATAGTGTGATGGCTAGGGCTGGGCGATATGACGATATTATATAAATATCGGGTACAGTTCATTAACGATACACTTTTTTAACGTATCGTGGATATCGTGATGTTTTGCCCAAGAGGATTGTGTCGCGTCAATCTGGTCCACCCCGTTCAAACTTTTGAACAACGCCGCTCCCACACACACTACTGCATCAAAGTTAGTACTTATGATTAACAAAGGCATTCGTTTTGTGCCATTAACATTATATAGTTACACGTTATATAGTTACACATCAGCGTATTTACCCAAACATAGCAACGTCCAATGACGACATAGATAGCAAGCGTTACTGTTCATATCTCAGTCCGTGCCGAGTTGTGCGTGCCCATTCTGCGGTCTGTTAATAAAGTTTTCAATCAGACAGATGTATGGAAAGGCTTTTATTATAACATTTGTTGCAGTAAAATCATTATGCCTCGTTGTCATGCTGCGGTGCGCTAGTAATCACTCGTCGGCTGCGGTGAGCTGTTGTTGTTGTCGTTGAGCTGAGCTCTCGTTAAAATCAATGGAGGGCATTCAGGAATGTAAAAAAAGAATAGCGCTGCTTGCCGATTGGTGCTAAGAACAGCAGGGCGGGTACAAGCGGTGTGACGTAATTGGCAGACTCGACTGTCAATCAAAATTATTCTGTTGCCGGCTGAATGATTGAATGAATGAACGTTATTAACGATTGCAGAATGGGTACAATACAGTACAGCTCAATACAACAACAGTGGACTGACTGGAGGATGAAGACCAGAAAAAGACTTTCGGCTTTTTTACATAAGGGTCCTCCATTTTCAATCCATCAAAACATTTAGAGACATACAAATGTACAGTAGTTTCATAAAAATGCTAAAATCCTATTGATTGATTGATTGATTTAAAACTTTATTAACATATTGCAGAATGGGTACAGTACAGCTCAATACATACAATTGTTAAGGGGATGCAGACCAGAGAAAGACTTTCGTCTTGTTTACATCAGGGTCCCCCATTTTCAATTCATCATATTTCATATCTAAATCATATAATATCTCATTGCTAAATATATGCAATATATAATCTAATAATCCAATAATCTAAATCTAATATATAATATAAAAATGCTAAATGCATGGGTATTTTATTTTGTCTTTAATGTTAGCTTGCAAACTCAAATACTGTCTTGGTAAGCCTCATAATGAATTGTTTGGGGAAAAAAAGAAAAACATTGTGATGCGTATCGTGTATCGCCGAAAGGTCAGAAAATATCGTGATATCATATTTAGGCCATATCGCCCAGCCCTCTGTGATCCTTCCACACGCTACGCCCTCTCAGTGAGAATCCGCGCTGCCAGGTGAAAAGAAGCGGTTGATTGGCTGGACGTGTGTCGGAGGAAGCACGTGATAGCCTCCACTCTCCCAGACCGACTGTGGGGGGTAAGTGCGCAGCGACCAGGAAGGGGATTGGAAATTGGCATAACGACTAACATTGGGATGGGAGAAAATCGGAGGAAAAAGGAGGGGGAAAAAGATCAATAATAAAAAGAAGAAAAAAAAAACGACAGTACTTAAAGCATGATATATTAAAAACCATGTGGAGCAGTTCTGTATGTATATAAATAATAGTAGTACAGGTACATAGTATGTGTCCATCAGGTGGAAGGGGGAGTCTATTTTAAGTAGTCCAAAGTCCTTGGGGGGGGGGGGGGGGGGGGGGGCAGTCCGAATAACCCTAACTTAAAATAGCGGATTTCTTTTTGTGCAATCAATTCTCTAAGATATGACTTGTTTAAAGAAGACGTGTCCGGCCCATGGGGACATTAACGTGTGTTGTCCGGCCTTACAAATACATTTTATTTGATTTGATTATTGCTTTTTATATTATTATTTACATTTTGTATTTTTTTTCTTTTTTTTTTTTTTTTTTGCAGCTTGGCCATTTTGTGACAACCGTGGAATAACAGGCTGATTTCCTGTTTCTGTTTCCCAGACAGGAAGTGCAACCCAAGCCTGCTGGGCATCATCGGTCTGAACAGCACCAGTCCCGCCGGCCAGGACCGCGTAGTGCAGTGGTGGGACGCGCAGGGCATTGTGGGATTGATTCTCTTCCTCATGTGTGTCCTCTACTCCAGGTGAGCAACTGTTTTACGGTCTTCTGTGACAGAACAAGAAGTGACATGAATAAATAACTAGGGCTGGGGTGGCATACCGAATATGTATAATAGTATACGGTACATTATGATAGAATGAGGTATACTATCACAGATTGATGCCAGATGCCACTCTCAGATCAGTAATTCCAGTATGTTATTTCCATGATGTAGGAAAGTTCAATCAATATATTGTGAACATGAGCTACTTTCTCCCAAAGCCAAGAACAAGTAAGTGAAGTAAGACTCAAACGTGTGATCATCACGTATAAAGTCTGTTGCTGCTCCATTGACAATGAATGGGGGACAGATTTTGTGGAGCTACAGAATATATTTTTAACTACAAAATCCAAATGAGCTTTATTCTATAGTAATGTTCTCGGTTCTGAATTAGAAAATGTTTCTGTATACTAAGAACATTCTCCTGGGTGTTCTCAGTGTCATCTTTACCATAGAGCAGCTTCAGACTTTATAACTTGATGACGTCACAAATTTGACAGTCTTTAGGGGTGACAGTCGCTCAGTGGGTAGAGCGGGTCATCTGGAAATCTGAAGGTTCCCGGTTCGATTCCGCCTCCTCCCGGGCAGCATGTCGAAGTGTCCTTGAGCGAGACACTTAACCCCTAACTGCCCCCGATAAGCAGGTTGGCACCTTGGTCCGCCGTGAATGTGAGACATAAGTTGTAAAAGCGCTTTGGATAAGAGAGCTATATAAATGCAGTCCATTTACCATTTTGGCAGAGTTGTTCATGTTCACTAATGTCTTTGGACCAGGAATAGCATGTTTGAAATCGTAAAATGGGCGTAGTCCCCCCCCCCCCCTTTTTTAATGAGTGTTGTTCATCCCATGTTGTCGGCCTGTTCATAACGAGCCGGTTCTACTCCCCCCTCTCCTCCCCTAAGCGTCCGTAACTCCACCAACGGCCAGGTGAGCAAGCTGACCCTGGCGAGCGACGAGTCTGCGCTGATCGACGACGGGCCCCACCACGCGGAGAGCTTCCAGGAGGGAGGGGACGGCGTGAGGCGTGCCGTGGACAACGAGAGGGACGGGGTCACCTACTCCTACTCCTTCTTTCACTTCATGCTGTTCCTCGCCTCGCTCTACATCATGATGACCCTCACCAACTGGTACAGGTGAGCCTCTCCGTGAGCTTCCTGCATTCGCTTATACAGGGGAAGGAGGAAAAAAAAGTGCTGTGATTAACATTCAGCCACTAGATGTCGCACTAGAGCACCAGCGTATCATTTATCCAATCAGGTGCGTTCCACGTGGGGAAATGGGAAGTAGGGAGGGGATACATGCATGCAAGCAACATGTAAACAACAACATACATTACATTCATAAATGTAACGGCCACAGTGTATATATTTCGATCTGTCAAATAAACTCAAATCCGTTGCATCTCTCCAGCCCGGACTCCAACTACGAGACGATGACCAGTAAGTGGCCGTCTGTGTGGGTGAAGATCTCCTCCAGCTGGATCTGCATCGCGCTGTACGTCTGGACCCTGGTGGCTCCTCTTGTCCTGGTCAACCGAGACTTCGACTGAAGCCCGTACAAACTCAATCACCACGCAGCCCATACAAACTCAACTCATACAAACTCAACCACCACCCCTACACCATGCAGCCCACACAAACTCAACCACCACGCCCACACCACTCAGCCCATACAAACAACCACCACGCCCACACACCACTCAGCCCATACAAACCCGTTTTACGCTATTCTTTTGTTGTCGTTTCAGAATAGTGAAACGGGAAGTAGGACAAAAAAACACTAGTGTAAAAAAAAAAAAACATAAGAACTTAATTGAATTTGTACGGGCTCTTGCATCATCTGTCGCACGAGCTGAGCATTCACCTGTTCCAATTGGACCGGTAAGGGCTGCGTTCAGGCTGGGATGTTTCACGTTGGTCAGGAAGGAACCGGAGTTCATTCAGTCTGTGATCTGCAAGTCGGTATTTCTTGGGAGTGACTCCCTAAAAACCTGGTATTGTGTATAAAACCCACCCCTACCTTAACCTCATTGGACCTCATGCCCCAACCGTAACCGTCCATTGGACATGGTGCACGACGCCCATATGAGATTTTATTTGATTGAGTCCAGATGCCTTTTTGTTGTATGTGGGAGGGCCTGGATGGGTTTCACCAACATGGTTTAACTTGATTTAAGATAATTTCTGGTCAGAGTTTAGTAAGGCTAGGTTCAACCCCATAAGACCGCCTGTAACGACGCTGACGCAACCGACATTTACTGTCGTTCAGTTGCTCAGTTTTAGAGAGCAGATTTTCTAGATTGAAGATGGAGGCAACATCTGAAACTAGATCTTGAGGAATCTGTAGATGCCAGCCATTTCATGCTAGCTTACCGGGAAAGGGATGGAACATTTGCTCCAAAGTCTTAAATACACATTTTAATCTAGGTTTAGAGTAAACACTACACTTGAGTTTTAAAAGAAAACATTTCAATCCAGTTTAAAAATGTGTCCTTGTTGGTGTTGGAAACACTGCAAGCTTCTGGCTGGAGGAGAGTGGTTGAGATGCGGTCGGTGTTTCTGAAGGGAGGAGAAAGTAGGAGGCATCTCTGTTCATCAATGTGTATTTGGTGGTGACTTGAGGATGGCAGAGGCAAACCTCCGTGAGGGAGACTCCAGGATATATGTGATTAATTAATGTTCATCAAGTAAAAGGGGACTTGTACAGTCTCCTTGCGGTCATGGAGGAAAGCAAGTCTGACTGTGGCCCAACTGAAAATTTCCTGATTTGAGTCTCTCAACCGTCCCATGACAGAGAGAGAAACAAAAAACATTATTGGATTGGGTCGCCATCGCCACACAACTGGTTGAAAATGGCTTCTCCTTTAGTGCTGGGAGACAAATGGTCAGAAGTCGCGTCATCTCCCAGTGATGACCATCGTCCGCACGGAAAGCCCCGCCCTCCTCCTGTCACTGTATGATGAACCCAAACTGGAAGGCGGTATTTTCTATCTGCAACATGGTTGAAACGCTTCTGGTCCCTGAACGCAGCCCGGTCCTTTCTCAGCATTTACTAATGAAGTCCTTGTGAATAATCAGCCGCTTGTTGTGTTGGTGATCCATGCTTTTACCATTGTAAATATACTGTGTGTGCTTTTTTCCCCCAGCAGGATATCAACCTGTCGTTACTTCCTATTGACTTTCCTTCTTCTTTTGTTAGAAAACTGGAGCTGCATGGTGTTTATATGAAAATCGAAATTGCGCCTGTTGGGGGGGGGGGGGGTTAAAGGGAAGGTTATCAGGAGGGAGGTGGGATCTGTTTATTTCCAGTGAACCGGGAAGGCCGATGGGTTTATCTTGAAATGGTATCGTGAATACATAATAACTTGTCATTTTAACGTGTAAGAGACTGGAGAAATTCCGTTTGAATTGGCTTCAGACGAAGGTCACAGGTGCTTTGCTTTTCCAGTTGTGTATGTGCATATTGTAGCTACAACATTCACCACTAGGGGGTGTCTTCAGTACCATCAGTGAGCATGAGCGACTTGTGACGTAGCATTCTGCACCATATAGTATTATCTGCTCTCATGTATCTTCAGCTTTTCTGATTTACACTTTCTCCTTAAAAAAAATAATGACATTCTCTTTACTATTTTTGCAACTTGCACACATCTTAGCCAAGTCGTGCTATATAGTTCCCATATTTAAATTCCCAAGTTTGATGTATGTTTTGTTGTTCGATTTGCACTGGAGTTGTTTTTATCTCGTATGTACTGTAAGTGATTGTTGAAAAACAGTAAGTTATTTTGTAGAGGCGTAGACACACATCAAATATGTATTCAGTGTTTCTGACGACCTTACTTTAACCCTAGCCTTGTTATTTGCCCTCTTGACATGTAAAGTGCATTGTTACTCATAAACTTGATGAAAAGGCTAAATGTGACTTGTTTTCTAATGTTTTACACCTGCCATAATGTTTAGACCCCCCTCGTCGTTTCAGATATGAAGGTGCATGCACAGAAGGGGGCTGGGCTGGTTAATATTTTCGAGGCCTGGGCTCTGTTCCTCGTACCTGGCTAACTGAGTTAGCCGGATCATTTTCAGGATAGCTTGACTTAAACTAGACCTTTCGGTTCCCCGACGTGCGATTTTCTAAATCACTATGGCAACAGATCAAAAAGTTTGAACCTGGTTGAGGGCAGGGTTTAGTTCAGTTAGCTCGATAACCTGCATGGCCACGCCCTCGCAAAGAAATGCCAGCTCCCTTCCTGACATAATTCTCACAGTCTAGATCCCACCTGAATTATGTTTTTGTGCTTCGTTTTTCTGGAGGGGGCTTTTGAAATGTAAAATAATATACCTAAAATGCTGATAATAAATCATATTTAGCCTATGGATTACTTTGTCCTAAATAATGCACGTCATATACGGCGCTCGTAGGGTGACCAGGTGTCCCCCTTTTGGTTGTACTGTCCCACCATTTGACCAAATGTCCCGCGTCCCTCATATTGAGAGGATGTCCCTCTTTTCGAAGCCAAAAAAAACATGCGTCTAAAAGCCCCTCCCTACAGACAGTGAACGTAGCAACCCGCCTCTTGTCCACACACATTGCTCTGATTGGTTATAGTACTTTAGCGTGCTGCTTGCCTGCTTGTGATGTGACTGAGACTGAGTCGTGACGCTACCTCATATCGCAAATCTGATTGGTCAAAAAAAACACAACAACATTACAAGCGAACTAGTTCAAGATGGAAAGCAGTAAAAAGAAACGGACCTGCAGTTACAACCAAGACTGGCAAACGACACATGACTGGGTGAGGCAGATGGCAGGCAATCCGCAGCAGGCTTTCTGTGTTTTGTGTCATAGTTCGTTTTCAATTGCGAATGTAGGAGAATACAACTTGAAGCGCCACAGTGGACGTGAGTCTCACTTGAAAGTGGCTCACCAAAAAGAAACATTCAGATCTATGGATACGTTTCTTTTTAAACCAAACAATGATAGCCAGACGGACAAGGTCACTGCAGCTGAGATAACAAGTGTCTATCACACAGTACAACACTCCCATTCATACAGGTCAGCCGACTGTGGTAACCTTTAACCTTTGATTTAAATCTATTCGGTGAAGACCATGGCAGTTATTCTAATATAGAAACACAATTTATTTTTATTATTATTTTTGTATTATACTACACTGTTTTCCCTAGTTCTGTGTTAACAGGGAATATCAAACACAAGACATTCCTGTCAAGTGATGACGTTTGAATATTTAAAACAGATGTTAGGTGGTATTTAATCTGTATTTATTTTGATTTAACCTTTAACCTTTGATTTAAATCTATTCAGTGAAGACCATGGCAGTTATTCTAATAAAAAAATTTACATTATCTATCTGTCCCACTTTGTCCCACTTTGTCCCACCAAAATCGTACTGTTGTCCCACTTTGTCCCACCAAAATCTTACTGTTGTCCCACTTTTGGACTTTTTGCATCTGGTCACCCTAGGCGCTCGTGAGGTGCGATATACACACTGTGGTTATTTTAATAACGTTGGAGCATTGCAAATGTGAATCCCACAGGCTGTTTTTAATGAATGATCGGGCGTTTGGCTCTGATTAGTTTCATATTCTCGGCTGTGGATGTATTTACGCCCGGATTGTGTTTCATTCAAGCATAAATTGAAGCGTCTTCATGCGTGGATTGTGGATATGAATTACGACGAATCTGAATATGTGGATTGTTGAATTGTATCACTGTCACTCACGTGTTATTGTGATATTGTAACTGGGATTAAAATGTTTGAGGAGATGCACTGTTGACGGATTTGATGACGTGGACGTGACTTGAGAAAATGAATGAGCAATTGCAAGCCTTTGACGTTTTGATGAATGAACTTGAGAAAATACATTTATCTGTTCAAGCACTGTTATCTGATGATGAACAAGAGGGTGATTATTTCGGGGGTCGAGCCTTAAACTTTGGGAACCATGTATTTATATAGTACATGATACCTAAGCACATACAGTACAGATATCCTCATAAGTATCTATTAATTCGTATTAGGGCTGTCCCCGACTAAGGATTTGGATGGTCGACTATGATTGGCCAAAATTTGCCGTTAGTCGACTAACGGCAAATTTTGCAATTGGTCCACTGATGGATACATATTGATATTTGTCTAGTCTAGTGTGTTCATTAGATGGGTGAAATCCTCTTTCAGTGCCTCTGTGCCTGTTTTCGTAGGCAGTTAGCCTCTGGTATGCGTGCCATTAGCGTTAGCCACGCTTCTAGGCCTCTTTTCTTTTGGAAAGAATGAAAACAAAATTATAGATTTTTTTTTAATATATATTCGACTAAGAGGTTGGCCAGTCGACTACGGCTCCTTTCGACCGATTAGTCGACTAATAGGGGTCAGCCCTAATTCGTATCAATTAGATACTCTTTGGGCTTGTTTTTGTCTACTTATTCTGAAAGAGTTTAACTAATTATTTTCACTAGCACGATCTCATTCGATTATTCATTCCATTAAGCCTACTGCCTTCATTAGTAAAGTACTTGAAAAGATAGTTTCAGTTCAAATAAATTCCTTTCTTGAAGAAAACAACATCTTAGAAGAATTTCAGTCGGGATTCAGAAAATATCATAGCACTGAAACTGCCCTCACCAAAATAATCAGTGACCTCAGACTAAACTCTGACGAGAATAAGATCTCCATCCTTATCCTGCTAGATCTCAGTGCAGCATTTGATACAATCGATCACTATATTCTAATCGATCGTCTTGAAAACCATGTCGGTTTCTCAGAACATGTGCTAGGCTGGTTTAAAACATACATCAGAGGGAGGAAATTCTATGTTAAACTAGGCGATCACATGTCTGATATATACGACAACAACTATGGAGTTGCACAAGGGAGTTGCTTAGGTCCTTTACTCTTCTCCCTTTACATGTTACCGCTGGGTGATATCATCAGAGAACATAATGTAGATTTCCATAGCTATGCGGATGATGCACAACTGTACATATCTGCTGAACCAAATGATACAGCGATTAGCTCCATTACAGACTGCTTACTGGCAATAAATAAATGGATGAGTAAGAACTTCCTGAAACTAAACGAGAACAAAACTGAAATTCTAATTATCGGCTCCAAAACTAAAAAAGAAACATTAATAAAGAACCTGGGGGGACTAACCCCTTGGATCAAATCTGAGGTCACTAGTCTCGGGGTTATCATAGATTCAGAACTGAACTTCAATTCTCATATTAGCAAAGTGACGAAAACATCGTTCTTCCATCTCAGAAATATAGCAAAAGTACGACCATTTATTAATCAGAACAATGCTGAGAAGCTAATTCATGCATTCATATCTAGCCGGTTAGACTACTGTAATGCACTTTTCACAGGTCTCCCTAAGAAACCCACAGAGAGGCTTCAGCTAATCCAAAACTCTGCAGCCCGACTGCTAACTAGAACCAAAAGGAGAGAGCACATTAGTCCAGTCTTAGCTGCTTTGCACTGGCTTCCTGTAACATTTAGAATTGACTTTAAGGTCCTTCTCCTTACATACAAAGCTCTAAATGGACAGGGACCTAGCTACATCGCCAACACTCTAATAAATTACACACCAGCAAGAACACTGCGATCATCAGCTGCTGGACTACTAGAGGCTCCCAGAAGCAGTCAAAAGAGGATCGGTAATGCAGCCTTTATCAACTATGCCCCAAAACAATGGAACAAACGACCCCAAAACATAAGAGAAGCCAACTCGCTAGACATCTTTAAAAGACAGCTTAAAACCTATCTCTTTGCTCAGGCATTTCACTGATAGATATCTGCTACCACCTAGTGGCAAGAGGAAACATCAGGGATATCCTGACACAACTTGTACTTACCTGCACTATTCTTACCCTGCCTACTCTTATACACTGCCTATCAAATTCATGTGTCGGTTATTGCACTTTTTACTTCTTACTGATGACTATTTTTCCAAATGTGAAACACTGTGATTATTTGTATTACTGAATAGAGAGCCTATTAGGATGCTAGATCCTAATGTGAAACACTGTGATTTACCATACCTTGCTATGCTCGCTCATGCCTGTATTTTTTTATGTCCGTTCTATTTTATAATTTTTAGACTATTTTTAAACTGAATCATTTTAAACTATTTTTATTATTTGTATTACTGAAAACTGTAAGCGGAGAGCCTATTGGGATGCTAGATCCTAATGTGAAACACTGTGATTTGCCATACCTTGCTACCTGTCTATCTTTTTTATGCCCGCTTATGCCTGTATTTTTTTTACTGTTGTGAAGCACTTTGAACTGCAACCTCTGTATGAAAAGTGCTATACAAATAAAGTTATTATTATTATTATTATTAACACTTTAATCGCCGGAAACGCCGAAACTCGTCATTGCCCGCCATGCTCATTCTGCCGAAGACGCCGTAACACGTCTTTGATATCAATATTTCAAAAATCTGTGATCGAAATCATATTTCTCCTCCGGGGACCTGAGATGTACTGCTGAGCTCCACTCAACTCTATAACGGTTCAAGAGCGCCATCTGGTGGCCGATCGGCAGATCGCCCAACAGGAAGTGACGCGCCAAACAGGAAGTGCTCACCCATATTTCGTCCGGGCACTCGCGATCGTTAGCAGGACTCCATCTCGACACACTGGATAATCAATCGCTCGCCCTAACTCAATAAACAACGTTATTTGGACGTATATAGTATTATACAACCTGGAAATGGTTAATCTAGATCAACATCCCATAATAGAAAACTGTCTACTCCAAGCTGATCGCCCAACGGCCCGAGGAGACTGGGGTAAGTTTCAGCGTTTATTATTACCGTGTTTAATATAAACTGCTCTGATGATCATATGACCCACACTAGATGAATGATATAACGTTGCCCACGGAATTATAAACGACCCCCCGCCCATCCGGTCAACATCAGATCATACGTAGTAACTTCTAGAAGTACCTCCAGTTGAAATTTTTTATCTGGCACCGATCGCTACCAAACTGTATTTGATCATCAATATAATGCATTCGGGGCTATAAATCAAGTTCTGGAGAAAGCTGCAGAAAACGATAAAAACATACTTATACTTTAGACCGTATTTTAGTATGAATATGTGAATGAAAAAGTATAACGTTGCTACACCCTGAACAATAGATATAGGACATGTCAATGTGGTTAGAAGTGGTGGAGAGAATAAAAGCTAGCCTATAATGGTGATGTCTGGTTAGGAGTGAGGGATAATGGTGGTACTATCCAAGAGGGGGTCCGGGAGGGGGGGGTTTGAGCTGGAGCATATGTGTGTAGGGTTTTAGAAAATAGGTATTAGGGGTATATTATATACTAACATTTATATAATTGTAACTTCGCTGGATATACACTGTATACGGTTAAAATGTTATTATTGACTATTTTTGTTTTATCCTGTTTCTGTACTTGCATATATTTTAACCACCTTTACTGAAAGTTTCATTATACATTGTGTGTTGAGTACTGACTTTTAATAAGTTTTGTTTTGCAATAATAATAAAAAAAAAAAAAAAAAAAAAAAAGATATAGGACATTGAATGGGCCATAATAATGTCAATTTAGCAATAGAATTTAAAAAGTTATAGCCCTGCAAAGAAGGGGAACTTCTCCATAGACAAATAGAGCTGGCTAGGGATGGTAAATTATGAATTTAACCATGGCGATCAAAGTGTTAAGCCTACTGCCAGCAGGCACATTTAAAGAAATATAATCTGATTGATTGGGGTAATGAGGGACTTAAAATTTGCCTGTCGATTATGCATTTAACTTGTCGGCGAGGCTATTGAGCCGTACTGTATTGTACCCATTCTGCAATCTGTTAATAAAGTTTTCAATCAATCAATCAATGCTGTTAGAAAATCAGGATTTCTGCGATCAACACCTGCTGTCTTTTCAGGTAAGGCGGCCGCGCGCAATTATCCTGAGTATCAAGTCTGGTTCGAATTAACGAGACTGAAACCGCCTTCGAGGAACGGGGAAAGCCTGGATTCAAACATCGGTTTAATTGAATCTGGATAATGGGACTTTTGATCGACTTAGTTGAACCAGGTACGGGGCCCTGAATTTGACTTTGGCACTGAGGGGACTGATGACAACCTAGGATGGCTTAGAGTAGACGACAGAGTACAGCAACTTGCAATGGGCCTGGTCTACAAGATACACTATACGACTAAGGTACCCATGTACATGTCAAAATACTTCCCAAAGGTCAGTGAATACCACAACCACTACACCAGAGGAAGCTCAACAAATCATGTTAAACCCAGATTCGGCTCAAACAAGGGACTAAATACGTTTTGCAATTATGCCACATCAATGTGGAACGCCCTACCCAAAGCTGTAAAGGAATGTGAATTCCTACCCACATTCAAAACCGCTCTTAAAGAGCACCTACGGGAGGCTGCAATTCGAAACTGGCCACCGTAAATGCCCAAAACCCCCACCACCTAATAGACAGTCTCCTCCCCACCGCATGTATATATTCCCTCCCCGCCGTATGTATATCTCTCTCCCACCCACCCCCTCCTAATGTACAGTCCCCTCCCCATCATATGTATATACTCCGTCAGGATCTAGGGGTAACAGTACTGTATATTTGAATACCGTTTATGTCACAAATGTATCAGTACTAAATACCTATATGTCCCTATGCCATAAATGTCATGTATGTTGTGTATGTCATAAATGTCTATATGAATTGAAAATGGGGGACCCTGATGGAAACAAGACCAACGTCTTTCTCAGGTCTGCATCCCCTTAACAATTGTGTGTATTGAGCCGTACTGTATTGTACCCATTCTGCAATCTGTTAAATAAAGTTTTCATTCATTCATTTCATGTAGTATTTGTAAAATGTAACATGTCTTTTCACTGTTTCACAACAGTCCTTCCTGAGCGACGACATTAATCTAGTTGCTGTATATGACGGGACATATAAAAGGACAACCATGTTACTGACCAGGCAAACGTCCCAGGAGCCCCAGTGTGTATATTAACAGCATCATATCACTCATTTCAATTGGCAAGCAGAATTATTTTTTATTGAATGGAGCTTCGGTATAGAACATGCAATCAATTTAGTCAGATATCCTTTATCACAGTGCAAAATGAAATTCAAGGACATTCAAGTACTTTCGCAAGCACTTTTTCATTAAAAAAAAATCAGATCCAATATTTATGTCTTAAAATAAATCTGACAATTAGTTACACTTTAGATAAAAAAAAATCTTGATTTAGAAATTTTTTATCATGGATGAACAAACATTTCAATGTGAATGGTTGATTTGAATTTCAATGACTTTTTAAGCACCTTGTAAAAAATTGGCTGTTTTCAAGGAATTCCAGGCCTCGACTTTTTGGGGTAAAAAATTAAGCACTTCAAGGACCTTGTGCGAACCCTCACAGGGTGTTAGAAATCATTTTTATAAATGTTTTCTTCCCAGGGGAGCACATCCCCAGACCCCCCCATAATTACGTCAGTCCCTGGAGGGGCTCATATGGCATAATCTGGGCCAGAGGACAACAGTTGGACAGAGATGGGTAAAAATGCATTCAGCAAAGGTGGGACTTCACACTTCATTCCGTTTCCTACATTCCGTTGGCTAGAAGAGGGTTGTCCATGGGTTGTCCACGTGTTTTATAAATCTAACCCTTACCATAACCATTCCCACTATACAAATAAAATAAATTAAAAAAGAAAATAATATGGCAATGTAGTTCCATCTACTGTCCCCCCCCCCCCAATTAAGAGGTTTTATACCGATCTAACTGGGGTCCAGATAGATGGAATTGCATTGCTACGGAACCACAAATGTATTTAGCCAACACTGCAACTGGAAATGCATTTGAGTCTATTTTGAGACGAGAAGTTTGGCATCATAGTTGCTGTTGTCCCATTCCTCCGTTTTCATCATCGATGCAGTCCAGAGGTCACTCACCAGTTCTGAAGACAAAGGTCGTCTGGACATGGCCCGGGACAAGAGATTACAAACCTACAAAACGCAAGCTCAAACACAGCCATTCTGTCTGCTGACGTGGGGCGAGCTCAAACACAGCCATTCTGTCTGCTGACGTGGGGCGAGCTCAAACACAGCCATTCTGTCTGCTGACGTGGGGCGAGCTCAAACACAGCCATTCTGTCTGCTGACGTGGGGCGAGCTCAAACACAGCCATTCTGTCTGCTGACGTGGGGCGAGCTCAAACACAGCCATTCTGTCTGCTGACGTGGGGCGAGCTCAAACACAGCCATTCTGTCTGCTGACGTGGGGCGAGCTCAAACGCAGCCATTCTGTCTGCTGACGTGGGGCGAGCTCAAACGCAGCCATTCTATCTGCTGACGTGGGGCGAGCTCAAACACAGCCATTCTGTCTGCTGACGTGGGGCGAGCTCAAACACAGCCATTCTGTCTGCTGACGTGGGGCGAGCTCAAACACAGCCATTCTGTCTGCTGATGTGGGGCGAGCTCAAACGCAGCCATTCTGTCTGCTGATGTGGGGCGAGCTCAAACGCAGCCATTCTGTCTGCTGACGTGGGGCGAGCTCAAACACAGCCATTCTGTCTGCTGATGTGGGGCGAGCTCAAACAGCTGATGCATTGGTTTGTTGACTCAGTTGAACTACGGTAGGTACTCTATAGCGCACTCTGCTGGTTGGTCCACAGAAGTGTCCCCACTGTCTAGCAGCCAGAGTCTTTGCCCTTGGAGGCTGAAATGTGGCATGGAGGTCAAGTGTTTGTATGAGGGTAAAGGGCAGCCGGGTAGCGCAGCGGACTAAGCGTCTGCCGTCTGTCTACCACCGCAGAGATAGTGGGATCAAATCCAACTGCCAGCGGTACCTCCGGCTTGGTCGACCATCCGTGCTGACACAATTGGCAGTGTCAGTGGGTGGGAAACCGGTGAGGGTGGGTCCTGGTTGTTGTAAACAGCGAGTCCTACAGTTCGGTCGGGGCGCCTGCACAGCGAGGGAAGAATCTGGGTGAGGTAGTGTGATCCTTCCACACGTTACACTCTCCCAGTGAGAGTCCGCGCTGCCAGGTGAAAAGAAGCGGTGGGCTATAGCTACACATGTGTCGGAGGAAGCATGCGATAGCCTCCACTCTCCCAGACCGGCGGTAGGGGGTAGAGTGCGCAACGACCAGGAAGGGGATTGGGAATTGGCATAACGATTAACGACTAACATTGGGATGGGAGAAAAATGGAAAAAGGAGGGGGAAAAAAAGAAGAAAAAGTGTTTGTATGAGGGTGTGTGAATGCATGCACATACAGTATGTGGTTGCAGCTATTGCAGATCTACGCCTGTTTTTTCCTGTGGAAGTTAGCCAACAACAAAATGGTTTCAGGACCCCAATTTTCTGAGGACAGTTTGTTTGTTATTAAAAAAGGTTAAATGTGCTATAGATAAAAATTGTATGTAGCATAATCATTTTTATATATATATTTTAAATAAATACATCCACAGGTGCAGAATAAAAGTATTGCTACTCCCCCAATTTTTTCTTTATTAATGAATTCATCATTTAGAAAATGTTTGCGGATCCAAAATTAATGTTGTTTACATGTTACAGGCATGTATCCCCTCCCTACTTCCCATTTCAACATGGAATGCACCTGGTTGGATAAATGACATGCTGTTGCACATCAAGTGGCTGAATTATCTATAGCACCTTAACAAGCGCAAATTCGCAATAGCTGCAACCTTTTTGCAATATGCCACTCCCATTGCCACGCCTCAATTTAGCCAACACACACTTGACCTCCATGCCCAATTGACCAACTGACCTAGAGCTGCTGATCGCAAATTATCTTCTGAAATTACATAGCGAACCTTTATCACAGGGATGGAAACATCGATGACATTTTCTTTCAAACAGCTCAGGCAAGGCAATTCAATGACATCAAATTGCATTTTTATTTTCTTGTGAGAACTCTGAACTCAAAGTTCATAGAACAGAAATTGTTAAAGCAAATTCCAGCAGTATTAAAAAAAAATAGCAACATTTGGTAGAATCAACCTTTTTCTGTAACTTGTCATCACTGGTGGTTCTCAACCTTTTTCATGTCGAAGACCCCCAGATTGATGCACATTAGGTTGTGGACTCCCATTTCATAAGCATTTTGACCTCCCCATCTGAGAAGATTGTTGTTGTTAAATAGAAGTGTCTGGCATTCCACTACTCTACTGTAACTGGGGAGTTAAATGGGGGCACTTCACCAAAAAACAATGCTGATTTATTTTGCACATAATCACACACAACCAAATACTCTATAACAGTTTTGCACACATTCATTTAGCTTGACATATTATTGAGAGTAAATTAGTTTGAATATGGCCACCAGTGATGTCATCGAGACAATGCATTCTTAAGTTGTTCATTACAGCACCATGAAATAATGTAATGAAAAATATAGCAATGCCTAGTCTTATGATTTCATTTTAGCTGCACAATATAAGGATTCAATGTCCCCAATGACATAATGGTGGCCATATTCATTTATTTTTCAATAACTGTCAAACTAAATGAATGTGTGAGATTATGTGCAAAATAAGAAAGCAGTTTTTTGGTGAAGTGTTGTATAAAGAATGGATTAAGTGAAACCAATCAAAATAGTCACTATTAAATGTTCTCTTGTGGCTAACGTAACTCCTAGTGAATGAAATAGTGAACTTAAAGCTCCAGGACCTCTGGGGGTCCCCAGACCCCACGTTGAGAGACGACTGTACTAGAGGACAGAGGCATGAGTGCTTTATTATTATTTCCAGGCCTACTTTTGTGAACTCTGAGATAGATAATGCACACCAGACTACCATTAAGTACAGTATTTTAAATGATCAACATTGTGGTTCAACAATCAGGTATTCTGATACAGGCACTCCTATATTCTCGAACCAATAAGAACAATCGAGTGATCCTCCATCGTTTTGTTTTGACCTGTATAGAAATCAATACTCAAGAGAGGCATCAACTGAACCATTTCCCTTTAATATGAAGATTCTGTAACGTAACATGTCAACATATTTTCCAGGGGACGTTTGTTATGACAGTGAAATAATCTACACGGAAGGCTATATATCTAGTGGCGAGTGTCGAGGAATAGGTTGAAGGAAATATGGTTGCTAGGGTTGGGGGAAAACTATTTTAAAGGTGCAGTAGACAACATAATACGTCCAGAGCTTTTAGAAAGGTGCGGAATTAAAGTATTTAAGTATGAGAGGTCCCAGTCTTTGCTGCAGCTATAGGAAAATGTATGGACTATTAATAGATCATCTAAGGCGGTGGCTTTTGAATTTTTAAGTGGTAGTTTAAAAAAGAAAACTGCTAAAACTAGCATAGCATCACAGATTAAGTCACCCGACGTCACCAGCGCCAGTGTATTCTCTGCAACATCCGGTCGTTTAGGGTTAGCGATTTTACCTTTAAAAATGTGAAAATTAACAAAACAATCTTTTGTTGAAACACAATTTTCCCATTAACCCCACATGCAGGATCAGAGACACAATGACTGGTACACAATAAAAGGAAAATACTTCTGCCACAGGCAGAAAGAAAAATGCACCGGGGCTTGTCATGACAACGTGACCGTGTGAGGTCTATGGCATCTTTCGGTGTTTGTATAGGTGACACCAAAGCTCAGACACCTGCTACGTTACAAGCTAGTGTCGTATCTTTGACTGTGTATTTCATAACTAATATGTGTGAATAATTAGCAAAAGCCAGGTGTACCTTTTTAACAGCAGAATGGATTTTCAGTGCTCAGCAAAAGGTGATATTGGTGTTACAGAAATAGTCAACAACCCCCACTTGTGACTGAGTACTGTATGTTAATGTGTTGATAACACCCCACTGGGTGCAGAGGGCAGACCAGCCCAGACTTGTTAACACTTTCACTGCCACTCACGAGATATCTCGGATTTCCGATAGTTATGTTGAAAGCCACTCACGAGATTTCTCGGATTTTTTTAGCGATTCAGATTCAGAATTTTTATTTGCCACATGGAAGCAATACAATCATACAGTTTTCATACAAAATCATAAATAGAGTTCTACCATGGGCAAAAGGAGCAGGAAGAAGAATAAATCTTATGGTTACCTGCCCCCTATTCTTAAACTAAACAAGTATCAGTATCAGTTTCATTTTTCATTTCAAACCATACAACCTAACCTATACAATACAAGACAACCACAAAACAACACTACAACCACCACAAAACAATAGACAACAGCAACAACAGACACCACCCATGGTCCGAAAAGTGGGATGGAAGAAGCCAATCCTGTGAACTTCCATTCCCCACACCCCGGCCATCACCCTCTACATACAACATGTAACACAGCTCCGCTTCCCACATCCCCCGACATCTCAACAAGACACACATGAGTCTGACCAGTCAATACATATTTTATATACATACTCCTTTTAATGCCAAACATCATGTTCACCCTCCTCCTTATACCTTTCCAATATTCCTTTTTTTAACGTTCTTTTAAACTGGTATATGTTTTTACTCAGTTTAACGTCCTCGTCCAATCCATTCCATAATTTTACTCCACAAACAGATATACACATAGATTTTAGAGTGGTTCTTACACCCGGTTGCTGTAGTTTCTGTTTCCCTCTAAGATTATAATTCCTGGTTCCTACCCTCTCAGTGAACCGATATTGGATGGGGGTTGGAAGAGAGTTATGTGAAGCATTGAACATGATTTCGGCAGTTTTAATTTTGATCAAGTCCCATAATTTAAAAGCTGATGCTTGTAAAAACAATGGTGTAGAGTGTTGGTTGTACTTAGCACTGTACACAATCCTTATGGCCTTTTTTTGCAGAATATAAAGAGGTGATATATTGGAACGATAAGTATTTCCCCATACTTCCAGACAATAATTTAAATATGGGACTACAAGTGCATGGTAGAGGATGAGAAGTGACCTGAAATCATATTGCATCACGCGAGCCTACCCTAGTATACCCGAGCGCTGCCGGCGATCAGATGTGGAAAAGTCCACTGATGCAGCCGGGGTTATCACAGTTCATTCTGGAGCCTCTCAGACCCGCGGAATCATGTACTGCACTGTACACACACACGTTGGATCCATACACTTATCGATTTTTTCGAATGGTGATCAGGAATTGGAATATACCAGTTGGATACCATCTGATGTCAGGTAAGGAATCTATGTTATCAGTGTTAGGATAATCAAACTAATTTTGATGAAGATATAGGCCGTTTTGTGAAATGGGCTCTTTCGGTTTCACTGTAAAAGTCCAAGAGGAAATGAACACGGCGATTATCCGTGCGCGGCTCAAATGTGCTTGCGTGCACGTATAATATTGATCATCTAGCGTTTATTTGAAAACGATTCATAAATAGGCCGACAAATATCAACCTTCTGGAATATTCCAGTAAAAGACGATTATCATAGAATGGTCTAGAATTAACTGTTTTTTACCTCAAAACGGGTGCTTTTCAAAATGCTCTCAAACGGAAATGAAGCGATAAAAAACCAATCTGCCTTGACAGCACTGACTGGAAAAGGATTCTTTGATAAGCGACGGGCAGATTAGACACATAGCCATAATTTAAAACATAGATTAGGCGATATTAAGCGTAACATTGGCGCCGATGGTGGCATTGAAGCGCTACCTCTGGCGCCACCTCGTGGCACTCAAAGTGTTAAGAGCAGAATGTATTTACAGGATGTTAGACATGGAAACTAATTCATAAACAAGATCAAACTAATTAAACCATATTAGATAAAAGGTATTTGAATGCCATTTAGAAATGTCAAACTAATTATGAAGATAATAGTGTCATTTCACCCCTGGTGTAAACCATATATATATATATATTAGGGATGTCCGATATTATCGGCCGACCGATATTATCGGCCGATATCGGCAGTAAAATGTGATATCGGAAAATATCGGTATCGAAAAAAAAAACGTTTTTTTTTTTTTTTACATTTATTTAACCTTTATTTACCCAGGCAAGCAAGTAAGAACCAATTCTTATTTTATTTATTGTCAAAAGTATGCATGTTGGTTTAATTCAACAACAAGAGATATGTAATGTTAATTTTTACTTTTTTAATTATCATATTTTGCACAGATAATGCTTACATTTAGAAAGCCTTTTGAATGCATCCAGTGAAATTATTAATTACCTGAAATTATTCAGTTTTTTTGGGGGGAAACCCTGCATATATCGGTATCGGTTGATATCGGTATCGGTATCGAAATTAAGAGTTGGACAATATCGGAATATCGGTATCGGTAAAAAAGCCAATATCGAGCATCCCTAATATATATATATAGATAATACTGGAAGAGTGTAATTCATATACACTAGAGATACTTTGTAAAATGTTTAAGTGGAATACCCCCCTGGACTGAGAAGACCCGAGCAGCAAAGGAGGGGGCCGCCATAGGACCCCCCTGGGGCCACAGACCAGCCCACACCCCGAGGAGGGACAGGGACAGGGGGGACAGGGGCGGAACGCCCTCCCAGAAGACAAATCTAATTGGACCAAAACGTACTACTGGACTGTTATTATTGGTGGATATTAGGGTATATAACAGAGTGCAGTGTTTGAGAGACAGGCCAGAAACACCCAGGGGTTTCTGTGTCTCTCAACCGACCGCCCACCCAGAGACTACTGTGAGCTGACTGCTGATTTGCATGTGAGTAAATACATGGGAAACACCATTGTTGTTTAAGTTTAGTGTAATCCTTAATATCTGAAACCAGGTTTACTCATGTGTAATGCTCAGTCAGACTCTCTATTTCATTGAGGTTAACATGACTACTGTTTATGTGCATACTAGGTTTGATGTGCAAACCTTATTAAGCCTATGTACAAACATGTTTGATGTACTATGAAATAATCCTTGTATGTAAAAAGCAACCTTCTAATTCACTCTGAGCCCTTTGGCAAAATAAATCAGAATTGAGTTGAACTATAGTTCCTTTTTGTCTGGGCTGCACAGTTATTTCTCTATCAGTAGAGAAGACCATTCTATCATTATGACCTTCCTTTTCCAGATAGCAACCTCATTGTACTGCAAATAACCTTAGATATTGATTAGAAATATACGACACTAGCAAATAGGTTCTTGAGAGAAGGGGCGTCACCGACAAGTCTGCTGTCACTGTTCTACTATTGGGGTACCGGCTGTCTCTTGAATATGAGGGACAGTGTGCCGGGTTACTATCGCCATCCAGAGGATGAGGGCAGGCTGCAGGCTTATCACCTGACCAAAGTGGTTTGAACCAACTCAATGGACTCAACGGACCGGCATTGCCATCGCTTCACTTGATTTCCGACGCGGCTTACGGTATCAGATTTTAGTATTGGGGGAAATTCTTCTGACACCGATACTCGATATACAGTGCATCCAGAAAGTATTCATACCCCTTCACTTTTTCCACATTTTGTTATGTTACAGCCGTATTCCAAGTTATATTTATTCCCCCCCTCAAACTTCTACACACAATACCCCATGACACAATTTTGTTTTATTTTTTTTTGCAAATGTATAACATTTAAAAAAAAAAAAAATTTATATCACATGTACATAAGTATTCACACCCTTTGCTATGACACTCAACATTTTGCTAAGGTGCATCCTGTTTCCTCTGATCATCCTTGAGATGTTTCTACGTGATTGGAGTCCACCTGTGGTAAATCAAATTGATTGGACATGATTTGTAATGGCAGACACCGGTCTATATAAGGTCCCACAGTTGACGGTGCATGTCGGAGCACAAAGCCATGAAGTCCAAGGAATGGTCTGTAGACCTCCGAGACAGGATTGTATCGAGGGATTCGAGGCACATATCTGGGTAAGGGTACAAAATTATTTCTGCAGCATTGACGGTGCCAAAGAGCACAGTTGTCTCCATTCGCAAATGGAAGAAGTTTGGAACCACCAGGACTCTTCCTAGAGCTGGCCGTCCGGCCAAACTGAGCCATCGGGGGAGAAGGGCCTTGGTCAGGGTGGTGACCAAGAACCCAATGGTCACTCTGACAGAGCTCCAGTGTTCCTCTGTGGAGATGGGAGAAACTTCCAGAAGGACAACCATCTCTGCAGCACTCCACCAATCAGGCCTTTATGGTAGAGTGGCCAGCCACTCCTCAGTAAAAGGCACATGACAGCCCGCATGGAGTTTGCCAAAAGGCACCTAAAGGACTCTGACCATGAGAAACAAAATGGTCTGGTCTGATGAAACCAAAATGTAACTCTTTGGCCTGAATGCCAAGCATCATGTTTGGAGGAAACCAAGCACCGCTTATCACCTGGTCAATACCATCCCTACAGTGAAGCATGGTGGTGGCAGCATCATGCTGTGGGGATGTTTTTCAGCGACAGGAACTGGGAGACTAGTCAGGATCAAGGGAAAGATGAATGCAACAATGTACAGAGAGATCCTCGATGAAAACCTCTTCCAGAGCACTCTGGACAGGGATTAAAGCAAAAAAAATCTCCTGACTGAACTTTTTTTCAGGCCAAGTCATATTCTTATTTTAACCTCCACTGTAATTCTTTTTTAAATAGCGTTAGTGTTTTAAGGGAGCCTACTTGTAGAGCCTACTGTCCTGACTGTGACTATAGTGGTTGTTGTGCCAGGCAGGGAGGCTGTGTGCTGGAGAGTGTGAATGAAAGTCTTGTGGCAGCTTCTGATTGATGGCGAGCTAGCACCCTTTTCCCATTACTTTGAACCATGAACTAAAAGGCTCGTTAACATACAAACAATGGACTAAACACGTTTCGCAATTATGCCACAACAATGTGGAACGCCCTACCCACAGGCGTAAACATTTTTAAATCCTCAGTGTTTCCCACAGGATTTAGTGAGACTGTGGTGGTGGGTGAACCTCTAGGGTGGTCCGGGGGCATGCCCCCCGGGAACTTTTTGAATTTTTTAAGTTTTAAAGTTAAATGCATCAATCTGGTGCAATTTGAGAGCAAAATTAAGAGACTAGATATATGATGAACTTTGTGCTCAAAACACAAAATCGACTAGACACTAGAGCATACATTTGAGCCATCAAAGAAATTAAGCAAAAGTGGTTACCTGTGTTGAACTAGTTTATTTTTTAGAAAATAAAAAAAGACTGGATTACTATTACGACTACTACCACTGCCAATACTACTGATACATCCCTATTGGCAAACTTTATATTTAATTTTTTTTTTTTTATAAATATTAATCAAAATATTATAAATAATCAAATTGACGAATTCGGCCATTGAAATCGGCCTGCTGATACTAGTATCTGTACACCTTGTTTTTCTTTATCCAAAGAGGGAACTCAAACTGCGATATCCACACATCGGAAGTAAGAGTTTCTATATAGCAATTTTTTTTTAACACTTTCACAATTGAACTGACCTGAACCAGGGATGCGACAGATACAGGAACATTTAAGTAATTTTTTTATGAACAATTACACCTGTTTGTGGACTAGTAAATAATGCACCAGAAAATAACAAGCAAAACAGCATAATAATAAATAGACTCTTGAGTATATACAAAGATTCAGTCTTTTTTACAAAGTCAAGTGGCACTGCCCTGCCAAGGTGCTGTTCTATGGTCATTTTTTTTTATTTAAATCTTTTTCTTAAAAAAGGGGAATTCTTTCTGAAATAAATGCGGTTCAGTCGTGTGAATATGTTGCTGGACGAGGCGTCTTCCTTGTAGAAACCCGTTTCTCCTGGCACCGTAGCTTTGGGAAGAGGGTGACGTCAAAGATTTTTTTTAAATAGATAAATAAATAAAAGTGTACAGTCAAGAGCTTATTATGAATGTCCCACCCATACTATCATTTTACTATAGGTCATTTTTGTGCAGTGTGTCGTCGTATGTATCTTGCAGTCTGAAAATGCTATTTAGGCACTGGGGGGGAAAATGGCATCATGTACTCCTTGCCATTTGGCCTGGAGGGGCACAAGAAACACATTAGCTTTGCTTAATCAAACTGATCCAGGAACACTGCCTACCTACTGTATTAACATACCGGTAAGTCATCTTGGGCGTACCCTGTGATCAGTACGGAAGCCGAGAACGGCCACGCCTTTATTATTTTATTGCCGTTTTCTCATGATAACGACTTATTATTTCGTTATCTCGATATATAACAAAGTCCGTTTTCTCGTGATAACGGATTCATTTATTTCATTACCTCGATATAACAGAACTTTTGTTTTGGTGGGATAATTATCCAGAACCATGTGCAGAACTCTGAATGAAACAATCATTTCAGAGTTCTCAGATTCAGATTCAGTTGTCTGAATCTGAGAACTCTGAAATGATTGTGAGCTGGTTCATGTGATCACGCCGTCCTGATTTCAGCCTTCAAGAGCTGTTGCTGTACTGAACAGTCAACAATCTTTGTTACACTTTTTTATTTTTACTACTGGGGGTGGTGGGGTGGCTAGGCAGGGAAGGAAATAATTATAAAATGTAAAGAATTTGGTGTATTGCGCTACACACCCACCAATTGAAACGTGTTCAATACAAGGAAAGAAAGGGAGGTGCTGGAAAATAAATCATTAAAATCATTAAATCATTAAAAAAAACTAAAACACACAGATTCAAGGAAGTCGCATACAGTTATTGACACATCACACAGCATTTTAAAGCCGGGTCCCAGAGGGCGGTTCAGGTTGATGGCAGAGGTGGAACTGCAACTCTCTTTGTTTCTGCCACACTTGTGCAGTCATTTATAATAGCTCTCCCTCTAGAGACTAACACAGATCAACAGCTGTTTTTGTCCTCTCTCTCGCTCTCTCTAGGGATGTATCATTTCTCTCTCTCTACTCCTCCCTTTTGCACGAGTGTGCAATTTATTCACCTACACTTTGAGGCACTGAAATGTAGAAATGCTGATGGAGGAACAGTTTGGTGGAAACTGAAGATGCTCCGATACCAGTCTGGGCTGTAAATTACCAGGGTATGTTTCCAAGCTTTTTATTTTTTCTCCCCATTTTTCAATTTTTCTCCCGTCCCCAATTTCGTATTGTCCAATTCTACCCTCCCCTGTCTCGAACGCTGTTAGGCCATGCCTCCCACAAGCCGGCTGCAATGTGGACGAAGCCTTGCATCACGTGTCCCTTCCGGTACTCGAGGAGGCAGCCGTCGCATCTTTTCACCTGTACAGCGTGATCTCTCAGCGGCGAGGGACACGCCGCCCTCGTCGCTTCCTGATTCTACTGCGCAGGTGCACCAACCGACCTGTAGGAGTCGCTGTCCACAGCGTCCGATCCCCACCCACCAGCTTCCCACCCCCTAATACTGCCAATTGTATTAGTATGAACGACCAGCCAAGCTGGTAGCAACGCCGAGAGCTGGGCTCGAACCCAGCATCTCCTGCGTTGGTGGCGAGTGCCTTGCCCACTGCGCCACCTAGCCGCCCCCGTATGTTTCCAAGCTTCAAGCCGAGTCCTGGCCGTTGCAATAGCAACTCCTACTGGCCAGAGAAACTCCTCGCTATCAGGTGAAAAGAAGCAGCAACATGTATCGGAGGAGGTGGTAGTCTACACCCTCCCCAGACCGACAGAAGAGGCATGTGGTAGTCTACACCCTCCCCGGACCGACAAGAAGAGGCATGTGGTAGTCTACACCCTCCCCAGACCGACAAGAAGAGGCATGTGGTAGTCTACACCCTCTCTAGACCGACAGAAGAGGCATGTGGTAGTCTACACCCTCCCCGGACCGACAAGAAGAGGCATGTGATAGTCTACACCCTCCCCAGACCGACAGAAGAGGCATGTGGTAGTCTACGCTCATCAGACCGACAGAAGAGGCATGTGGTAGTCTACACCCTCCCCAGACCGACAGAAGAGGCATGTGGTAGTCTACACCCTCCCCAGACCGACAGAAGAGGCATGGGGTAGTCTACACTCATCAAACTGACAGAAGAGGCATGTGGTAGTCTACACCCTCTCTAGACCGACAGAGGAGGCATGTGGTAGTCTACACCCTCCCCAGACCGACAGGAATCATGTGGTAGTCTACACCCTCCCCAGACCAACAGAAGAGGCATGGGGTGGTCTACACTCATCAAACTGACAGAAGAGGCATGTGGTAGTCTACACCCTCTCTAGACCGACAGAGGAAGCATGGGGTAGTCTACACCCTCCCCAGACAGACAGAAGAGACATGTGGTAGTCTACACCCTCTCTAGACCGACAGAGGAGGCATGTGGTAGTCTACACCCTCTCTAGACCGACAGAGGAAGTATGTGGTAGTCTACACCATCCCCAGATCAACAGAGTAGTCTACATCCTCCTCAGACCGCCAGTAGGGCAGCATAAGGACCAGGAGGGAATTGGACTAACGACTAAAGAGAAGAGAATTTTTTTGTTGCTGGAGACACTAGACAAACATAACTGAGATCTAACTCTGTGTAAAAGAAAAACATATATATTCCTTTACTTTGATTTGATTTAGCTTTGGACATAATGCACATGGCTCTTGAAATTCCTACCAATCCCATACCTTATTTTAGCCGGGTATCGGCCCGATAACCAAGAACAGCATGGGTGCATCCCTTGTGGAGACTCTCTCTCAGCCTGCACTGACACCA
Source organism: Notolepis coatsorum (assembly GCF_963971535.1). Classification (NCBI taxonomy): domain Eukaryota; kingdom Metazoa; phylum Chordata; class Actinopteri; order Aulopiformes; family Paralepididae; genus Notolepis; species Notolepis coatsorum. Next base: position 91,296,550 of record NC_140169.1, on the reverse strand, counting down.
GCTCGTAGCTAGCCTGCCCTATGTACAAGAAAGTGATCCACACACAATGTCTTCGGTCAGTGACACATCAGCTGAACCTGGTCTGGTGGTCAACCCTCTCCATCAGACAGAGGCTGTGTTTACATCCTCATTAATATTATATTACTACCAGATTTGGGACACGTGACTATTCCGTCTACGAGTTGATGCATGTAAAAGCCACATTCCGTTTACCCAGAGAAGCTTGAGAAGCCTGAATACGCTATTAGTTAGTATCCAGAATATGAATGCGCATGTTTGTTTTTAAACTGTGCTGGCAGAGATCAAACAGATTCCTGTCCCGGGTCTCAGACTACATCTAGCTGGGCGGAGTCTGGGCTCAGCGGCAGCAGGTAGAACAGAGGCTCCTCGCTGGCCTCGCTCAGCGGCTCCAGGCGGAGCAGGGAGCCACGGGGGGGTGGCGCCGCCGCCTCTGTCTCCATGGTGGGTTCCAGCAGGTCTGTGGGGGGCTGGGCCTCCACGGAGGAGGAGGGGCAGGCCAACGAGGGGGTGGGGGTGGGGCAGCCGTCCAGGAAGGCCAGCAAAGGACAGGAGGTGTACTGGATCAGCCGCTTGTCTGGAGAGAGAGAAGAGAAGAGAAAGAGAGAGAAAAGATTAGAGAGAGAGAGAGATAATATTAGAGTAGAGAGGGAGAGACAGTAGAGACAAAACAGAAGGAGAGAGACAGTAGAGAGAGACATAAGACATATTGTGCAACCTTATACATTGTACTTAAATAAATAACTTATTTGGAACATACCCTTGTGTTTGCAAATTTATTGAAACTATGTTTTTAAGTTGCAGGAAATTACAGCAAATGGTTTTCTTTATTGCACATTCCCCCTCCTCCTGATCCCCCTAGTTGCAACATCCTGGGGAAGGCCTGCTGCTCACCGTTATGGTCGTCCTCTCCGTTCAGCTGATCCGAGTTCTCTCTGGACAACATGCTCTCCTGGAACACAGCACAACGCCACACAGAGCACATCAGCAGAAAGCAACGACAGCAAACAGCAGCACAGACAGACAGAGGGTTCCCACAGATATTGCTAAATGAAATTCAAGGACTTACGTACTTTTTTAAGCACTATTTTCCATTTTAAAAGGGCATTTAAAAGGATACAAGTCACTTTTAAATGCTGTTTTTTATTGAAAAGAAAATCTGTTCGAATATTTATGGCTTAAAACCAATTTCCGACAATTAGTTACACTTTAAATAAAAAAGATTTAATTTCTTGATTCAGAACAATTTGATCATGGATGAACAACTTTCAATGCGAATGGCTGATTTGAATTTCAATGATTCTTTAAGCACCATGTTTTAAAAAAGTGGGCTGTTTTCAAGGAATTCCAGGCATTGACTTTTTTTAATGCACTTTAAGCACTTCAAGGACCTTGTGCGAACCCTGGACAGTGTGTTATCTGATGGGCCCATACCACTGCAGAGTCCCGAACCTTAACACTTTGAGTGCCAGCCACAAGAAATCTCGTTAGTTCATGCCATGCGTTGAGTGCCAAAAACGAGAAATCTCGTTATTTAATCGTTATTTTTTTTTATTATCGATTTCCATTCATTTTTCATCAATCTAGCCTCACGTTACCATTGGGGATCTATCTGAGCTCGAACAGGAAAAATACCGCCCCCTATCGTCTCTCCGGATGGTATTGCACCCATTGGATTGGACTGAATGAAATGGATGGGGAAAAAAAGAGTCCGGAATCCACGTTTTACTTGTCGGGCATGTAACCGGAGACGATCCCATTCATTGCAGAGTCGCAGAATAGCGTGGAATATGTGTTTCCAGTAGGGCTGACCTTCGAATTTTTTTTTGGAATTCGAAGCTTCGGGGTCGAGATTCGATTTTAATTCGAAGCTTTGAGATTAAAAATTTCTTTTTATTTTATTATAATATATATATATATTTTTTTTTATGTTGTGGGATTGTACATCACTTTGTTCAACTTTGTCAGTGCTGTAAAGTTTAAACCTTTTTAAATCCTAGACAAACGAAACACTTTGCTTTCATGAAATATTGTAAGCAGTCATTTGAGGCTTTATAAAAGCAGCACAATGAACACAAATCTGTCAGTGCCGAGTCCGACCTCATCTTAAATAACAAACAGCATTGCTTGTTGTAGTTAACAAAGAGAGGCAGAGTTGATTTAGCAAAAATAAATAAAAATTTAATTCAATTTCTTTTTTAATAATCGGATTTCTTTTTCATATTCGAATCCCATGCCCATCGAACAAAGCTTCGAAGGTTCGAAGTATTTAAGACAGCCCTAGTTTCCAGTACCCAGCGTTGGATCAATAAACGCGATCGATATTTGGAATGGCGATCAGGAATTGGAATAATCTTTTTGGAGAACATCTGATCTGAGGTAAGGAATCTATTTGACCAGTCTTGGGATAATCAGAGTTTTTTTCACCTATATCTCAGCGTGTCCCATATGTGTGTGTGTGCGTGTGTGTGTGCTGATCAGGAAATAAGATAATCGATTTTTCAGCCCGCTTCTCTAGCGTGCATAAGTACACATACCGGTATACTATCGATAATCTAGCGTTTATTTGAAAACTATTCATAAATAGGCCGAAAAATGACAACGTGTTTTGTGTATTCCACTAAAGCGCGATTCCTGCAGAATCACCTTTTTTCTGGAAGTTTCCAAAAACAAACGGTTTTCAAAATGGTATAAAACGGAAATGTACCGATTAAAAAACAATCCGTTTCGACAATGTTGACTGCAAACAAGTCATTGATAAGCGACGGGCGTATTAGACATAGCCATAATTTAAGATATAGTTTATGAGTTCGCAAATGTGCTCGTCCTCCCATTGACTACAGCGCTGGCACTCAAGCGCTAAATCGTGCGCCCCCCTGCTGGCACTCAAAGTGTTAATACATTCAGTGCCATTGACCACAACACATATATAATGTAATATGAGATATATAGTACATGATATATACAATATAATATAGTACCACAATATATAATAGTATATAGTGTAAATAGTTTTATATAATATACAGATTAATTATAATATGATTATATAATGTAATATGATATAACGTACAATACAGTATCATATGTATTTTTCTATTAATTAAATGCAATTAAAGCTCTTCTTCCCTTCTTTGCCATCGAAAATAGATATTTTTTAGTCTAGATTTGAATTGATTTATGTTTTCACAATATTTTAGTTCATCCTCAGTCTAGTCTAACCCATTCCACATGGTGTGGAACAGTCTTTGATTAAGGATAGTTTACTGACAGAATGACATGTTGCAACATGGAAGAGACCTAGCCTATAGTCTAGAGCAGTGGTTCTCAAACTTTTTACACCAAGTACCACCTGAGAACGTAGCTGGCTCTCCAAGTACCACCATATGACCGGCGTTAAAATACAGTCTATTCAGCTATGCACAGTTCACGCAGGAGGCAAATGTATTCCTAATACCATTATTTATTGTTAACTTTTGTCAGACACAGCCACAATGTACAAAGAGATAGCACTAGAACTACGCTTCCACACAACTCATCCAATGCAAGGGGCATTGAGAACATAATAACTAACATTCTCACATAGCAAGTGAGAAAATTAAGAACTGTATTTCAGCAAATGTACTTAATTCTCTCTATCTCTCTCTCTCACTCTCTCACACAGCAAGCAATTGTCCGTCATTCTCTCTCTCACACACACACACACACACACACCCACACACACACACACACACACACACACACACACACACACACTTATTTTGTTACAAAAACTTAATTTCCTGCATTCTGGTGCAGGCATTTTACCCTTTAAATGCCAGTGTTTGTGATGGGCATCACAAATTATTGTAAAAAAGAAGAAAACACATATTCAATACATTTTTGAATGTTTACCCTTTAAATGCCAGTTTGTGTGATGGCATCACAAATTATTGTTAAAAAAAACACAAAAAGTAAAATATTTTCAATATATCAAATGCAAAGTACATTTTTCTGGGGGAGATTATTACAGGCTAGGCATGTGTCAATGATTAGCAGCAACACATATTTTGATGGATTTTTTGTAATGTCAGATTTAACACCAACTCTTTTCAGAAAAGTGGGAGTATTTCATTTTTTATCTGACATTACAAGAAATCTAAAAATAAATGGTTATGATCAGGGCTGAAGTTTAATTAAAGATTTATGACTGTTTAGACTGCATTACTCTCTGTCACAGTGATCTCCTGGTTGTTCCCCACTTAGATTATCTAACTATCGCGCTGCCGCAACCAGAAACACTGGCCTGGCCTGCTTCTAAGTTCAGTGGCCTGACTGCCCAATTTTTTTTTGTTTTTTTTTGTTTAGCTTTTTTGGAAATGTTTTCAAGTACCACCAGCAGTACCACCAAGTACCACTAGTGGTACGCGTACCACAGTTTGAGAACCACTGGTCTAGAGATCTCTGTAGAATGGTGAGCTAACAAAGTATTTATACAGGAGAGTAGACCTAGTAGGGGTGGGACGATACATCGATCCAGATCGATATATCGATCTATTATCAATAATCAAATAGGATCGATGCAACGTAAAAAGATCGATTCATATTGCGATACTCTTATTTTGAAAATCCCATGTGTCATATCGGCTCGGCTCAGATCAACAGCACACAGCAGTAGCGTCTAGAGCAGGGGTCGGGAACCTATGGCTCGCAAGCCATTATGGCTCTTCTGGTGACAGCATATGGCTCCCAGAAATATTTGAGTAAAAGAATTTTTTTTTCTTTTTTTTTAATACTTGTGATATTTCTTAATAATACTGTGTCATTTTAAAGTAAACAAAAATTAGTTTTGAAGATACAGCCAATAGTATCTGTAGCTGAAGATATAGCGAGCAGAGCTGGCGAGGGAACACAAGTGGACAGAAATTAAAAATCTTCAACCTGAAGACCAGCTGATTCTTAAAACATGGAACGAGTTTCCTGTGACATACTGTACCACACAATGCAGCGCGAGTATTGCCGTATTGACCATGTTTGGCTCTACATATGCATGTGGGCAGTCATTCTCGCATATGAGGAACATTAAGACCAACATACGCTCACGTTTAACTGATGGAAGCCTCAACGCCTGCATGAAGCTCAACCTCACCACGTATGAACCAGATTACAAGGCCATCAGCAAAACCATGCAGCACCAGAAGTCGCATTAAAAGTAAGACATATTTAATTTATTATACGTTAAAAATACTATATGGCTCTCAATGAAATATATTTAGAAATATTTGGCTTTTATCCCAGTCAAAAAGGTTCCTGACCCCTGGTCTAGAGCGTCACTAGAGCAAGACTAGTGTGCCTATTCTGTGACCCAAAACATGTCTCTGCTGTTTTATTCCGCAACGGGTCCAATGCATCTAACCTGCTTTGCAATCCTCGCCACTCCATTATGCCCACGTCGCGTTAAAGATCGAAGATAACGTTACGTTAGCGTAAGCTAACAAGCTAACCCAGAGCCATAGGCAGAGAGAAGTGGGGACTGGGAAGGAGGGTGCATTCTGGGGATAGCCCCACTAACAGGATCTGGCCGGTACTGCACCTTCGGACTCCCAATATGCCTTTTCCAGCCAAAATACAGCTCTGTGACAGTGAATAGGATATTAATATCGGAAAAAAAAGAAAAGAAAACCAAAAACAGTGAACAGGAGGTCTATTTGTATTAAAAACAATAGATTGTTTTTCATTTAAATGTCTGGAAGAGCTCAAAAATAAAAATGTCAAATGATATTTCCATTGGCTTTTTTTTGTTGATTTAAATGTTACTGATTGTGTTAAATGGGCATATAATATAGTCTCATATCGATCGCAGGCACCTGAATCGAATCGTATCGTATCGTGGCAGACTGTGTGATATCGGATAATATCGTATCGTTGTCCAAAGAATCGATATCGTATCGTATCGTGATGAAACTGGTGATTCCCACCCCTAGTAGACAAACTAGGTGGACTATGAGAAGGCTGTATGTGTATAGAGATAGAGAGGGGGGATAGGGGGTGTGTGTAGATTAGGGATGCCCCCCGGACCCCGGTTTTGAACGGGAACCGGTACTATATTAGAAAATACCGGAGTATTTATAAGCTCCGACGTCCTCGGTACTGCTATCGATACTCTAGAGAAATTATTATTATTATTATTATTTAAAAGTTGCGAACGATCCTCTCTCTGTCTCTGCACGAGAAGCGAGCCGCAGCAAGCCATTACACACACTTGTCGCGAGCCACTCACACATACACGGGTAGGGACTGGAGGTGCCTGTCCGTGGCTAGCTACGTTAGCTACGGAGCTAGTAGTCAGTTTCAGTGTTGCTGGATGGTACACTCTAACGTTAACGTTATGCCGAGTTCATACTACACTACACTTATGAACTCGACATAGCGATAACGTTAATCCGTTTCCATGAAGTGTTTAATTAGCAGCAATCTGTTCTGTTGTTGAACATTTAACGTTAACGTGGCTAGCTACGTTAGCTACGGAGCTAATATAGTATACCATCCAGCAACACTGAAACTGACTAACGTTAACGTTATGCCGACTCGCCGAGTTCATACTACACTACACGTATGAACTCGACATAGCGTTAACGTTACTCCGTTTCCATGAAGTGTTTAATTAGCAACAATCTGTTCCGTTGTTGAAAATGTAACGTTAAGGTAGGTATCCGATGCACTTCCGGCGTGGACAGGAAAACGTCGTGAAATCGTTGTAGTCATTTTGTAGTCTTATTAACTAAAAGATTTTAACAAAATAAAAAGCAGCAGCACTATTGCATAACTGAGTCATGTTTGCTATGTATTTCTTTCTTTAGGGGAGTAGGACATTTGTTTCACAGTTTTAGCATGATGTTTTATAGATGGCCAGGTTAAAGGGGTTTGATTTGATTGAAGTTTATTTCAAATATGCAACACAACAAACAAATATCAAGTACAGATATAGCCTTAAGCCGTTCAAATAATAATTTATAATTTTTTTTTTAATTTAAATATATTTAAATAATAATCTAAAAGAACCGATAAGAGTATCGATAAAGTACCGAACCGTTAAGCAGTATCGATAAGAGTAGTAGTATCGATAAAATCCTAACGATACCCATCCCTACAGCCTGCCCTACCAGTTATATTTAAACACACTCACAGCCTGCCCTACCAGTTATATTTAAACAACACACTCACAGCCTGCTCTACCAGTTATATTTAAACAACACACTCACAGCCTGCCCTACCAGTTATATTTAAACACACCCACAGCCTGCCCTACCAGTTATATTTAAACACACTCACAGCCTGCCCTACCAGTTATATTTAAACAACACACTCACAGCCTGCCCTACCAGTTATATTTAAACAACACTCACAGCCTGCCCTACCAGTTATATTTAAACAACACACTCACAGCCTGCCCTACCAGTTATATTTAAACACACTCACAGCCTGCCCTACCAGTTATATTTAAACAACACACTCACAGCCTGCCCTACCAGTTATATTTAAACAACACACTCACAGCCTGCCCTACCAGTTATATTTAAACAACACTCACAGCCTGCCCTACCAGTTATATTTAAACAACACACTCACAGCCTGCCCTACCAGTTATATTTAAACAACACACTCACAGCCTGCCCTACCAGTTATATTTAAACACACTCACAGCCTGCCCTACCAGTTATATTTAAACACACTCACAGCCTGCCCTACCAGTTATATTTAAACACACTCACAGCCTGCCCTACCAGTTATATTTAAACACACTCACAGCCTGCCCTACCAGTTATATTTAAACACACTCACAGCCTGCCCTACCAGTTATATTTAAACACACTCACAGCCTGCCCTACCAGTTATATTTAAACACACTCACAGCCTGCCCTACCAGTTATATTTAAACACACTCACAGCCTGCCCTACCAGTTATATTTAAACAACACACTCACAGCCTGCCCTACCAGTTATATTTAAACAACACACTCACAGCCTGCCCTACCAGTTATATTTTAACACACTCACAGCCTGCCCTACCAGTTATATTTAAACAACACACTCACAGCCTGCCCTACCAGTTATATTTAAACAACACACTCACAGCCTGCCCTACCAGTTATATTTAAACAACACACTCACAGCCTGCCCTACCAGTTATATTTAAACAACACACTCACAGCCTGCCCTACCAGTTATATTTAAACAACACACTCACAGCCTGCACTACCAGTTATATTTAAACACACTCACAGCCTGCCCTACCAGTTATATTTAAACACTCACAGCCTGCCCTACCAGTTATATTTAAACACACTCACAGCCTGCCCTACCAGTTATATTTAAACAACACTCACAGCCTGCCCTACCAGTTATATTTAAACACACTCACAGCCTGCCCTACCAGTTATATTTAAACACACTCACAGCCTGCCCTACCAGTTATATTTAAACAACACTCACAGCCTGCCCTACCAGTTATATTTAAACAACACTCACAGCCTGCCCTACCAGTTATATTTAAACAACACTCACAGCCTGCCCTACCAGTTATATTTAAACAACACACTCACAGCCTGCCCTACCAGTTATATTTAAACACACTCACAGCCTGCCCTACCAGTTATATTTAAACAACACTCACAGCCTGCCCTACCAGTTATATTTAAACACACTCACAGCCTGCCCTACCAGTTATATTTAAACACACTCACAGCCTGCCCTACCAGTTATATTTAAACAACACACTCACAGCCTGCCCTACCAGTTATATTTAAACAACACACTCACAGCCTGCCCTACCAGTTATATTTAAACACTCACAGCCTGCCCTAGGGCTGGGCGATATAACGATAACAATAAATATCGCGATATATTTTAATAATCGATATCGAATATCGAAATAAAAAAAAAGATCGAAAAATCGTTTATTTTTTATTTTTTATATATATATATATATATTTTTTTTGTGGCCTGCAACAGGGCAGTTTTAAAACCAGAGACAGTGGACAGACTTGTCTTTCTTGCCTGCAACTTAAAGTAATGGCTTTGCTTGTCCAAATGACAATACTGACCAAATTGAGATTTATTTTTCTCTTGTCCATTTATTTTGTTTGCTTTCTAATTTAAAATACAGTTTGAAACCGTCTGTACACAGTAGGCTATGTGTGCTAGCAGAACTAGACTCCAGTCACGAGTCACGGTGCACATGTGCAGTGGTTTGTCCACCAAAAAAGCGCCAAAAGATCGAAAATAAACTAGCAGAGCCAGAACTGTTCAACTCCCCTGGAGCCACAGCCAGCAGAGAAGCCGGTTTACTTTCGCTTTTAAACCAGCTGCAGCCTGAGAACTGGAGTGTGAGGGGATGTAACACTAAAGATGGCGGCAATGACAAAGAATTGCTGCAAAATAAACATACATCTGTTGTTAATTTTTTTTTTTAATACTTATAACAATTCGATAATTATCGATATCGAGAAATATGATAACATTATCATATCGTTATCGCAATATGATTTTTTTCCATATCGCCCAGCCCTAGCCTGCCCTACCAGTTATATTTAAACACACTCACAGCCTGCCCTACCAGTTATATTTAAACACACTCACAGCCTGCCCTACCAGTTATATTTAAACAACACACTCACAGCCTGCCCTACCAGTTATATTTAAACAACACACTCACAGCCTGTCATACCAGCTGAATGTAAACACCACACTCACATTGCAATATCAGTAAAAATGATCACAATTAAATATTTTTTCCAAATTGTTCAGCCCTAACCAGTCACTTGGCCGGTCGGGGGGGCAAAATGTGAACGCCACCATATTTCAAGTTCCTAAGTGAGAACCCTGCAATCCAATCAATTACATTTACTGAACAGTACAGACTTATTGGACTCAAGATGATCCACTGTTGTCCACCAGAGATGTAGAGCACATGGTGATGTCATTACCTCCATGGCGTCCGGGTCGATGCTGAACTGTTTTCCATACAACATGGCCTGGAAGTCCTCCAGGCTGCAGTCAATACTGTCCAGGTAGTCCATCAGCTCCATCCTGTAGACAGATGGACACACACACACGCCAGGGTCAATTCACAGTGCAGGGCTTTCCCTAAACAATGGTATAGGGGTGCAGCGCCACTATGACAACGCGCCAGTGCCACCATGTGTTGAAAAAATATATTTTTTTTCTTTTTGTAGTGAAAGCTTGGGGCCAGCTTAGAAGCAGACACATACATCACTGTCTAACATGTGATTGCTCAGTTCTATGTTATACTGTGTGTGTGTTTTTTGTGTTCAACTTGTGTTTGATATTTCATTGAAATTTTGTTTTTAAGTAGCAGGAAATGATAGCAAATGGCTTTCTTTGTTGCATTTTTTGCCCCCCTCCGGACCACCCCCTTCTTGAGGTGGCGGGTCACTACAATATCACAGACTCAACACAAACATAATTTTCCAAAGTGATGTATATTGTCAAACATTTTATACAACTTTCTTCAATCAATGGAACCCGTTTGTTTTTTTGGCAAACAAACTGCAGGACTTATATAACAGGAGGTGCAGAGCCTGCAGAATGATGAAAGACCCCCACCACCGCCTGTTCAAGCTGCTGCGGTCAGGCAAGCGCCTACAAGCGCAACAAGAACAGAGAGACTAAGGCTCAGCTTCTTCCCCCAGGCCATCAGAACACTGAACTCTCCACACACAAGTACACATGAGCACACACATACACACACCCAACACACATGCTGCATTCGCTCACACACAAACAGTCACTTTAAACTAAATGGAAAGGACACTTTAAAGGAACGAGGAAAATAAAGGTCACTTTAAGGAAAGAACTGATGTGGTTCTTGTATAGTATAGTTTATAGGAAGTATAGCATAAGGATATATAGTAAAAACTGTATATTGTATAGTAGTGTACATAGGACCCAGTGCCTTAAATCCGTAGCCAACACTGTATTGCACTATCTCAGGACTTTAGCATGTCTATTTTATCATGCCAATTTTATGTCTATTTTTATTACCAGTTTATTATGTCTATTTTATTATTTTGTATTATTGCACAATCAAAGCGGGCATGGCCACCCGCATTTCACTGTATGCCCTGGTATGTATGTGACAAATAAACCTCTTGAATCTTGAGAACTAGGGATGCACCGATCCGGTACTGATATCGGGCCAAGAGCAGCAGCACCAAGCAAAAGTAGGGACTGCTTGTGTCTGCGTGCATCTGGCAACAACTTGCTCGACATTGCTTGCAGATAATAGTTTTCTGCTCAAGGTCAGACTTTTCAAACCCAAACCATGTCCAGATGATGAAGGACGAAGCACTTTTCTTTCAAACTAATTCTTCTTAGTTTACATCGGGAATGGGAGCTCCTGCATCACACTCTATGCCCTCCATTTCACTATGCATCTTCTTCAGAAAGCATGCGTTTGTTTACGTCACAATACAAACAAATTTGTATAGCCAATAATGGGCCAACTTCTTGATATTACTTTTTCCACAAACTAGTTTATTATCTTTTAATGGCAACATGCAGTTCGCTAGCTTTGTGTGTTACATTTCTAAATGTGAAAGTATTTTTACACTCAAGAGCCTAAAAGTAGCATTCTACCAGTACATCCGGCAGAGGCAAAATCTTTGCATGACAAATCTTTGCATGGATTTCTACTGTAATAGTAAATTGTTATATGTTACATAATTTGATTTGTCTTATTGGACATGTTTTATAGCTCTGTTTAAATACCTATTCTCTGTACAGCCTTAACTAGTTAAACTAGTATACAGACACTAGGCGACAGTCTGGCGTATGTTCTTAAAACAACCCCAAGGCCCAGGACAGTTTGACTTGGATTATGACATGTCCAAGTAAATCATATCTTGTTCTTTTGTTTAATCTTGACTCCAGTCTCGTGTCTCAGAAAAGACAAAACCCCTAACTCATCTTTTGTTTTCATTTTTCATCTTTCTTTTCATTTGTCATTCCCAGTTGGTATTTAACACATTCAAAGCCGGCCGGATATGACCAAATTAGGGCTTGTAGGCCAGCGCTTTAATCAATGGGAGGACGGGGAAATTTGCGAGTGCTTAAAATATATCTTAAATTATGGCTATGGGTCTAATACACCCTTCGCTTATCAATGACTTGCTTGCAGTCAACATGTATGAAACGGATTGCTTTTTCATCTGTACATTTCCGTTTTATACCGTTTTGAATAAGAGTATAGTTTGAGATTTCTAGTAATTCCAGAGAAAGACGCGATAACAGCCCTTTAGTGGAATACACAAAACACGTTGTCATTTTTCGGCTGATTATCGAATCTTATTATCATCATTATTATCCTTGCTCGTGCATACATGAAATGGCCCTCGTAGCACTAATAAAAGAAATAACGATTAAAACCCAACTATACTCGTGATTGGCACGCAAGCGATGGCGAGTTAACCCAACTATCATCGTGATTGGCACGGAATTAGTTAATTCATTGTAAGTCTGACCAGCGTGATTTTTCCCATAGCCGCAGTTTGCGAAGACGCTCTCTGATTGGCTAGCCCGCGTACAGCGAAGACCCTCTCTGATTGGTTTAGCTCCGAAGGGTCTCTTCCGCCTTGTACATATTCTCTGCTTCGAAGTGGTTATGCTTTGGCCCTCTTTCGAAGTGGGTTATGCTTAGAGTTAGGGTTAGGCTTGCTTAGAGTTAGGGTTAGCCTAACCCTAACTCTAAGCATAACCCACTTCAAAAGAGGGCCAAAGCATAACCACTTCGAAGCAGAGAATATGTACAAGGCGGACATTTCTATCCCAGAGCACTTCGGAGCTAAACCAATCAGAGAGGGTCTTCGCTGTACACGGGCTAGCCAATCAGAGAGCGTCTTTACAAACTGCGGCTACGGGAAAAAAATCACGCGTCTGACCAGGGCTCTTTCCCATTTTCTGGCCAGACGCTTGTGTACACTTGTCTCTGATTTGTAACTGAGGACTTTTTCTGTGATCACGGAAAATAAAATGTAAATATTTTTACAACTCGACTGAATTCCTACAGCTCACTGTCTCGACTCAAGTAGAATATTCCACAACACTACCAATATAACGGTTCAACCATTATACTGCCCACCCCTAACTAGGTGTGTAACGGATCGTAGTTGATTGGTGAACTGTATGGGTCGTCAGCACCCATGTGAACCACAGATTAATTGCTAAATGTAACCATCATAGTGAGCTATATCACATTATATTTTCCAGTATCTTTTTAAGTCTGTTGTTTGGGCGCATTACATATTTTGTTTTATCGATCATAGAGATGGATTAAACAGTGACTGTGTGTGACAAACTGTGCACCGCGAGTCAACAAGGTGGCCTGTTGGGATGTTTACTTATTTTTACTTTGATTGAATTGATTGATTGAAAACTTTATTAACAGATTGCAGAATGGGTACAGTAAAGTACAGCTCAATACACACAATTGTTAAGGGGATGCAGACCAGAGAAAGACTTTCGTCTTGTTTACATCAGGGTCCCCCATTGAAAATGTAAAAAAAGGTTCTACAGACACGCCCCCTGATGAGAGCCTCTTATAATTAACAAATATGCCTAATTGATATTAGAAGTGTGTGTTCCTTATGCTTTCAGCTAATACATTTAAGGATCCAAACCATGAGATTTGTGATCCGTTGTTGCTCCCCTATATAGCACAAAGGCAAATATATGAATACCAAACTTACTTCCCCAACAGGCTAATGTTCTGTGAGATGGCTCCGCTCTCGTTGAGTATGGAATCCATCATGTTAACGGGGTCTTCTAAACTCAGTCCTGAGGGCTTGTTGAGCTGCAGGGCGTTACTGGTTATACTACCGTTTAAACAAGCACCCCTCTGGATCTCCTCCAGTTCTGTCGATGGGGCGGGGTATGTTTGTTTCACGTCATCTGTGCCAGTGATCTCTGTCTCAGACGGTAGGACCGTGCAGCTGTCCAGCTCCACCTCCACTATCTCCACATCACTAAGAAAGGAGGAGAAGGAGAAGATTTTTTATGTATTTATAAAAATGTTATCAGGGACAGTGCACAATAATCAACATCAGTATGTATCACAATGTAACATCAATGTAACTGTGCCAGGGTTAGCTGTAGGAGCTAATTGGAGCCTGTAGTCCCTGAGCAAGAGAACAATTGTGAGGTAGGCCTACATTAAAGATAATTTCTACAAAGCATAATATAGCAAAAATGCAATACACAATACATTACATACCATTAACCTCTTAAGCCCTAGCCATATTTTCCAAAAAATTCACCTAAAAGTACATACCCAAGTAAATGGAAGATTGCTCCACTTCTACAAGGACCATTTGCATGTTCTTGCAAATGCTTGAGTAAATTGTAATGAACCAAGTCAAGAGTTTTATTTGTCACGGCATACGGGGGTCACCAAAGGCCTTAACCAAAGGAGATTATAAATAATTGTTTCCCCATCTTTGACGGTGAATAACACCATTCTAACATTGACCAAAAGTGAAGAATTCAAGTGTACAAAAAATCTAGGCAAATTAACAAAGGGCAGATAATTTACAGGGTTTTTTGTAGATACAGTACTGAATTTTGACATCCGGACACATGCAATGTGAACTATGTATATAGAATATAGAATATCAGGCCTATAAATTACCTTATTATGGCCAAGTCATACATCTATGGATCGGGCCAAATCTCCCCTATCCAATGGCAGAGTTAAATCTGAATTTAGTATCACCAGGCGCCCGTTACAGGGCAGCTAAGACCGTGAATTAAATCTACTGTAAGTACAGTTACTTTTGTATAATGCCCATAGCTCTATGTTCACAGAAAGGTAAAGAAACAATATAATTTATGTTGTATTTTATGGCAATAACGTTGAGGTTTGTTCGACCCGTGAGATAAACACAAAAATCACAATATTTGGAAGAGAAAAATTGTTGGACTTCTGTTGTCGGTGGCTGGTGTGAGCTGGGTAGTGTAGTTTTATGAAATTTCAACTATTTTTACCCTTGTTCCAGGACTCTTGAGGGACTCTCTGTGAACTCACTGAGGACCTCAGTGTCCTCGTCCGTCACGTCACAGATGATGACTTCATCCGATATATCCGAGCTCTTCATGCTGCTCAGACTGTTGACAGACGACTAGGAGAAGAGGAGATACATTTTTAGAACAAATTCCCTTCAGAGAATACAAATATAAATAAGTGCAAAAAGATATCCCAAATAGATATTTGAGAAAACACTGCAGACACAACATACAGAATCAAACGAAAAAAGAAGATAAATACAGAAGTTCTATCTTAAAGGTGGATTTTGTACTTTGGGGGAAAGATTTGACAGTATATTTTCATAACTGAATTAACAAATTGCCCTCAGGGGAACATTGAATGCCTGTAACACCATTTAAGATAAGATAAGATATTCCTTTATTGATCCCCTTGGGAAAATTCAGGCATCATAGCAGCATGGGAAATAGTAGAATAGGTAATAGTACGGTAGAAAAGTAAAAAATAGGGAGGGGAGTGGAGCTGTATGCCTCCTTGACATTAGCATACAGCAGGTCCAGTGTTTTGTCTCTCCTGGTTTTGCAGGTGACAGACTGGGTAAATTTGTCAGGGTCGTAATTAGTCTGACTTAGTTTAAGTCCCCATTGATCAAAATAAATGCATCCGGGTGTTTCGTCTGAAGTCACACGACTGAAGTGGATGACGTCACTCGCCTGCGCTCGGTGGAATGTAAACATGTCAACATGTGTTGGCTCTTGCGGTAGATAGTATGGCCTCAGACTGAGTGCCAATCGTTTTATGTCGGGGAACAGATGCGTTCCTTAACTGTGATGTGCCCAGGGTGGCACCAGCTGGAATTAACAAAGACAACAACAAGCCCTCCGCCCCTCCTCTTGCCGCTTTGTTTACCCCTGTCGGCGTGCAGCACCGTGAAGCCCTCCTGTTCAATGGTACTGTCCGGGATGTTCTGAAGCACAGTAGGCTAGCCTCCTTATACTCTTGTAACTTGGTTGTTCACCAGGGCTGAGGACAGCACTAGTATGTAAACATATGTAATTAGTTCATAGGTATTACTATGTATTATAAAGTAACTGATGGAATACATTGTTCAAACCTTGTCCTTGTAGATCTGATGGATGTATTTGGGCTTCTTTCCATTACTGTTCATAAGGATTGGCCTCAAAATAAAAAGAGAGAGACACAGCACAATGACAACACTGTACAGTCCTATATAGACTATATTAGAGATACATGGATACAATAGATAGATAGATAGATAGATAGATAGATAGATAGATAGATAGATAGATAGATATAGACCGAAAGTGAAATTTAAACGACAAATGAACCATGCCGAGCTCTAAATGTATTCAGCTTGTAGACTATAGAATAGAAAACTGTAAATAAAGATATGTAAATAAAAGCAATCCGTTTATAATAAGTTTGTATGTGTTTAATCAGGGTGTCTACAGGTATCATGAAGTTCAATTTAGGACTAAACCCTCTGAGGTCAGAGCTCCCGTAGGCGGGTTTACACCTGTGAAAACGGCCTCATCTCAGCGGAGAGAATTTTTCAGAAATGCCGAAAATGTTGCGCGATTGGCTTATTTGCTAAATAAAATGAGAGCTAGCATGGAGGGGGGTGGTTCTGGGATGCTAGAACTATCTGTCAAGAACAGTGAAGGGAGGTGCCCACTTGACAACCCTGGTGATATGCTGGCTCTCACTGCCTATCTATCTACACGTTGAGATGTAGTGGCCATTAGGGGCCATGTGGTAGAGTATGTAGCATCTACATTGTCAATACCTGAAGCTCATATCAAAGGGGCACGGGTCTGTTGAGGTTGGCAATACTGTTTGGGGGCCATTGTGGGCCACATAATACAGTTGTAATGTTTAATTCCAAATATTTATAGGCAAGTAAAGAATATTTTTGGCATTGGGTTTCTTCATTGAGTGCTTATCATTATCACAAGTATCTTGTGTTTAATTGTAAACATTTTCTACATTAATAATAACAAGCACATATTCACTCAAATCTTCTCGCATAATTTGATATATTTATTGAAATATATGAGGGAATCGCAGTTTTGGATTTGTCACACTATAACATGCAGTTCAATGAGATTAACATCAACTGGATTACATAACTCGTGATTTCACATACGTGAGCCGATGTGATATATACTGATATTGAGAAAAGGTCCTTATAATTATTGTGATATTGATTTCATCCTTATCGCCCAGCTCTATTATGGTGCATTGGATAAAAGCATCCATCAGAAGGCATATAATCTTACCTTGTGCGTTTTAAATTCAGAATGCGGTTGTTCTGAACCAATGTAACGATGAAATGTATCAACTGCAAAAAAAGAAAAATAATAAAGATGGCATTAGAATCAACATTTAAATGTCAAAATCAATAAAATGTTATTTATTTTTAATATAGAATCAACAACATGCGTCCAAGGGTTGATACCTAACAAGTATCATTGTCACAACTATCCCATGAGGAAATCAATACACCATAAAATATACCAAATATGTAGGGGCTGTTTTTTCTTCGAAGCTTCAGTAGCAATTAGATTAGATTCAAATGTATTATCAAATGTCATTATACAGCACAAGTACAGTATAACAAAAATAAGTTTAGCATGCAACCAGAGTGCAAATGTAACCGTAAAGTGCAATAGCAATATACAATGTAACAGGTAATTAAACTGGATATAAAATATATAAATGACTCAGATGTATGTACTGTGTTACATTATCATTATGTACAGCGATACAGGTATAAAGACACTGTGGTATACTGATTGCGATGTATTTTTTTGACGTTCACAGAAAGGTAAAGAAGCAATATACATTGTATTTTATGGCAATAACGTTCAGGTTTGTTTGACCCGTGAGATATAATCACGTCAACTCTATTTATTTTTCACTTCAGCCGGCGGCAGCTTTGACGGCGGCTGGTGTGAGCTGGGTAGTGTAGTTTTATGGATTTTAGACGTCCATCGAAAGCCCTGGGTCTCCTCTTTCTTAGGACTACAACGATTTCATGACAGCGTAATTTCCTCGCGTCTAAATCATCCGGGTTCCGATGCAATGCGCAGAGATTTTTATAAGATCATACTTCGCTAATAACACTTAAAATCATTGGTAAACAAACGTAGTGCTAAAATTTGTACCTCTACTACATAAGACTTCAGGCTATGGACCCAGTGTTTTCCAGCTTATACAATTTTTTTTTTAGATATTTTTTGGGATAACTTCAGAATGTTATCTTTCAAACGAGACCAGGCTTATGCATGTGCTATAAGTATAAAGATACGCTTTTCAAACAAAGTATGCAGTCCTCAAGTTCAAGTAAAGAAAAAAGGTTCAATGTTCAATGTTAGCTTGCTAGCTAACGTTACCAATGTTGTGTAACATTGCTAACATATGCTGCTAACATTAGCTGCTAACATTAGCTTGCTAGCTACTTTCCTGTTTTTACAGGAAACGCAAAAATATGTAGAATCAAATAGCATTCTGCTAGCCATTTCATGGGGAATTTAAGGTAAAGGTTAGGTTAATAAACAACTTTTTTGGTGAAAATTATGACATGTGTTGGCATTGCAGCTTGGCCAGCAAGTAGACCGGGTCCCGGGGGAGTGGGTCAGAATCAGAAGCAATTTGGGGTCCGTGTGTAAATTTGCAGGGTCTTTGAGATGAAAAGGTTTGAAAACCACAGGGACAGTGTACCTTCTTGATGAGTTGCTGCTGTTGGGCGTGTTTCTGTCTTAGATCGGCTATGTCCCTCCAGAGTGCTTCATTCTCCCTGTGAAACAACAAAGACAATATCAGTAAGAATGCTCTTCCTGTGCCCCAGGACAGTTCAGTCAGTATGTTCTTCCTGTGCCCTGGGACAGTTCAGTCAGTATGTTCTTCCTGTGCCCCAGGACAGTTCAGTCAGTATGTTCTTCCTGTGCCTCAGGACAGTTCAGTCAGTATGTTCTTCCTGTGCCCCAGGACAGTTCAGTCAGTATGTTCTTCCTGTGCCCCAGGACAGTTCAGTCAGTATGTTCTTCCTGTGCCTCAGGACAGTTCAGTCAGTATGTTCTTCCTGTGCCTCAGGACAGTTCAGTCAGTATGTTCTTCCTGTGCCCCAGGACAGTTCAGTCAGTATGTTCTTCCTGTGCCCCAGGACAGTTCAGTCAGGATGTTCTTCCTGTGCCTCAGGACAGTTCAGTCAGTATGTTCTTCCTGTGCCTCAGGACAGTTCAGTCAGTATGTTCTTACTGTGCCCCAGGACAGTTCAGTCAGTATGTTCTTCCTGTGCCCCAGGACAGTTCAGTCAGTATGTTCTTCCTGTGCCTCAGGACAGTTCAGTCAGTATGTTCTTCCTGTGCCTCAGGACAGTTCAGTCAGTATGTTCTTCCTGTGCCCCAGGACAGTTAAGTCAGTATGTTCTTCCTGTGCCCCAGGACAGTTCAGTCAGTATGTTCTTCCTGTGCCTCAGGACAGTTCAGTCAGTATGTTCTTCCTGTGCCTCAGGACAGTTCAGTCAGTATGTTCTTCCTGTGCCACAGGACAGTTCAGTCAGTATGTTCTTCCTGTGCTCCAGGACAGTTCAATCAGTATGTTCTTCCTGTGCCTCAGGACAGTTCAGTCAGTATGTTCTTCCTGTGCCTCAGGACAGTTCAGTCAGTATGTTCTTCCTGTGCCCCAGGACAGTTCAGTCAGTATGTTCTTCCTGTGCCTCAGGACAGTTCAGTCAGTATGTTCTTCCTGTGCCCCAGGACAGTTCAGTCAGTATGTTCTTCCTGTGCCTCAGGACAGTTCAGTCAGTATGTTCTTCCTGTGCCTCAGGACAGTTCAGTCAGTATGTTCTTACTGTGCCCCAGGACAGTTCAGTCAGTACGTTCTTCCTGTGCCCCAGGACAGTTCAGTCAGTATGTTCTTCTGGTGTTCTGGGACAGAATTAGTTGGCCGGTAAAATGTTTGTGAGCTCTTACACCCAAATAAGGTTTACATTTTGGTGCAGACCCGTTTGCGATAACTAAAATAGAAACCATGGGTGTGAGAAAATGTTATGGCTCCATAAAGTGCAGTGTCTGAGCGTTGTGCTCATGGCCCATATATAAAGCATAGTAATTTAACCCGTTAAGCCCGAGCGGTCTGGTACGAGATTCATATCGCGCCAGGAATCGATCAATACAGAACGTATTAATTAATGTTGCGTTTATTTTTCAAATGTAGCCTTAGAGTAAAGACCCTAACCCAATCAAAACCCAGTCAATGTGTATATTTTCAGCACTACGTTTGTTTACCAATGATTTTAAGTGTCATTAGTGAAATATGAGCTTATAGAAATCTCTGCGCTTTGCATCGGAAAGCAGAGGATTTAGGTGGAAGTAAAGCAAGCTGTCATACGTGTGTGTAGAGTTATGAACGGGAAGACCCAGGGCTTTAGATCATATCTCACAGGTGGAACAAACCTGAACGTTATTGCCATAAAATAGAAGAACATTCGTTTCTTTACCTTTCTGTGAACATCTAGCAAAAAATATATAAATGCGTTGCAATCTGATGAAAATGGCGGAGAAAATTACAATATAAAAAAGTACCTGTACTTACAGTAGATTTCATTCACAGTTTTTGCTGCCCTGTCAGGGGCGCCTGGTGGTGCTAAATCCAGATTGAACTCTGCCATTGGAAAGGGGAGATTTGGCCCGATCCATAGATGTGTGACATGGCCATAATAAGTCATTTATAGGCCTGATATTCTATATTCATATTTCAAATTGCATGTGTCCAGATGGCAAAATTCAGTACTGTATACAAAAACCCCTGTAAATCATCTGCCCTTCACGTCTGGTCAATGTTAGCATGGTGTTATTCACCGTCAAAGATGAACAAATTTAATTAAATTACATTTATATTCTCCTTTGGTTCATTACAATTTACTCAACCCTAGTAACAGACACAATATTTCTGACACTGGGAATACATTCCCTGTGATCCATAGATGTCCCTGGATACCAAGAACATGCAAATGGACCTTGTAGAAGTGGAGCAATCTTCCATTTACTTAGGTATGTATTTTTAGACGAATTTTCAGAAAATATGGCTAGGGCTTAAGAGGTTCAATTATACAAGGATGTGCTCCTACCTTTTGAAGGCTCTATGTATACGGTTGTGCACCTACTTGTTGAAGGCTCTACTGCAGTCGCGGTAGATCGCGCGCTGGTTTCAAGTAGACTTCGAGATTATTTTGGAAAATAATTTAATTTGATTTGATTTGGAGGGGAGGACAACACACGTTCGAGCAGTCCTGTGTATAACAGGCAGTCGGCAGCCTGAGCCAATCGATACCGTCTACATTCCGTACATTCCGGACAGCGAGCTTCACCCATAGGGATGCAAATTGATGCCTTTGTTTTCATGGAGTGGCATGAGTGGGGGTCGGGCCCATCACCTGGCAGGTACAGTATAAACATGGCTCTGAGACCAGCCTTGAGTCACTCGAAACTGCAAGATGAATGGAACACCACCAGCTAAAAAGAGGTTCATTCAGAGGACGCTACTTTTCAACAACGCAAGCAAGACTTCACTGCCGCCAGAGCCAGGACCCTCCGACGAGCTGCCGGCGCCGCCAGGGAGCTGCTCCAACGCCGCCTCCGACGAGCTGCCGGATAGCACCAGCGTCAGTGCCGCAAGCAGAACCGGAGCAGCCAAAAGACCAAAAACATATGATTTCCATGAAGAGTGGGAAGAGGCTTACTTTTTTGTTTATTTCAACGCAAAATCAGTCTGTCTGATTTGCAAACAAACCGTGGCTGTGCCGAAAAAGGGTAATTTGGAGCGGCATTATACAACGATGCACAAGAAACACCGCGCGCAACTTTCCTCACATGCAAGCAGAACTTCAACGTCAGGGTGAGGACACCGCACAGTTTGATTGCACATATTATGAGGAGCAAGTTCAAAGCATCTTGTCAGAGTTTGATAAGCGCTTCACAGACTTTTCAATACTTGAACCTGTTGCAAGCTACATGTGTTTTCCATTTGGAACTGTAGATGTGGATGACATCACATCCAAAGTGGCCACACTGTTTAATCTGGACAGCCATGCTGTGGAGAACGAGATCCTCACACACTTCAAACTGACATTAAGATTAAAGCCAGGGCAACACAAGGGATGAAGGCAGAGTTCTGGGAGCTACTGCTGCCTGAGAAGCCATGAACTTAACAGCATTTTTTGGATCAACCTACCTGTGTGAGTCTGCTTTCTCTCACATGAAGAGATCATCAAGTCCAAGTACAGAACCACATTGACAGATGAGCATCTTGTGGACTGCCTGAGGCTTGCAACCAGCTCCTGCAACCCAGACTTTGAAAAACTAGTTACCTCTTCCCAGTACCAGCGTTCTCACTAAGAGACATTTAATAAAAAATAAAAAAAACAAGATAAAGGAGAACTATCAGTGACTGTTGTTGACAGTATGATTGTATTCCATTTTGCAATGTGACAGCTCTGTTTACACATCATTCCTATTCCCTTTTAATTGTACATATATTTTTGTTTTGATTGTATTGTTCCACTTTTGCTTTGGCAATGTAAACACATGTTTTCTCATGCCCATTGAACTGAGTGTGTGTGTGTTGTCAGTGTGTACGCAGAGTGTGAAATAAACGTGAGAAGTTACAGTTACAGTCTTGTCATTCTTGTAATTCCTACACTACACTGTTACAATGATATATAAAATAGCATATTATATACCCATTCAATATGCACATGACAGAAAATATTATATGCCATATAATATTTTCTGTCATGTGCATATTGAATGGGTAATACTATTACTACTAATACTAGCCTTATGCACCTTATGACACTGTGAATATATTTTTCAGTTAGTTAGATAGTCAATTATATTGACCCATTTGTTTACACTGCTTGTGTTGTTTTTACTACATGTACCCCCTTCCCCCATGCTGCTATTATGCCTGAATTTCCCCAAGGGGATCAATAAAGGAATATCTTATCTTATCTTAGCCGAGAGTAGGACAAATTTGGGCTGGTAGCTCTCGGCTAGGTGGCAAATTAAAAAGTAGATCTTGGTTCAAAAAAGGTTGGGCACCCCTGCTCTACTGTATAAGGCTGTGCACCTAACTGTTG
The DNA here is from genome assembly GCF_963971535.1 of Notolepis coatsorum. NCBI lineage: Eukaryota > Metazoa > Chordata > Actinopteri > Aulopiformes > Paralepididae > Notolepis > Notolepis coatsorum. The sequence goes on along the minus strand of NC_140169.1, from coordinate 91,273,331 downwards.
AAGGCTCTACTGTATAAGGCTGTGCACCTACCTGTTGAAGGCTCTACTGTATAAGGCTGTGCACCTACCTGTTGAAGGCTCTACTGTATAAGGCTGTGCACCTAACTGTTGAAGGCTCTACTGTATAAGGCTGTGCACCTAACTGTTGAAGGCTCTACTGTATAAGGCTGTGCACCTACCTGTTGAAGGCTCTACTGTATAAGGCTGTGCACCTACCTGTTGAAGGCTCTACTACTGTATAAGGCTGTGCACCTACCTGTTGAAGGCTCTACTGTATAAGGCTGTGCACCTACCTGTTGAAGGCTCTACTGTATAAGGCTGTGCACCTAACTGTTGAAGGCTCTACTGTATAAGGCTGTGCACCTAACTGTTGAAGGCTCTACTGTATAAGGCTGTGCACCTACCTGCTGAAGGCTCTACTGTATAAGGCTGTGCACCTACCTGCTGAAGGCTCTACTGTATAAGGCTGTGCACCTACCTGCTGAAGGCTCTACTACTGTATAAGGCTGTGCACCTACCTGTTGAAGGCTCTACTGTATAAGGCTGTGCACCTACCTGCTGAAGGCTCTACTGTATAAGGCTGTGCACCTACCTGCTGAAGGCTCTACTGTATAAGGCTGTGCACCTACCTGCTGAAGGCTCTACTGTATAAGGCTGTGCACCTACCTGCTGAAGGCTCTACTACTGTATAAGGCTGTGCACCTACCTGCTGAAGGCTCTACTGTATAAGGCTGTGCACCTACCTGCTGAAGGCTCTACCGTACGAGGCTGTGCACCTACCTGTTGAAGGCTCTACCGTACGAGGCTGTGCACCTACCTGTTGAAGGCTCTACCGTACGAGGCTGTGCACCTACCTGTTGAAGGCTCTACTGTATAAGGCTGTGCACCTACCTGTTGAAGGCTCTACTGTATAAGGCTGTGCACCTACCTGTTGAAGGCTCTACTACTGTATAAGGCTGTGCACCTACCTGTTGAAGGCTCTACTGTATAAGGCTGTGCACCTACCTGTTGAAGGCTCTACTACTGTATAAGGCTGTGCACCTACCTGTTGAAGGCTCTACTACTGTATAAGGCATTGTAATACATTGAAAACAGACGCCTGCGGTCCTAAATATGCGCTAGGTGGACGCGGGCCCTAAGGCTGTGCACCTACCTGTTGAAGGCTCTACCGTACGAGGCTGTGCACCTACCTGTTGAAGGCTCTACCGTACGAGGCTGTGCACCTACCTTTGGAGTGTGGCCATCCTAGCGTCCATGCTCTCCTGCTTGCCGTGCAGATTTTGGACATTAACCAGGATCTTGGTCAGATCTTCCTGTCTGAGCTTACTCTCCTCTGGCCGGGTATTTGAAACCTGTAGCGCATGAAGGAGAATCGTTATGAATGCATTAGTACTAGGGCTGCAACTAACGATTACTTTGTTATCAATTAATCTGTTGATTATTTTATTGATTAGTCAATTAATCTATACGATTAATTTACCAAAAAAAAAATAATAATTGATCAAATGAGCAATTGAACATTTCTACTATACTTAGGTCACATGGGTAGTTGCCACTCTGACTTCTACTGAATACCCAGAGTAGGAGATGAGCCATGAAGTTTATTTATGTCTGTAAATGCTGTGTAGTGTGGATGCCTACTGTACACAGAGAGAGAGCGAGAGAGCTCTCCAGCCCCTCCCATTCCTCACTGTTGCAGCTGGAGTGGACGTAAATGTTTTAACTCGAGTCCAATGTGAGTGAAACGCACACTGTCGAGTCCTGGCTTTAGACAGAATAACTAACAGTGGTTTAAGTTATTTATATTTTCTTGAAATAAATAAATATCAACCCGGGTTTAAGGGATTAATTAAGAATTACGGTTCTCTTATGTGCACAATTCACCAAGAAGTGGTGCTGTCGATGGGATCTAGATCAGATTTGATTAATATGGTGCGAGACGATATGGGAACAAATCTACAGTAGCTTTTTCTTTTTTAACAGTGCACACAAAGTAGATTTCATTGAGCTTTAGACAGTTTGTACAGACGGGTATGAGGAAGAGCATGGATTGTGCTGAGGAAGGACTCTACCGATCAACATCATCATAGGTAAGTAAGAACTAGGGCTGAATATTTGATGAAAGAAAATGAAAGAAATTAAAAAGATAAATAGCCACAGTATGTATATATATATATATATATATATATATATATATATATGTAAATGACCCCTGGGCACCGTTACCTTTCTCTTGATGTTCTCCAGCAGGTCATCCTGGTCGTGTTTGAAGTAGGGGTGTTGGAATTCCACCGGCCCATCTTTCTCCTGCTTCACGATACCCGTGTCGACATGCATCACCTTACGAAAGCCATCTGTAGAGGAACAGGTAGGAAACAGAACTTTATGGAAGCCATCTGTAGAGGAACAGATAGGAAACAGAACTTTACTGAAGCCATCTGTAGAGGAACAGGTAGGAAACAGAACTTTACTGACCCCATCTGTAGAAGAACAGATAGGAAACAGAACTTTACTGACCCCATCTGTAGAAGAACAGATAGGAAACAGAACTTTACTGAAGCCATCTGTAGAAGAACAGATAGGAAACAGAACTTTACTGAAGCCATCTGTAGAGGAACAGATAGGAAACATAACTTTACTGAAGCCATCTGTAGAGGAACAGATAGGAAACAGAACTTTATGGAAGCCATCTGTAGAGGAACAGATAGGAAACAGAACTTTATGGAAGCCATCTGTAGAGGAACAGATAGGAAACAGAACTTTATGGAAGCCATCTGTAGAGGAACAGATAGGAAACAGAACTTTATGGAAGCCATCTGTAGAGGAACAGATAGGAAACAGAACACACCAACCAGAGTGGGAGAGGTAAATTTACTCTCAGTGCACCGCAATAGAGGCCTTTCACTGAATGTTTAGAATGCCCATTTGTCCTCCATGTTGGAAGAAACTGTTGTGATGTGCAAAACAACTATTGCTATAGTTGATATATATGAAATATATCAACAAAACTTTTATAATTTTATGTCTTATTACTGGATTGTGTAAACAGGTTACACTGGAACAATAATACCATGCTGTTCCAGTGTTTTGCCTACTCTACCACTGCACAGAAATTAGTCAATTTCTTTTGAAAGTCGTTGCCAATGGGTACAACAGGGTTTTCGTTGTCCGGTAATTAAATTTTTTTTACCGGGAAAATCTGTTGAAGTCCGACATATTTAAATCTCTCCTGTCATAATGTCCTGTGAAAATAATTCCCTCTAAGCACAACGGTCTTCATTAGATAAACCAATAGATACAAACATTGTGTAGGACAAAATAAATATGGGCTGTTTTAAATTGTGTGAATAGTTGTTGTGAGTACTCGCACTATGTTTCAATATAATCCGTTTTACCATTCATTCATTATAAACACAGACGTAAGGTGTCCACCACGCTCAGAACGTCAAATTCTATCAACACTTTTTTTTAAGCTCCGGCCAAAATGCGGAGGGGGATCCCAATGATATATCAATAAAAACGTACCGTCAGTTCATGTCCAAGGGATTATGTTCACGCGCACAGCAAGTATCACCAGTTCCTGGCATTTTTAACCAGTGGAGAAAGGTAAGAGAGATTTCCCTATCGTTTATCTTATATGAATTATTCAACCTACGTTAATAAAACATACCTGGTGATCAACTACAGTTTGCTGTGAACATTATGATATGTGTGTAGTGTTCTGATACGAGTATTGGTGAAGCGATGTCGAGATTCATTTGGGGTGTGACAGCTGCTGCAGCGCGACCTGTGGTTTGCTGATCAGAATGGTGGGCAGGAGCTGCAGCTGGATTAGCGTATCGCTGCGTTGGGAGGCGGAGATAGTCATTGGATTCGGCAAATCACGCAACGTTTAGATTTCAGTGAACCCCACACAATAATGTTGCCGTCTCTCTCTCTTTAGTCAGTAGTGCCACATTTCTCAGTTCAGCTTGATATAATTAATACAAATGTCCAATATAATGGAATTCGTTAGCTCATAAAACAGACTGCTGTTTAACACTTTGATTGCCAGCCGTGTTTTCCTTTTTACCCCCTTGAATGCCACAATCCGCTCCAATGTTAACGTTAATATCGCCTAATCTATGTTTTAAATTATGGCTATGTGTCTAATCTGCCCGTCGCTTATCAAAGACTCATTTTCCAGTCAACATTGTCAAAGCAGATTGTATTTTTATCGCTTCATTTCAGTTTGATAGCATTTTGAAAATCACTCGTTTTCGCGAGGAAAAAAAAACACATTCTATGATAATCGTCTTTTACTGGAATATTCCAGAACGTTGTCATTTGTCGGCCTATTTATGAATCGTTTTCAAATAAACGCTAGATGATCGATAGTATATGTGTGCGCACGCACGCTCGTGCCACGTGCTGATAATCGCTGCTCTTATTTCCCGATGGCTTTTACAGTCAAAACAGCTATATCACATATAGGAGAAACGCTTATATATCCGTGAAAACGAGTCTGATTATCCTAAGACTGATAACATAGATTCCTTACCTGAGGTCAGATGGTATCCAAATGGTTTATTCCAATTTCCGATCGCCATTCGAAAAAATCGATAATTGTATTGATCCACGGTGTGTACAGTAGAACACATATTCGCCGTGGCACCAAGGCTCCAGAATGAACTCTGGTAGACCCCGGTTACATCAGTGAGAAGTAAAATGTGGAGTCAGAAATCCGTTCTCCCATTCACTTTCATTGAGTCCAATCCAAAAGGGTGATTTACCATCTGGGGGGCGCTTTTTTCACATCTGAGCGCCGGCGGTGCCTGGATCTCCAACGGTAGGCTCGCTTGATGCATTATGATTTCAGAACGCTAATAATATTAAAAAAAAATAAACAAAAAAAAACTCGTGACGTGGCATTCAGCGGTCGGGGGGTAAACCCGAGAAAAGCCATGAGTGGCATACAAAGTGTTAACTGCCCACAAAAGGAAATTCGCCTATTTGATTTCAAGTCAGCAGCAGCACGTGAGTCTATCGACAGGACTTATTTTATTTGAAATATAATGTATACGCAAAAGTAGCCTAGTTTTAAGTTAAAATATTATAAATCTACATGCCTTGAGGATGTCATTCTTTATATAGCCTGCCTATCAATTGTTTTTAAGCTCAATAAACTCTGACCGGAATTTCTCCCATTTGTCCGGGAGATTGAAATCTTGCAGGACACGGAGACCGGCACCAATATTTTCTAACGGAAACCCTGGGGTACAAGCAGCCATGCTAGAAGAAAAGGAACAACACACACATTCTGTGCAAGGTCTGTATTCAGGAAAATGGTTTTCATTGACACTTTCTATTAATGTGTGTCTATAATGCATTAGGCTATAATCACACATTACAATTCAACCATAGCTAGGTTTAATGTCCTACAATGTCCCACACTTTAGAAACTTGGACTCATATTATATCATATGTAAGATATAAGATATATATATATTTAATGATTATAATTAGGGATGCTCGATATTGGCTTTTTTACCGATATTCCGATATTGTCCAACTCTTAATTTCCGATACCGATATCAACCGATATCAACCGATACCGATATATGCAGGGTTTCCCCGTCCAAAAAACTGAATAATTTCAGGTAACTAATCATTTCACTGGATATATATATATATAACAAATATTGTTATTGTTTTTTATTTTTTTTAAACCGATACCGATATTTTCCGATATCACATTTTACTGCCGATATCGGCCGATAATATCGGTCGGCCGATAATATCGGACATCCCTAATTATAATGTTCATACATGAATTCATTCAATTTGTATTTAATCATGAAGGATTTCGAAGGATCATTGAGAAATCAAAATTCGACCAAAAATAGCAATTAATAATAACACATTCTGCTGAAGAAGTGAAAAGGATGAATGTGTGGTTTTTTTTTTATTATTATTATTGTAGCAAAAGTATATACATAAATGTGATGCTGTTTCCAAATAATTTGATTGTCTCTATGGTTGTTTCGTTGCTCTCCTGCGGCTATTGATAATGAATTCAAACCCCAACTGAGGCACACTAAAGAAGGCCGGATGGCTGAAAGCGTTTTGTGCGTTATACAACTTGTGCATATAAAAATAAAAACAACGATTTTCCCAGAGTGCGGTCCCTATTCCATTTTTTGCAACTTAATTAATGTTGGACTACGCACCTGTCTGAGTGCAGTGGTTACCCCTTTTTCTACTTAAAACCCCAACCATATCCCATTAATTTCCTATGAGAGAGCCTGAAGCAAATGTTGCTGTCAAGCTTCTCCTACTCTGCCCGCTCAGACCGTGATTCAAACAGCGACGGCAACTAGTGGTCTGCAAGGGCCTTGAAATGAAGCCCGTACCCAGCCCGAGCCCGTGAACTTCAGGCCCTGCCCGAAAATAAGCCCGACTGTAAATAATATTTTAGGCCCTAGCCCGCGTGAAAACCCGATTTCTTTTTTATTATTTATTATTATTATTTTTTTTTTTTTTTTTTAAATATTCGAAACACGGTTTTATATGAACTTAATAAATAAACAAAAACGAAAATGTTCAATAGGTCTACCTAAATAACAGATAGTGAAAACGAAAGAAACATTAATATATATATTATAACATATAGCCAAAAATTCTTTTATTTTTTTGTTTTAAATATTCTAAACACTGTTTATATATTAACTTAATAAATAAACAAAAACGAAAATGTCCAATAGGTCTAACTAAATAACACATTATCATGCTGAAAACTAACAACCAGTATAGCCTTTTTTCGCAAATTCTATTTCCCAGCGCGAGTCAGCCTCGTAAAACTCGTAATTTGAAGGCTATATGGAATCTTCTTTGACACACACACACACACACACGACACAATAGCCTACTCAGTCACTGTACAAACAAACAGAAAACATAAATCAGATTTCGAGCAGAGCAACATTTATATAATGAAAGCGCAACAGAACAGGGCAGCAGCGACGTCACCCCAGACACCAGCAAATAATAATAATCAAACTCACCACTTCGCTGTGTTGATGTCAGCAAGGCGTTGAACAACGTTAACAACGTTAACATCCAAGAACAAATTAAAACATTCGCCAACTGGCTATATTCCAACTTCAACCTATGCCGCTTCGGTCTGGTTAATTTGTTCATCATCCACCTGAGCCGCACGCTCCCCTCGAGTTATCATCCACCTGAGCCGCGCGCTCCCCTCGAGTTATCATCCACCTGAGCCGCGCGCTCCCCTCGAGTTATCATCCACCTGAGCCGCGCGCTCCCCTCGAGTTATCATCCACCTGAGCCGCGCGCTCCCCTCGAGTTATCATCCACCTGAGCCGCGCGCTCCCCTCGAGTTATCCCTGCAGGCTGCGGAGGGAGACATCCAAATGTTTCCAAAAATGCAACTTTCCCTTATTTTATCTGTTAACCTATACATCTTGACTCCTCAGACACGAGGCTTTCACGCTCTGATGACAGCACTACGTTACGCGAAAATGAAACAGAAACTTAAGGTTAACCTATAACCCTATGAGTATAGCGAGCGCAAAAATAAATAAAATAAAAAAAAGACGCAATAAAAAAAAAAAATTTAAAGAGGGCACTGCCCGGCCCGGCCGAGCCCGAATTATTTATTTAAAAACAAAGCCCTACCCAGCCCGAACCCGTCGGGTCGGGTAGGGCCCCGTCGGGCTTGGGCAAGGTTGCAGTGCACTAACGGCAACCCATGCTGTTCTGTGAACATGATGCGCTCCAGAATCAGAATCCCTGTATTGCATCGCGACTGTACTTGATCCGCAGTATAAAGACCATTACTTTGATGTGGGGAAAAAGCAGCACACAACATTATGTTGTACGAGCACTCAGTCTCTTTTGCCCCGACGTATACACTCTGTGCTGCGCACCCCGTCTCCATCATCAACTGGCATTTCCATCATCATTTTACGCTGCTTTTTACCCACATCATGGTCTTAATACCGCGGATCAAGTACAGTCGCGATATTGGAGGACCAATCAAGGCCACTTTCCAGAGCTGGTATAGATGGCAGGTACTTGTCTACCCCATCCACAAGCAGTGACTAATTTATTTATTATCTATTTTCAGTTATTGTGCTTTTGTGGTATAATGTCTGGTGGAAAGGACAATGTTCAATAGATTAATACAACAACAAGTTGTATTAGTCAAATTTAGTCTTGTAATAACATTTTGTCATTGAAAAGCTTAAATCAAAAGGACGCAATGGTACAAATAAATGAAAAAAATGCCGGTATTCGTTTCGGTATTCGACGAAGTGTTTCCTTATTTTTGGTTTCGGCCAAGAATTTTCTTTCCGGTGCATCCTTAGTTGGGGGCACAGAAGCCAAACGCAGATTTGTAAGCCAATCATCAGAGCGAGTATGATAAGGTCTAGAGTTCCAGTCCAGTAATGAAGTGATGTAGGGTGGAAGATCATCAATAATGGCTTCATTTTTTTTTCAATCAATTGCCTGATTGCCTGTCATTATAAAATGTTAATGTTATGATATCTGGTCAGTCTGAAAATTATTTATAACATTATGAGTAGTGCTGTTAACACTTTGACTGCCGGGACACGTCTTTAGACGTCTTTGCTGGCCATGCTAAAGTTGCCGGGGGACGCTGTACAGCGTCCTTATATCAATATTTCAAAAATCTGCGATCGGATTCATAATGTCCCTCCGCTGGCCTGAGATCCACCAGCAGGACCCACTGAGCTCTCTGGCGGTTCAGGAGCGCCATCTGGTGGCCGATCGGCGCAATCGCCACACAGGATCTTGAATAGAGGTTGTCATGACGACCGTAGTACTTCCGGGCGCTCGCTATGGTTCATGGGACTCTGGCTCGTCACGCTACACGGTGATCGATTGGCAATAACTCGATAAACAACATGATTTGGACGTATATACCATTATACAAGCTGGAGATGGACCGGGTAAAAATATATCCCATAATTATAAAATTTCTACTCGACGATGATCGCCCAACGGCGCGCGGAGACTGGGGTGAGTTTTAGCGTGTAACGTTACCGTCTTAGATACTAACTGCTATTATCAACATTTGACCCACATTAGATGATTGGTATAACGCTGCCCACGGAATTATAAACGCCCCCTCGCCCATCCGGTCAACATCAGATGACGTGTAGTAACTTCTAGAAGTACGTCTAGTTGGAATTTTTTATATCGCGCTGATTGCCATCAAACTGTATTTCATCATCAATATAATGCACACGTTCTGGAGAAAGCTGCAGAAAGAGATGAAAACATACTTATACATTAGACCATACTTTACTATGAATATGTGAATGAAAAAGTTTAACGTTGCTACACAATGAACAATACATATAGGACTTTGAATGGGCCCTAATAATGGCAATGTAGCAATAGAATTTAAAAAGTTATAGCCCTGCAAAGAAGGGGACTTTCTCCATAGACAAATAGCGCTGGCAATCTATGGTATATCATTCATTTAACCCAAGGCAACCAAAGTGTTAAGGCTGGGTATCGGCACACATTTTCTGATTACATTTCAATTGACTTGGTTACTATTCAATTGAATTTGATTCAATCCAATATTGACAATCTCAGCATGAGGCAAACTTCAGAATGTTACCTTTCAAAAGAGACCAGACTCATGTCTGTGCTTTAAGTATAAAGTATAATAAATCGCAAATTACTTTGGGTACGCAATAGTCAAAAAAGGGTGCATAAGTGGTTAAAGCACATTAAAATCCATTGTGGTGGTGTAGAGCGAAAATGATGACAATTTTGATGTCCATTTATTTATGTATAAATGTCATGAGTGCTATTAATTTATTTCCTATTTGCCTGGCCCTAATAAATAGACAGAGTCGGAGAGAGAAAGAGTGGGATGGAGAGAGAGAGAGAGAAGACATGAAAGAAGAGACATAGAAAGACAGACAGACAGACAGACAGACAGACAGACAGACAGACAGACAGACAGACAGACAGACAGACATACAGACAGACAGACAGACAGACAGACAGACAGACAGACAGACAGACAGACAGATGGACGTACACATGTTGAGCTGTCTGACGAAGCTGGCCATGTTGTTGTGCTTGTAGAACTTGGGGAGGATCTCCTTGGCAAAGCGCTGCTCATCCAGAACCAGGAAGCTGTGGCCTTCCTGGAAAACAATACCAAAAGGGGTTAAAAAAAACATGACAACCAGGGGCTAGTCTCACATTGCCAGACCTACTGTATCTCTAGGGCCTGTCCTGATTGTCATTTTGTGGTCTTTTTATAATTTAAATTTTTTACGTCAACCGTTCCAATCCCTAATAGATACCAATTTCCTCTGTGGTTCGTATCCGCTTCCATTCATTTGTGCTAAGCTAGGATAGCTTGCAGCCGGATAGCTTTCCACTGAACGCACAGAGAGGACAATTGTATCTATCTTCTTGTCTGACTCTGGAGAAGACAGTACATTTCCCATAATGTTCGTGTTCCTTTAAGTTATTTATTATACTGGTGTAGGCAAACAAAGCATTTGGAAAGGTAGTTTTGACATTGATTTCCATAGCAGCGATTGAAGCTTCAAAGCTTGGAAGCATTCAGGTCAGCCCTACGCATCTCTACACCACATTCTGCAGTGTGCCATCGGCGCGGCACCGGAGACACGTCAGGCGGTTATCATGGCACACTAGGGCTGGGAGGTGTACCGAATATGAAGGTACACCATCATGGAATCATGCAACGGTATTGGTTTTTACTATACCGCCGTCCACGATATATATACATATTGTAATATATATATATTTTTTTTTAAGTTCATAAAAATAAAGATTCATTGCAGTAGTATTTAAAAGGTTAAAGAAAATATAGCACCATGACAATTGTATTACAAGATAAAAAAAAAAAAAAAAAAACATGTAATTTGGACCAGGGTTAAAAAAAATAAAAATAAAAATCAAGGGCTTTTTTTGCCCGCCTTAATTGATTTTCGGGGGCTTTTTTTGTATTTCGGGGGCACAACATTTTTATAATGAAAATTAACATAAAGATTATAAAACATTGGAAACTTTTTTTTACAGTCTTCGTCCCTATGTTTGATAACGTAATGTTAATGTCTCCATATATAGGGCTCTACGCTAACCTTTTTCCCAAGGAGCACATGTGCTCCTAAATAAAATGTTAATAAATAAAATCTAAATACAAATTTAGGAGCACACAGAAATTTAGGAGCAGAGTGACAATTGTTCAAGTAACACACACACACACGATGTGTGACATGGCTTGGTTTCATGTTTTGAGGTACCTTCAATTATCTGTAAATAATACATACATACTCTATCTAAATAGATTAAATATGATTGTCCCTGAGGGCAAGTTGTGTTGTTGTCAGATCGATCAATGAAATACGTTGCTCGCTCAGCGCTGTGGAATGAAGGAAATACGCATCGGGATCATTTGGATGTTATTCTTTGGAGTTGTGTTACAAATGGAACGGTCTTTCCCCGCCGAACACAAGTTACTTAACGTTACACAGGTCGCGCTATGCAGATGCTTAGCTTGCTAACGTTAAGATAGCAGTGTAACTTTTTTTGATCCACTTTTTCTCCCATTTTCTATATTTTCTCCAATTTCGTGTCATCCAATTCAACCCTCACCTGTCACTGATTTTTCCGGTTCGCGCACACACACATATTATTAGGGGCAAATACGGGGGAAATGCTCGCACTGTAGAGCATATATATAATTATATATATAATTAGTAAACTGTCAGGGGCTTTTATTGCCCCCCTTAACTGATTTTCGAGGGCATTTGGTCAATTTTCGAGGGCATTTTGCCCCAAGCCCCCGTTAATTTCGAACCCTGATTTGGACTGGAAAACTAACTGTCACATACCATTATACTGTCAAAACTCTGTGATATGATATTTTGGTCATATCGCCTAAGGCCTAACAAAAATAATAGTTGGTTTCAGGTTGGTTGTCAGTTTGGCCATGGGTAGGTAGGGAATTTATTTTATTTTATTTTTTTATTTTATTCTTTCCCATGGCGACTATGGATAGGGAATTTCTTTATTTAATTAAAATGTTCACAACAACATGGATGCATGTACTCTGCCAGCATGTTTAATATCCATAATACTAAATGTTTGACTAAGATTTCTATGAAACTTTATTCTTTAAAAAAAAAAAAAAAAAAAAAAAATCGAATTTTTTTTGTAATTTTTTTTTAAAAAAAAATTAAAAACTCATAAAATATATTGGGTCGCACCTAAATCGGCAGGGTCGGTCGGCAACCTGAAACCAACTATTATTTTTGTTAGGCCTAACCATGATTAGAAAATGGAATACAGCAAAAGGCAATACAGCAAGAGTATTTTGTGCAAGCAAGAAAGCACCTCCAATATGAGTATTTGCTTAAACCCTCCTGTGCAGCACAGGTGACATTATAATCTGAGTGTAATGTTAACGTTGTTGTAACGTTAACGGTGACATTGCTACCAGAGCTGCGTTGCTCATGGGACGGGGTTGCACATCGTGCAACCAAGCTTTTGTGAGCAGAAGCGCGTGCGCTCAAGAACGCACTGCACTCGACTCGTCGTGTGTAGGGATGCCCCCCGGACCCCGGTTTTAAACGGGAACCGGTACTATATTAGAAAATACCGGAGTATTTATAAGCTCTGACGTCCTCGGTACTGCTATCGATACTCTAGAGAAATTATTATTATTATTATTATTATTATTATTTAAAAGTTGCGAACGATCCTCTCTCTGTCTCTGCACGAGAAGCGAGCCGCAGCCAGCGAGTCAATTATTACACACACTCCTCGCGAGTCGCTCGCTAGTGCTACACATAGACATACGGGCAGGGCCGCCTCAGGGGGTGTGCGAGCAGTGCGGTCGCACAGGGCCTCGCGGGAAGGGGGGCCTCGCAAAAAAAAAAAAAAAAAAAAAAAAAAAAATTATTAATTTTTTTTATTTTTATTTTTTTTTTGCGAGGCCCCCCTTCCCGCGAGGCCCCTTTTCATCACAGACCTAAAGTCTAGTTTTGCTTATATGCTTATATATTTCACATTAGACACGTTTGTAGAATGACTTGTTCCTGGGTCTGCACCTGGGTCACTATTGGAGCTCTGGTGCTCTGCAGCAGGCATTGGTTTCAATGAGGGGAGGGGTTACAGGTAAGCGTCTGACTATTCCGCGCGTGCAGCATTGGAGTTTATGCCAGCCACGGTGAAGAGGACATCGTTCGGCAGATGGACTGAAGATGAAAGTTGTTGCATGTTAGACAGTTCAGTCAGGCTAGCCATCCCGGCTAAAGACAGGGACAGCTAGTTAGCTTTAGCTACGTTATAATATTGAGTGCTAACGTGTGGTTCAGTCGGGATAGCCATGATGATGTCGGCTAGTAGCTAGCTTAGCTAACGGCTAACTAGCGTTAGCTAACCTATCCAGAGGAGCGAGGCGAGGCGAGTGGATGTCTTTTCAAAAGAAGGAGAATTGATTGATTGATTGAAAAGTTTATTAACAGATTGCAGAATGGGTACAGTACAGTACAGCTCAATACATACAATTGTTAAGGGGATGCAGACCAGAGAAAGACTTTCGACTTGTTTACATCAGGGTCCCCCATTTTCAATTCATCATAACATATATGACATACATGACATACAGATAGACAGTACTGCTACATCTATACATTTATGACATATCAGATTTGCAAATACAGTACTGTTTGTGATACAAAAGTGTCCAGAAAAGGAGTGTATATACATTTGGCATAGAAACTGTACATTGGAGGAGGTTGGTTGGGTGGGGTGGGGTTGGGTGGGTTGGGTGAGGGCTGTACATTGGAGGTGGGGGGGGGGGGGGGGGGTTGGGAAGGGGACACACACATTTTACACTGTACATTGGAATATTGACAAAGCCTTACTTGGTCATTTACTGTACAACTAGGTTAGGACATTTGTAGGGGCCAGTTTCGAATTGCAGTCTCACGTAGGTGTTTTTTGAGAGTGTTTTTGAAGAAGAGAACTTGTGAGCAGATAAATCTGTTAGGCAGCAATACGCCGAAAGGTGTCCAGTCTGCCGGAAAGTACTCGAAGAAGAAGAAGAAGAAGAAGAAGAAGAAATTACAACGTGGGCCAAGTCTCCTTCCAACTTTACCATTGGCGCCGGCCGCGCCGCATTCATTGATACTGCGTTATGGTGAGTCAACCTATGATTATATACCCGCCGTGGACCTGTCCTGACCTATCTATCTTTCTCTCTCTCTGGAGCCAAACTGGTCGACTAGCTAATATATAGTACTACTAGTAGCTAACTGTGTGTGCCTGGTGAGAGCACCTGGCTGTATGTAGACAGTAGCCGCATAGCTTGTTAGCTGTTAGCTAACGCAGAAGCAAGCTATGCGGCTACTACATGCAGCCAGGTGCCTGATTGAGCTAACTGTTAGCCAGTTAGCTGTTTAGCGTCAGCTGGGAACGTTCGTTTGATGCTATCAGTTAGCCTTGAGAATAGCAGGCCCTGGCACTCTGACTACGACATCATCTTTGACAGAAGATGTAGTCGGGCCTGCACCATGACAAGGCTCTGGCCATAGCTTTGTCCCGACAGCGAGAGGCCTTTCGTCAACGTGGAGACCTGTGTTGCGGCCTTTCGCCCTGCGTACCTCGTGCAGGTAAAATGTCATGACATTACCCCACTCTTCCTTCCTTCCCCTCCCGAATGTTTTGTTAATAACGATGTTTTTTTCCAGGCAAAACATATGCTACTTCACAACATTTGGAGATACGACATGTGCTGTGTGTGAATGGTCGTTTGTGTAGCTTGGGTAGCGTTGGGCCGTTGGCCAAAGCTGTGTGTCACGTGGCCTGGTGTCACAGTACCTGGCTAGCCTATTTAGCTGATGTCGGCCATTGGCTCCTTGCTGCTTTGGTTTCTCTGGTATAGACGCTCTTCTTGTTGGATTTAAGTGTTGATCTTTGTCCTTTTGAATCTCTCATACATGCTATAGTCTCTCTCTAACACACACACACACATGACAAACACACATGTTCTCTCTCTCTCTCTCTCTTTCTAACACACACAGTCTGCCTATGGCGGCCTTTCTCGATGGCTAGGCTGTGCTCAAGGATCTTCAGTCACAGTGCTCAGGTATTCTGCCACTGTGTACTCTCTGTTTAGGGCCAAATAGCATTTCAATTTCTTTCCAATGTGTCTCTCTCTCTCTCTCTCTGTACACTGTATATTGACTGTAGAACGGGAGCTCTCTCTCGCTCTCTCTTTTGCTATATGTTGACTGTATCATGCCCCGCCTCGGGCAGCGCTATTATTTAAGAATATGTTGACTGTATAAAAAAAAAAAAAAAAAGAAATATATATATATATATATATATATAATTTTTTTTTCTTTTTTTTTACCTTTGGGGGGGGGGGCTCGCGTTAAATCTCGCACAGGGCCTCGCATTTCTCCCAGGCGGCCCTGCATACGGGTACTACATACGGGTACTCCTTAATGAAAGTGCTCCCCGACGCCCCGTGCTATAGCGCGCTGCACACAGACAGCAGCTCTGCATGCACTGAGTCGTGATCATGGCGGATAGAGCGAAGCGTTCTAAAGTATGGATATACTTTACAAGGGTCAATGCCGACAATGCACGTTGCCACATGTGCAAGAAATCATTTGCCAGTAAGGGTGGCAATACGAGCAAATCAATTTATCAAAACATCTGTTGGCAAAACATGATATTAGTGTGCAGAAATGCGCGTATTCGACTGCCTTGCGCGCAGTGTTCCATCTGCATACTGCAGCCGTAACCCAAGATACGGAGTTGCCTAGGCTAATAACGAATTATTACAAATAGGCTAATAAACAAAACAATTGTTTAGCTACAAATACTACAATCTAAACTTTTTATAGATCGTCAAGCTGAGGCGTCAGCCACTATGTCCCAGCCCAGTGAGCCCAGGGCCACCACACATCCTCCCTCTACCTCCCTCCACCACCCAAAGTCCTTTCTCCCTAGCAGCTAGAGGAAGGATGACAGAGGATAGGGTGAACGAGTGTCACAGTTCTGTTAGCCTTTTGCATGTGTTGTTTATTATAAAAAGTCTATAATTCAGACTGAGTCAGACACATTTAAAACATTGTTGCTGCTGTTGCTGAAGAAATTATATTAATTTATTATATTTATTTATAAAGTTATATAAAAGAACATTGCTGCTGCTGTTGCTGAAGAAATTATATTTATTTATAATACTTATTTATAAAGTTGTATTTATAAATAATAAAGCAATGTTGATTCTGTTCTTAATTAATTGTCTTTTTTTCTTGCAAAAAAATAACCAAAAAGAACCGATAAGAGTATCGATAAAGTACCGAACCGTTAAGCAGTATCGATAAGAGTAGTAGTATCGATAAAATCCTAACGATACCCATCCCTAGTCGTGTGTACCTGGCTACCTTGCATAAGCATAACAATAGCGCATGGAATGCAACCCATTTCATGGTAGGGCTGGGCGATAAAACGATAATGATAACTATCGCGATAAATTATTTCCTCGAAATAAACATGAAACGTGGTCGCAAAGTTTCGATATATCGATTTCGAGCACACGCGCACTAACACGCGCACTAACAACCAATCAGTGAAGGAGATGGCGACAGCGAAGGAGACCCGCAGTGCACCTCTGGGTAGTAAACAAGGCTGGCTAGGATCATTAGCTTTCACGCCGCTATTTTATAGTTTACGCGCCGAGTGGGTGTGTGCCGTGAATTCTGAGGGTAACGGTTAGAGTAGTGTGGGGTATGCTGCGCCGCGGTGGATGTCGTTGCAATGTATTGGGGCGGAACGAAGTATTTTAGGGTGATAGTTAGTACATTGGAAACAAGGCTGGCTAGGATCATTAGCTTGCATGCCGCTATTTTATAGTTTACGTGCGGAGTGGGTCTGTGGCGTGAATTCTGAGGTAACGGTTAGAGTAGTGTGGGGTATGCGGTGGACGTTGTTGTAATGTATTGGGGCGGAACGGAGTATTTTAGGGTGATAGTTAGTACATTGACGTGGGATACACCGCTTGCTCTGGCTAACTGTGTTAGTTCCATTCTTATAATGCATATGATCCAGTGGCGGTAGGTTGCCCCCTGGTGGAATATAATAATCTATGCACTGGGCCGTGTTTACTGCGTAGAAGAACGGCGGCGGGCATAAGAAGTTAATTAAACTTGACAGAAATTATATCGATGATAATTATCGATATCGAGTGATATGAAAATAATTTTATTATTTTATCGCGATAACGTTTTTGGCCATATCGCCCAGCCCCATTTCATGGTATTCACATTCACAGGTTTGGTGTGAACGGTGCTCTGCCTGAGTCAGACATCGTTCACACCAAACCTGAGGGGGAGGGGGCAGGGAGCTCTGTGTCTATTCCATCCTATTCTATCCAGCCACTACACTACAGTAAAATACTTATGCACAAAAGTCATTCCATGCAGCACTGCAGAATGTGAAAGGGGATTCAGCGCCATGAATCAAATTATCACCAATAATTTTCAAGTAAACACAAGTTGTTTGATTATTTTAAGTTTGCTTTTGTGTTTGTGTGTAAAACTAAATGAGGGCATGCGGCCCTCACCAACGCTCCATGCGGCCCCAGGCCAATATAAAAAAAAAAGATAAAAAAAGAAAGAAAATTATAATATTTTAATTTTTAAATAGTCGACTATGGCTCCTTTCGATCGATTAGTCGACTATTCGACTAATAGGGGTCAGCCCTAGTGTGGACATATTCAACGCTGTTGAAAGTGCCGTGCAGCAATATGGGGGGTTTGATAAACTGTCCGCTGTTGTTACCGATGGAGCACCCGCAATGAAAGGAAAACACACAGGATTCGCCGGGCTTCTAAGGCAGAGTGGCGTTGAGTGTCCAATGCTGCACTGAATTATACATCAGGTAAGTTCGCTAACATAATTTCCATCTATTGTGGGTCACTAATAATCAGGGGTGCAGTAGTCCTGCCACGCGGTGCCACGCCGTCCCAGCACTTTTCTGAGCAGAAGTACGCGCACGGATGTGTACGCGCGTGCACGCAAAAATGAAACGTTATTTCATCTGATGCAGATCGCATGCACAAACATTGAAGTTGACATTCCTTCTATTGTGCGCCAACAGGAGAGACCACAAGTGTCTCATTAAAGACAACCATTATTGACCCACTGTGGGGGAGGGTGAATGTCATGCCACTTTGATAAAGGGTCAATGGGAGGCATGTAGAATTGCACAAAAAGGAATTCATTATTCTGATGAGTATTGCACTTGGCTACTTGTTTACTTTTGTAGTGTTCAGATAACACTGAAATGCATGTTATGGATATGAAGCACTCAGGAATGTTTTGTTTAGTAGCAGGATAAAAGTTTATACATTTAACAAAATCATTTATTATTGCACTTTTGATTTAATGTTGTAGTGAAATGCAGCAGGAATGTTGAGCAGTGGGCTTTAAATTCATACATTTATTTTAATAGAAGCCTTAATTATAATTTGTCCTTTTTGTATATATTTGGGTTACACAGCACTTTCAAATTCAGCTGTATTTATAAATTCATAAAGTTGAAATTAAGCATTACTAAATGCGTTTGAAATGGAATAAAAACAAAGTTACAACAAATTATAATAGTTTATATGCCTTATTTATCACATCTGTGACTATTATGGGCTATTTGAGTGATGGGGTACTACTGGCGGGACTGCCAATAAACAATACGGCCCCCCAGATTGAGTGTGGAAATTTAGTGGCTCTCACCATATAAAAAGTTGCCCAAAGATGTTTCAAAATAACTGGAGAAACTCGCCTCCTCCCTCTCAACACGAGCCGAAACTACCGCGTGGGCTTGAGAGGAGGGGCGGAGAGCACCGCTGTGAAGGGCGGGTGTGTTACATTTAAAACACAAGACAAAATGAGAGCAACACAACATGCAGCACAATCAGGGACCGAAACTAAAGCCCGCCGCCCGCCAGGGGCGCTCAGTTTTTACCTTTGGCGCTTGACACTTAGAGGGCTGCCCGCCGTGTGGCGTGTAATCAATCAAGTTCATAACGATACTTATTTTGAAAATCTGTGCGGGTCTCATTTCCGCCCCAAGCGCATCTCCAGTCATAATATCGATGGCTCCGGCAGTTAGCAACAATTAGGTTCGTATGATACTTTTGAAAGAAAACGTGGCAACGACTCATATCCGCCCAGCCCTGCAGCGGGATACTATTGGCTAAGGGCTTCTGCTCGCAGTGCTCGTGTCAACACAGGCAGTCTGCTCTAGTCTAGAAGAGCGGACCTCCATGAGCTACCGTTACTGTTTAAACAATGACCCAGTCAACTATTCACTTTTAGTTTAATACATGACGAGGCATTGTCTAACGGTATCTAGCTGGCTAGCTACTGATAGCTGCTGATATCAACAAATGCTCCAGCAATAGTCGACTCGAGTGCATAATACCTCCGTTCCCTCGTTAGCTAGCACGTTAGCTAGCTCACGTTAGATCTGTCTGTCCCAGTAAACTAAATTGTCTTAACGTTATCTACCGGGCTAGCAGTAGCTACAGATAGCTCCTGATATCAATGTCTTATAACATTGATTGAATGCGTATTCTAGCTGAGGGCATGTTGAATGTGATTTGACAAAAGAACCGTAACGTTATACCAATACTATTGGCAATAGGGTCCAGCTGCATCGCCGGAGAATCCTTGCATGCTGAATGTAGGGTCTAGCTGAATATAGGGTCTGGCTGCAGGGCCGAAGAATCCTTGCTGGAGCTGGAGGCTACTCAAGTATACACACAGACAGTGGAGCTGTTTGCAGATAGCGAGCATTTTGACTTATTGCGTGGTGGCGATGTCTCGCAGATAATACAACTACAAGTATGATTATATAATATATATTTTATTTAATCAAAAATAATTTGGCAGGTAAGAAATATGCTTGGCGGGTAGATTCTTCCCATCTACCCGCCACTGGCCGGTGAGTCAAAAAGTTAATTTCGCTCCCTGAGCACAATAATGTTTTCTTGAGGATTATCTTGTTTTCATGATCGTGGGAAGCCAAAATCGAAATTCGATTAATCTAGCAGCCCTACTACTTGGGTTTCAGGCCGATACTGAAAGTTTCTATGTTTTGTTGAATTATAAGAGGGTGGGTAATGGCTCCAATGTTCTCCTGTAAGAAGTTCAGCACTGGGAGACGACATTAAGTTAAGCACTGGGAGACGACACTAAGTTAAGCACTGGGATATACCATTAAGTTCAGCACTGGTAGACGACACTAAGTTAAGCACTGAGATATACCATTAAGTTCAGCACTGGGAGACGACATTAAGTTAAGCACTGAGATATACCATTAAGTTCAGCACTGGGATATGACACTAAGTTAAGCACTGGTAGATACAATTCAGTTCAGCACTGGTAGATGACACTAAGTTAAGCACTGGTAGATGACACTAAGTTAAGCACTGGGAGATACCATTCAGTTTATCACTGGGAGATGACACTAAGTTAAACACTGGGAGATGATACTAAGTTAAGCACTGGGAGATGACACTAGAGCTGCCGCGGTATTGATGTTTTCCTTACCGCACACATTTGCAAAATATTTCCTACCGCCGCGGTAATAACCGCACACACACACAAAAAAAAGTTTGAATGCATTTTTTTTGTAGTCTACTCTTTATATAGCATATAGCCTGCCTCTAGTCTAAATGTCTATCTTTAGAGGATGACTTTGCAGCATGAATATTGTTTGGGATTCGGCATGCACGCATTCGTTATTAAAAGTGAAACACGGATTCGAAGTCTCCCCTCGGTGTCGCGCCCGCCGGTTACCCCCCCGACCCTTTCTTCTTCTTCTTATTATAACGTTACTACTTATGATTACAAAGGCATTCGATTTGTGGCATTAACGTTAGTATAGTTACACGTTCGTATTTACCGGACCACATAGCAAGGCAAGCGTTACTCAATTAATATCTAAGTTCCTTTCTTTGCTCAGAGCGTGCCGAGTTGTACCCATTCTGCGGTCTGTTAATAAAGTTTTCAATCAGACAAGTGTATAGAACGAAGGGCTTTTATTATAACATTTCGTTGCAGTAAAATCATTATGCCTCGTTCCCTGAGGAGCGACGGCGTCGGTAATCCACTCCGTTCTCCGGTGGGAGCTAACGTACTATTAGCCGTGTTGTGATGGCTGAGATTCAGGAAGTAAAAGCACTGCAAGATGCTCCAAGCATGTGACGCGTATCTCTTCTGACCAATCAGTGGTCTGCAGTGTTTCATGTGACTTTTCTGGTACCCAATAGGGTCGCTTGGAATCTCGACAGAGAAGTAGGGTATATCTGCAGAGCCGCAAGCCCAACGAGAGCGTAATAATAATAATAATATAATAAAAAACAGCGGTGATGCCGGTATTCAGCCCAACGCTGCGGTGGGCATGATGTAACAGCGATACCGCGGTAATACCGATACCGCGGCAGCTCTAGATGACACTAAGTTAAACACTGGGAGATGACACTAAGTTAAACACTGGGAGATGATACTAAGTTCAGCACTGGTAGACGACACTAAGTTAAGCACTGAGATATACCATTAAGTTCAGCACTGGGATATGACACTAAGTTAAGCACTGGGAGATACCATTCAGTTCAGCACTGGGAGATTACACTAAGGTAAGCACTGGTAGATGACACTAAGTTAAGCACTGGTAGATACAATTCAGTTCAGCACTGGTAGATGACACTAAGTTAAGCACTGGGAGATGACACTAAGTTAAACACTGGGAGATGACACTAAGTTAAGCACTGGGAGATGACATTAAGTTAAGCACTGGGAGACAACACTAAGTTAAGCACTGGAAGATGACACTAAGTTAAGCACTGGTAGATGACACTAAGTTAAGCACTGGGAGATACCATTCAGTTCAGCACTGGGAGATGACACTAAGTTAAGCACTGGGAGATGACACTAAGTTAAGCACTGGGAGATGACACTACGTTAAGCACTGGAAGCTGACACTAAGTTAAGCACTGGTAGATGACACTAAGTTAAGCACTGGGAGATACCATTCAGTTCAGATGACACTAAGTTAAGCACTGGGAGATGACACTAAGTTAAGCACTGGGAGATACCATTAAGTTAAACACTGGGAGATGACACTAAGTTAAGCACTGGGAGATGACACTAAGTTAAGCACTGGGAGATTACACTAAATTAAGCACTGGGAGATGACACTAAGTTAAGCACTGGGAGATACTAGGGGTGCACCGATATATCGGTCGGGTATCGGTATCGGCCGATAAGTGCCTTGTTAACTGCTATCGGCCGATAAGCTCAAATGTGCCGATAGCAGTCGCCGATAAATAACCCATCAATTTGTGTAGCGTCAAAAGGCAAAAAAAAAAAGTTCACTCGCGACCTACCTGCACAACGCCCGCCGTCCCCCACACACACACAAGCTACTGCATCAAAGTAACTACTTATGATTAACAAGGCATTCGTTTCGTGGCATTAACGTTATATAGTTAGTAGGCCTGGGCGGTATAATTTTTTTCATACCGTTATACCTTGATGACCTAATACCCCGGTGTACGGTATATGACGGTATGACTTTCATTTTCATCAGCGGGGGGGGGGGGGGGGCAACCCGTGTTACCAAGTAAACAAATCGTGGAGATGGCCAGTTAGCCCGCAGCATCCGAGTGCTACTATCATTAGCTCTCAGAATGGTAGCCACTAGCCAGAAGCCCGCAGCATCCTAGTACTACTAACGTAAACTCTCAGAATGGTAGCCAGGAGCCCCGCAGCACCCTAGTACTAGTAACGTTAGTATTGTGTATTCAAAAACGCACCGGACTGCGACGTAACGTTTTACCGTTTATTTGCTTGCTCCACCAGTCCACAACAACACACACTCTCGTTACCACACCGCTTTACGGTATTTCACAGCACTGTCGCAACATTACCGTAAAGCGTGACCACCGTTGTGATACACATACACAACAGTTAGCTCTCAGAACAGCCAGTTAGCCCGCAGCAACGGTAAGCGTGTCTCGGCTCTCATTTAATTTCCAGTGAAGCGGGGTTTCCCCTCCTCCTCCTGTGTGTAGACAACCAGCTCTGCGGCTCGCTCCACTAGTGAGGACTGGTCTCGCCCTCTGCTGGCGCGTGTGTGCAGTAGGGGTGGACGGTATGGTCTAAAATTTATATCACGGTATAATTTGAAGCATAGACGGTAACGGTATATATCACGGTATCAGTGTTTCTGTTAGAATAATTTTTTTGCCTGATAGGCAGGCTATATAAAGAATGACATCCTCAAGGCATGTAGATTTATAATATTTTAACTTAAAACTAGGCTGCTTTTGCGTATAAAGTCATTATATTCCATATAAAATAAGTCCCGAGTCGAGACTCCTGCTCCCATTGCAAACAGCGGGGCTGGATTTTGCTAGAAGCATATGTAGCTGCAGAGCCGCAGAGCCAGGGGCTCTTTCAGGTCATTCATTTCAGCCATTGGCAATTCAGCCGTTGGGTGGGGGGGCGCTGTTTGACGGGCCTGTGACCAGACCTGAAAGAGCCCCTGGCTCTGCGGCTCTGCAGCTGCATGCTATTCGCAAATCCACTGCTGCACGCCGTCCTCCCGGCTCCCGCTGCTGCCGTCATTATCATAACACTACACACATATCGTAATGTTTACAGCAAACTGTAGTTGATCACCAGGTATGTTTTATTAACGTAGAATAATTCATATAAGAAAAACGATAGGGAAATATCTTACCTTTCTCCACTGGTTAAAAATGCCAGGAACTGAAATTGAAACTTGCTGTGCGCCGCGGTGATATGCGTTTATTATGAAATGACAATTGCGTGTTGACACGCCCACTGCGCGAAGCCTCCTAAATAACTTTTTCCAGTTTGCACATATCTATTATCTATGACTAATTCTATCTATTTTTAGGGGCAAATGCGATTGAAATAGTCACGCTGTGGTTACATGACGTCATTGCTATTTTAGAGCTGCTCTACCGGTTAAACGGTATAGTCAAAATCCATACCGTAGAGCAAATTAATACCGTTTATACCGTATACCGTTTATACCGTCCACCCCTAGTGTGCAGTGCACTACAACCAACCACTGTTAAAACTCCGTTTCACTGTAATATAAACTGAAACGGATCTGTGATTTTGACGGTATTGGTTTTCAATACCGTCGGGATTTCTAAATACCCTGGTATACCGCAATACCGTCATACCGCCCAAGCCTAATAGTTAGTGTTACACGGACAATAACATGATCAGCATATTATTATTACCCATAGCAGCAAGGCATTACTCCGAGTCCGTTCATAGCTCAGTTCCATTCCGTTGCTCATTCCGTACCCAACTACCCACTACTAGTTAGTTAGCACCATCCAGGCATCAACGTGAGCTCCCGGTACGGTAGCTAGTTAGTTAGCACCATCCAGGAATCAACGTGAGCTCCCGGTACGGTAGCTAGTTAGTTAGCACCATCCAGGCATCAACGTGAGCTCCCGGTACGGTAGCTAGTTAGTTAGCACCATCCAGGCATCAACGTGAGCTCCCGGTACGGTAGCTAGTTAGTTAGCACCATCCAGGCATCAACGTGAGCTCCCGGTACGGTAGCTAGTTAGTTAATAACGTTATATAGTTAGTGTTACACGTTCAATATAACATCAGCATATTATATATCCGAACACAGCAAGTAAGCAAGGCCAGTTCCATTCCGTTGCTCATTCCGTACCAAACTACCCATTCTGCAATCTGTTAATAAAGTTTTCAACCAGACAAATGTATAGAAAGGCTTTGTTTTAGGGATGCCCCGATCGATCGGCCACCGATCGTTATCGGCCGATACTCAGTATAAATATGCAATCTGTGAATTCCGATAATTAGTCATATTCGCCGATAGCGGAAACCGATCAAGCGAAGCTCTCACTCGCTGTCTGTCTCAGACACACACAACCTGCAAACTGCCGCTGCTCCTCCTCCCTAGCCCCGCCCGCCCCCGTGTAGAGTTTGTAAACAAAGAGGTGCGGCTCCTCTGCTCGAGTCTGTAGTGCACTGCATTCGACCTGCGCTAACGTTAGCTACCTAGCTATCGTTACTGTTTAAACAAAATTACCCAGTCAACTATTCACGTTTAGTAGGCATTGTCTAACGGTATTTAGCCGGCTAGCTACCGATAGCTCCTGATATCAACAAATGATCCAGAAAGTCTAGTAGTTCATGTTCATACCTCAGTTAGCTTGCGTTAGCTGACGTTCGTTTACTGTTCAAAACGAAATGTCCCATTGAACTAAAGTTCTGTCTTAACGTCATCTAGCCGGCTAGCAGTAGCTACAGATAGCTCTTGATATCAATGTCTTATAACATTGATTTAATGCATATTCGAGCTGAGGGCTTGCTGAATGTGAAATGACCAAAGCACTTAACGTTACCAATGGGGTCCCGCTGCAGCACAGGAGAATCCTTTTTGGAGCTGGGCTACTAGAGTACACACAGACAGTGGAGCTGTTTGCAGATAGTGAGCATTTTGACTTGTTGCGTGGTGGCGATGTCTCGCAGTCGCAGATAATACAAGTACAAGTCTAATTATATAATATATATATTTTATAAAAAAAAAAAAAAAAAAAAAACGTTTTATATAAAATAATTTTTAATTTCTTTTTAATCAAAAACAATCGGTATCGGATCGGTATCGGCCGATATGGCTCACGACGATCGGTGATCGGTATCGGTGGCAAAAAACGTGATCGGGGCATCCCTACTTTGTTTTATTATAACATTTGTTGCAGTAAAATCATTATGTCTCATTTGGTCATGCTGTGGAGCGCTGGTCGGCGGGCCGGGCAGCTAAGGTATTAGCTACGTTAAGTTTGTTGTGATGTGCTCTCGAGTTAGTCGCAAGCAGATCAATGGCGGCATGCCCGAAAGTAGAAAATGAATAAACGCTTGCCGATTGGTGGTAAGAACAGCAGGAGGTGGGTGCTAGCGGTGTGGCGTAATTGGCCGAATCGACTGTCAATCAAAATGGTTCCATTGCATTGGTTGAAAGCTCTGGTTGAGAGAATAGTATCCCGCTGCAGGCCGCCAGAATGGTTCCATTGCATTGGTTGAAAGCTCTGGTTGAGAAAATAGTATCCCTCTGCAGGCCGCCAGACGATACTGGGAGAGAGATAGTGATACCATAAACATATTTCTTGATGTTTCCTTTTTTTAAGTAAGTAAAGAGGCCTACAAATACAAACATACACATACAAACAAGCCCGCCGTCCCCCACACACACACACACAAGCTACTGCATCACAGTTACTACTTATGATTAACAAGGCATTCGTTTTGTGGCATTAACGTCATATAGTTAGTGTTACACGGACAATAACATCAGCATATTATTATTACCCATAGCAGCAAGGCATTACTCCGAGTCCGTTCATAGCTCAGTTCCATTCCGTTGCTCATTCCGTACCCAACTACCCACTACTAGTTAGTTAGCACCATCCAGGCATCAACATGAGCTCCCGGTACGGTAGCTAGTGAGTTAGCACCATCCAAGCATCAATGTGAGCTCCCGGTACGGTAGCTAGTTAGTTAGCACCATCCAGGCATCAACGTGAGCTCCCGGTACGGTAGCTAGTTAGCACCATCCAGGCATCAATGTGAGCTCCCGGTACGGTAGCTAGTTAGTTAGCACCATCCAGGCATCAACGTGAGCTCCCGGTACGGTAGCTAGTTAGTTAGCACCATCCAGGCATCAACGTGAGCTCCCGGTACGGTAGCTAGTTAGTTAGCACCATCCAGGCATCAACGTGAGCTCCCGGTACGGTAGCTAGTTAGTTAATAACGTTATATAGTTAGTGTTACACGTTCAATATAACATCAGCATATTATTTACCCGAACACAGCAAGTAAGCAAGGCATTATTCCGTTCATAGCTCCGTTGCTCATTCCGTACCAAACTACCCATTCTGCAATCTGTTAATAAAGTTTTCAACCAGACAAATGTATAGAAAGGCTTTGTTTTATTATAACATTTGTTGCAGTAAAATCATTGCGTCTCGTTTGGCCATCCTGTGGAGCGCGCTGGTCGGCGGGCACTGCCGGGCAGCTAACGTATTAGCTTGTTGTGGTTCTGAGTTTGACTCGCATTCTGAGTTCTCGCAAGCAGATCAATGGCGACATGCCCCCGAAGTAGAAAATGAATAAACGCTTGCCGATTGGTGGTAAGAACAGCAGGAGGTGGGTGCTAGCGGTGTGGCGTAATTGGCCGAATCGACTGTCAATCAAAATGGTTCCATTGCATTGGTTGAAAGCTCTGGTTGAGAAAATAGTATCCATCTGCAGGCCGCCAGACGATACTGGGAGAGAGATAGTGATACCATAAACATATTTCTTGATGTTTCCTTTTTTTAAGTAAGTAAAGAGGCCTACAAATACAAACATACACATACAAATATACAGTAGTTTCATAAAAAATTTTTTTTTTTTTTTTTTTTTTTTTTTTTTACAAATACTTATATACAAATATCGGTATCGGTATCGGTATCGGCCGATAGTGTTAGTTGAACAATCGGTATCGGTATCGGTGGCCAATTTTCATATCGGTGCATCCCTAACTATGAGTGACGCACAAACAGCTGTTTCCGCGTGCTACACGCGTACAGTACAGTGTGCGTACAGTACAGCTCAATACATACAATTGTTAAGGGGATGCAGACCAGAGAAAGACTTTCGTCTTGTTTACATCAGGGTCCCCCATTTTCAATTCATCATAATAAGCGTGACTTTATATGTGCGCTAAAGTTAGCGTTTAAAGTAGGGATGCCCCGATCATGTTTTTTGCCACCGATACCGATCACCGATCGTCGTGAGCCATATCGGCCGATACCGATACCGATCGTTTTTGATTAAAAGAAATTAAATTTTATTTTATATAATTTTTTTTTAATAAAATATATATATTATATAATTAGACTTGTACTTGTATTATCTGCGAGACATCGCCACCACGCAACAAGCTCCACTGTCTGTGTGTACTCTAGTAGCCTCCAGCTACAGCCAGGATTCTCCGGAGCTGCAGCTGGACCTATACTGAGTAGCCTCGAGCTACGGCCAGGATTCTCCGGCGCTGCACCTGGACCCTATTGGTATAACGTTACTTAACTGTGCTCAGCAAGCCCTCAGCTCGAATACGCATCGAATCAGTGTTATAAGACATTGATATCAGGAGCTATCTGTAGCTACTGCTAGCCGGATATATAACGTTAATACAACGCCTCAGTGAATTATTTAGTTCAATGGGACATTTCGTTTTTAACAGTGAACTAACTTGCGCTAACGTGAGCTAACAGCTAACAGCTAACAGGTATCATACCTACCTCAGCGTTTCCGTTAGCCGGTAATTACCGGTATTTGTCCGGCAAAATCTCTTGAAGTCCGACATATTTAATTTCTCCGGTCTTAATGTCCGGTGAAAATAATTCCCTGAGTCTAAGCACAATTTGATTATTTGAATTGTATTAAAATAGGCTAAAATTAAATAGCCTATGCGATGAACGAAACGATCATTACATTTGTTTCCTCGTTGCTTCTAATAATGACAACGACGTTGTCAGCGAGAGCTTTAAAAACGTAGGTCTCGGTTCGCTTCATCGGACCAAACGCGAACCAAATATAGGAAGTGATTATTATTACCACTGCTCGCAGCACTCACTGCAAAACAAGCACACTGCATCTAATCTCTCTATCTATCTATCTATCTATCTCTCTATCTATCTATCTATCTATGTCTGTGCATCTTGGGAAGAAGGAAGAAAAAACGCGGCTTATTATTATTACCGAGGCGCGCGGCTTATTATATTATTAAAACGGCTACTTGTGGGCACTCATAAAAACACCGTGGTCAGGTCTACAAGTTGTTTAGCGAGAGGATGTTGGTAATGTGCTTCAATAGAACAATGGATCAATGCCATGTCAAAACTCGGCTCCGCTGATCTGGGCTCCGCAGTACACACACAGACACACACACACGCGCGCGCGCACACACAGGATCGCAGCCACACACACATTTCCACTGTCCAATAGACAAGCGCCCTTTTCGACCGCGTGACATTGAGGTGGAGAGAGTAGTCACGCAAACCACGATAATGTTGCAGTCTCTCTGCTTTCTCAGTTCTTCGCTTGATATAATTAATACAAATGTCCAATATAACGGAATTCGTTAGCTCATAAAAATGTGATTATAACAGACTGCTGTTTAATGTCGGACCGACTGCCACATACGCGGTCTATTTTATTTCAAGTCAGCAGCAGCACGGAGACGGAGTATCGAGGGACTTATTTTATTTGGAATATATTAATGACTGTATACGCAAAAGTAGCCTAGTTTTAAGTAATAATATTATAAATCTACATGCCTTGAGGATGACATTCTTTATATAGCCTGGCTGCCTATCAATTGTTTTAAAGCTCAATAAACTATGACCGGAATTAATCTCATTTGTCCGGTAGTTGAAATCTTGCAGGTCACGGAGACCGGCAACAATTTTTTCTAACGGAAACCCTGACCTACCTACTATACTTGCTAGAGCGTTTGTTGATGTCAGGAGCTATCGGTAGCTGGCCGGCTAGATACCGTTCGGTTAGACAATGCCTCATCATGTATTAAACTAAAAGTGAATAGTTGACTGGGTCATTTTGTAACGGTAGCTAAGCTAACAACAGCTAGCCGACACGCCGTCCTCCCGTGTCTCACTAGACTAGACCTGTGTTTACATGCGTGCGGGAGGGGCTGGACACGAGAGCAGACGCCGCACCACCGGTGTCTGAGACAGAACTCAGCGACAGCGATCGGGTTTGACGATCGGTGAAAATAAAACATTATCACCGATCACCGATCGCATATTTATACTGAATATCGGCCGATAACGATCGGTGGCCGATCGATCGGGGCATCCCTAGTTTAAAGTGCTTAGAAATGCCGGTAAATGCCGGTTCATTCATGCTTTGAGGCACGCTTCCTGACAGGATTTTATAATATTGTATTTTATAATATTGTAGCTTGACAACACTCAGCTGAGAGTCAAGAAACGATGCGCTCAGCAGTCGCCTTATGCAGCATCACTTTTCACATCAAAACAAAAGTAGAACTGTAATGTGGAGTGGACTTAAACATATTTACAATTAGCATTTTATAAAGTAGAACTGTAATGTTTACTTTCTCAGTCAGTGCCAAGTGCAGCATCCCTTTTCACATCAAAACAAAAGTAGAACTGGAATGTGGACTCTCATATTATGTCACAGTGTGTGTAAATGTGCCCTGTGGATTATACGCCCCCCCCAAGTAAAATATTTAAACAACCATTAAGCAGTGTTGGGCAAGTTACTCAGGAAGTATAGGAGTTGCAGAAAGCAGGATGAGAGAGCGTAGATTTCAGTGTGTATCATTTAATCATTTAACATTTGAAAGGCATACACACATTGGGGGATATCTTCGATTGGTCTCCGGCAGCGTAGCCTATATTTCTATCACCAGCTGCTGCGGTCTACAGCTAAATGAAATTCATGCCACGACACTGCCTAAAATTTCTATCACCAGCTGCTGCGGTCTACAGCTAAATGCAATTCATGCCACGAAACTGCCTAAAATATATTATATACAATATATCGTTTTCTATATAATTGTATCAACAGATAGTAGGTAGTGCACACATGCACTGCATGGCACAATATAGGGCAAATGTCTCTAGCCGAGAGGGGCTGCCGATTTGGGGGGGATATATTCGTTCAGGTGTGGCTGGTGATGTGAGACGCGCGGCCGCTTGTGTGCACCTCTCGAGGCGGGCAGCGTCAGCGCGAGGGACCCCCCCCCCCCCCCCAGCATCTCTCTCCCAGACCCGTCAATAGGTCACCCTAACCCCGCTACATTTCTACCCAATGTCAGGGTATTTTATAACGTTAGCGTTTCGCCATTTCCTGACCAATATGCGTCAATTTTCTTCTTCTAATGAGCTGCTTGAAACGCTGGGATATTATGTATAAAATGTAGAAATTAATATGAATGGCCTCCTTCCCTCAGAGCAAGCCCGCACATAAAGTCACACGGAAACAGCTGTTCCTGGAGGCAGTACTGTGATACGCATTTGCATTTCAGCGTCCTGCTACGCTCATAGCGAGGGGGGCGTACTAGCATAGGTCAGTGGCCAATCAGAGCGCAAAACGGGAACCCGGAAACACGAACGTGTTGGTAAAAGCATAGACGCGTCCAGGTAGGCCTACATAGATTAATGGGTCATATTATTTGGATCAGATACAGGTTTTTAGTTTGGAGGGGGGGGGGGGGTCTAGTTGTTGACCATGTTTCCTTGACAACAATCAGGATATTTAGCACCCCCAGGACATCACCATGGCAGCGCTGGGACCAGGATTCTATTGATCAAGCGACACACTTTAGAACGCTTGTCACAGTTCTGCACCGGCAACCAAACCTTGAACTTTGGGGTCAGAGGTGACCAGATTCTGTCACACTTCCTGCCCCAACGCGTGTATATTTTCCCTAACGGAGTTGCACTTCCGCGTTCAGTTTGCGCAATCTGATTGGCCACTGACGTTTTTTTCAGCGCCAATCGCGTTACTCCTAACAAACTGGTTAAGCTTGGTGACTCTTTCGAAGTCGCTCTCTTTCGAAGTTGGTTAACACTTTGCCGCCCAAGCACGAGTTAACTCGTGTTTCGATTCCGCCCGTTGAGGACTGGATTGGACATTGTTGTAACACGCAAGTGATCGATCAGTGAAAATGGCTACTTGAACGCACACTGTATTGCTAATCAATAATACTGATCGGCGTCCCCCGCCGCCCCATTTCATCCATAGATGCTCTGTAATAGTCCAGATGCTACGCAGTTTGTTTGATTTCATTTGTATATATACAACAGAAATGGCGTTTGATATAACGTGACTAGCCTTTAGCCTCATATCTAGCTCCCCAGAAAAAAGACGAGGCGAAAACTGCGATAAACCTTATATTCACGGCGCTATAAAATGACAACCAACCGATGGATTTTTATTTTCTTTAAGCCATTATGAAGGCACGGTTTATGCACTCAAGTGACAATGAGAATGGACAGATAGCAATACTATAAAGTATATATATAGCTGTTAGAAAGTACATCGGTTTGTTGACAAAGCTTGGTCCTCTGGACTATAAATCGCCGCGGGACTCTGGTCGCCAAAGGTTAGGGTTAGTTGGTTAAGGTTAGGGTTAAGGTTAGTTGGTTAAGGTAACAGCCTGCTGGCGCGATTGTTAGGAGTAACGCGATTGGCGCTGAAAAAAAACATCAGTGGCCAATCAGATGGCGCAAACCGAACGCGGAGGTGCAACTCTGTTAGGGATGTAGGGTACATTGGGATCAACTGGAGCTACAGTATTCATGGTTTGGGCATTGACACTTTGTTGAAGTGAAAAGACATCTTGTTGGAATAGGCCAGGGATTCCAAGAGGGGGCGAAGGGCCATGGGGAGTGAACTAGCACAGAATTAGATTCCAAGCTCACTAAATATGGACTATTGCCATAATGAAGTATATTAGAACTACGTTGGTTTGAGTAACTCCTCACAAAACCAATCGGTCAAATTTTATAGGAAATAAATTATTAGGAGGCAGTGGTTCATTTGAGTTGTTTTGCCTTCATTCGGGTAAGATTATACTGTTTATCGCTTCACAAAGTGACACAGATACATGGCGTTTAGCAGCAAGCAGTTTCGATTGATTGATTGAAAACTTTATTAACAGATTGCAGAATGGGTACAGTACAACTCAATACATACAACTGTTAAGGGGATGCAGACCAGAGAAATACTTTCGTCTTGTTTACATCAGGGTCCCCCATTTTCAATTCATCATAACATATATGACACACATGACATACAGATACAGACCAGTACTGCTACATCTATACATTTATGACATACCAGATTTGCAGTACTGTTTGTGATACAAAAAGTGTCCAGAAAAGAGTGTATACATTTGACGTAGAAACTGTACATTGGAGAAGGTTGGGTAGGTGGGGTGGGGTATGTAAACAATGAGCACAAATGGCTAACTAGCTCGTGTGTATAGCCCTAACGTGTTAGCTAAAACTAACGTTGATAGTGGCGTTAGCATGCATGGCTGGCTGAGTGGCTATGCTGCTAACTAGCTCTGTATCTATAAGGTGTGTATCAGCGTGTGTCGAACTTTAGTCAGCCAGCTAAGCTAACTTGATTAGCCGACTAGTAATAACGCCAGTAACTGGCACGCTGCTTACTAACGCGGCCGGGCAGTTTTATTTGTCGTAACGTTCCGTACAGTAGTTACCTGACTCCAGCAAATGAATTCATTTGTATCTGCATCCTCGACAAGCGTCCAGAGTTTGGTCAGAAAAGCGGGGATGTTGGAGTTATTTTTCATGTCGTAGAAAATAATGAGTCTCTGACCGAGGACTTTATTCTAAATGCGCACTGACGATGTTTGGTGTCGTCTTCTTCTGTGGTGGGCGGGCGGGGCGGGGGAGGGGGGGGGGGGGGGGCAGAGAGAGAGAGAGAGACACCGTTACATTATTACAACTTCCTCCCCCATATTTTCTTTTCTTTATGTATTTGTATTCGTTAACTTTTCGTAATTCATTTTGAAAATGTTTATATTGCATGATGATATATTTACTACGTGTTGTTTGTATCCTTTAAAATATGTTACGTGACGTGTAGTCTTTATCCGAATGAATGAATGAATGAATGAATGAATGAATGATGAATGAATGAATGAATGAATGAATGAATGAATGAATGAATGAATGAATGAATGAATGAATGAATGAATGAATGAATGAATGAAAACTTTATTTAACAGATTGCAGAATGGGTACAATACAGTACGACTCAATACATACAATTGTTAAGGGGATGCAGACCAGAGAAAGACTTTCGTCTTGTTTACATCAGGGTACCCCATTTTAAATTCATAGTGACATTTATGACAACATACATGACATCATGCCATTTATGGCATAGGGACATACATGACATACAGGTATACTGTTACATTTGTGATATATATGATATGCAAATATACAGTTGTTACCCATAGATCCTGACAGAGAGTATACATATGATGGGGAGGAGACTGTACATTAGGAGGGGGTGGGTGGGAGGGAGAGAAATATACATACGGTGGGTGTCATATACGGAAGTATATAAGAGATGCAGGGGAGTTCTAAGGCACGCGCATTGATCTGGAGTTATATATATGGTAGGGTGACCATATTTTGATTTCCAAAAAAGAGGACATAGCGTGGAATAAACTCGCCGAAACGGTAAAGTGTGCCACGGGCACGCCGTGATTCGTTAACTTTTCGTAATTCATTTTGAAAATGTTTATATTGCATGATGATATATTTACTACGTGTTGTTTGTATCCTTTAAAATATGTTACGTGACGTGTAGTCAGTGATGTACCTGAACGCGTTCAATGAACGATCGTTCATGAACGCGTTCGTATTTTGGGCGAACGTGAACTGAACGTACTGATTATCCGCTAAATGAACGTTATTGAGAACGCGTTCATTATCAGCGCTGTATAACGGCGTTCAAACGTGCGTTCATTCTCAGCACTATTATAACGGCGTTCAAAGGTGTGCCAGATTTCATATGCATTTCAGGCTACAAAAGTATGCGGAAAACCACCCGATCTGGCAACGCGCCTGTCACCCCCTGGCTACGTCATCAGACTCCTCCTCACAACAACAGTGGAACCGCGGAATCTGCGAGCAGAAGCCGAGAGCTACAGCAGCAGGTCGAGAGCAGCACTCGCTCAGAGTCAGACTCTACGACGTCGGCGTATGAGCATTTAAAAGAGTTTAACGTTAAAGTCAGTACTGACTCAGACGGAAAAAATGTAACGTTTGTCTGTAAACTTTGTCCACCCGGTTTGAAGAAGCAAGTCCGTATATCGACAGCAAACCTTAAAGTTTAAACGGCACATTGAGAATAAGCAAACGACCTGTTTTTGTTTTCATAATAAAGACAATTCAAGCAACGTTTTTCCTCATGTTTTTGAAAATATACTGTAGAGATGAAAGCTGCAGCTGCTACTAGTGTGGACTGAATGGGCGACAGCAAAGCGTTATGGAAATGCATTGATTGATTGATGAAAACTTTATTAACAGACAATTGTTAAGAGGATGCAGACCAGAGAAAGACTTTCGTCTTGTTTACATCAGGATCCCCCATTTTCAATTCATCAGGACATATATGACAAATGAAAAATGCAAATGCCAGTATTCCGATTGCTGTCTGTGGTTCAATAATTTTTACAAATAATAGCACGCAGCCAGCAACGTATTGGAAAAATAACTATACATTTTTTTTTAAAGAACTATAAACTATAAATTAGTTCTTTTTTGAAACCATGAACTTTAGTTAACATTTTTGAATTATGAACTATGAACTGAACTAGTTCATTTTAAAAATTGTGAACTGTGAACTGAACTAGTTCATGTAGAAAGTGAACTTTCCCAACACTGCGTGTAGTCTTTATCCGAATGAATGAATGAATGAATGAATGATGAATGAATGAATGAATGAATGAATGAATGAATGAATGAATGAATGAATGAATGAATGAATGAAAACTTTATTTAACAGATTGCAGAATGGGTACAATACAGTACGGCTCAATACATACAATTGTTAAGGGGATGCAGACCAGAGAAAGACTTTCGTCTTGTTTACATCAGGGTACCCCATTTTAAATTCATAGTGACATTTATGACAACATACATGACATCATGCCATTTATGGCATAGGGACATACATGACATACAGGTATACTGTTACATTTGTGATATATATGATATGCAAATATACAGTTGTTACCCATAGATCCTGACAGAGAGTATACATATGATGGGGAGGAGACTGTACATTAGGAGGGGGTGGGTGGGAGGGAGAGAAATATACATACGGTGGGTGTCATATACGGAAGTATATAAGAGATGCAGGGGAGTTCTAAGGCACGCGCATTGATCTGGAGTTATATATATGGTAGGGTGACCATATTTTGATTTCCAAAAAAGAGGACATAGCGTGGAATAAACTCGCCGAAACGGTAAAGTGTGCCACGGGCACGCCGTGATTCCGATCCGCGTGAAAATATTCACGGCCATAGAGGAGACCGTGGGACACCTTTTTGCAACCGAATATGTGTCTCGAATTTGCTCCCACGCGGCGCGCAAAATCGCGCAAGTCTTGTTTACATCAGGGTCCCCCATTTTCAATTCATCATAAATGTACAGTTCCCTCCCCCTTGTATATATTTACTGTATGTCACAAATGTAACAGTATTGCTTTGAGGTCTTTCTCTGGTCTGCATGCCCTTAACAATTGTGTGTATTGAGCTGTACTGTACCCATTCTGCAATCTGTTAATAAAGTTTTCAATCAATCAATCAATCAATCAATCCCGCAGTGCAATACTCCAATTCAGCCATTGGGTGGGACGGTCACGTGACCCAAATCAGCCAATGGAAGCGAGGGTCCTTAAAGTGTGGGTCCTTAAAGTGTTGCGGTCCTGAGAGTGTTGATGCTCTCGTCCTGCAGCTGGATACTATTGCCTCACAGCGCGGCCGTCAGCGCGCGGCCCAGAGGGCGCCGCTGGCTCTGCGGCTCTGCAGCTGCATGCTTCTCCGGGAGTCCGGTTGGATAATGCCATGTAAAAAGTCGCATGCCTGACATATTGGCATGTAACTCGAGAACCGAGGCACGGATTTTGGCGATCCAGATGGCATTCGAACGGCAACGAATAGCGCTTTAATTCGGTAATTTATATGTTCGGCGAAAAATGCAGCCCCGAGCCTTCAGATGCTCGCAAAGGGCCGTGAAACTGAAACTGAAACTGAAAAACAGTGAAACCCTGGACATTTCGATGAATTAATAAACCCCCCCCCCCGGACACCCCGGACAGGGCGTGAAAAGAGGACATGTCCGGGCAAAAGAGGACGTTTGGTGAATGAATGAATGAATGAATGAAAACTTTATTTAACAGATTGCAGAATGGGTACAATACAGTACGGCTCAATACATACAATTGTTAAGGGGATGCAGACCTGAGAAAGACGTTTGTCTTGTTTCCATCAGGGTCCCCCATTTTCAATTCATATAGACATTTATGACATACACAACATACATGACATTTATGGCATAGGGACATATAGGTATTTAGTACTGATACATTTGTGACATAACGGTATTCAAATATACAGTACTGTTACCCCTAGATCCTGACAGAGTATATACATATGATGGGGAGGGGACTGTACATTAGGAGGGGGTGGGTGGGTGGGAGGGAAATATACATACGGCGGGGAGGGAATATATACATGCGGTGGTGAGGAGACTGTCTATTAGGAGGTGGTGGGGGTTTTGGGCATTTACGGTGGCCAGTTTCGAATTGCAGCCTCCCGTAGGTGCTCTTTAAGAGCGGTTTTGAATGTGGGCAGGGATTCACATTCCTTTACAGCTTTGGGTAGGGCGTTCCACATTGTTGTGGCATAATTGCGAAACGTGTTTAGTCCCTTGTTTGAGCCGAATCTGGGTTTAACATGATTTGTTGAGCTTCCTCTGGTGTAGTGGTTGTGGTATTCACTGACCTTTGGGAAGTATTTTGACATGTACATGGGCACCCCGGTCATATAGTGTATCTTGTAGACCAGGCCCATTGCAAGTTGCTGTACTCTGTCGTCTACTCTAAGCCATCCTAGGTTGGCAAAGTGGGCAGGGGTGAGGTGGGTTCTGGGGTTCAGGTCAAGTAGTAGTCTGACCAGTTTGTTTTGTGATGTTTGTAATTTTGTTTTAAGCGCCTTTGAGGTGCTTTGGTACCATGAGGTGCACGCATAGTCATAGTACCCTTGAATGAGTGCTCCTGCCAGAGTCTTCAGGGTATTCTTGTTTACCAGAGAGGAGATCCGGTACAAGAATCTAGTTCGTTGGTTGACTTTTTTTATTACATTGGATGCCATTTTGTCACAGGAAAGATTTGCCTCTAGGATGGAACCCAGGTAGGTAATTTCGTCTTTCCTTGTGACAATATTGTCACCCACTGTAACTGAGAAGCCGTCGGTCTTGCTGAGTTTGTTATTTGAACCGAAGAGAATGGACTCTGTTGTGCCCATGTGTAATGATAGTTTGTTATCAGCGAGCCATATGCAGATTTTGCCTAGTATCAGCCTAATATATGGTTACACGGAACGTGAAGGAGTCTGTCTGTTACTACATACTGATGTTGTCAATAAACGAGCTTGCACCAAGTCATAGCCTCCAGACGATCATTCTACATGGTGTCAGAAGCAAAGTAGACAAAATGGCAACATTTCAACCGCCGGCGAGTTTTCCTTTCAACAAACCAGGAGAATGGCCCGAATGGAAGCAGCGATTTGTGAGATTCAGAACGGCTACCAAGTTGGATAAGGAAGAGGGTGCCGTGCAGGTTAGCAGTCTGATATATGCTATGGGAAACGAGTCGGAGAATATATTCCATTCGTTTGAATTTGAAGAAGTAGCACATCAAAATGACTTTGGAAGAGTGCTAGTGAAGTTCGATGACTACTTTGTACCGCGACGGAACGTCATACACGAACGGGCATGTTTCCATTAACGGGTACAGAGAGCAGGAGAAAAAGTAGAGACTTTTATTAGGGCTTTGTATGAACTGGCTGTGCATTGTGATTTCGGCACAAGCAAGGATGAGAACATCCGTGACAGAATCGTCGTTGGAGTCCTCGACAAAGAAGTCTCCCGTAAGTTGCAGATGACGAGAGATCTGACACTCGCGCTGACCATAGAGACTGTCAGGCAGTCTGAAGAGGTTGCCGCGCAGATCAGCATGCAAGGAGAGACAGCCGGAGGCGGGGCGAAACACGAGGTGACTCACAACAAGCGCTACAAAGGAAATGGCCGCCAGGGTAAGCCACAAGGGGGCGACAGAGGACAATGTAGACAATGTGGGAGATCGTGGCACAGTAGAGATGAGAACTGTCCAGCTAAAAAGTCCACATGTAATACCTGCGACAAAGTAGGGCACTGGAGTAAAGTGTGTAGAAATAGGAAAGCAGTATGTGAGGTCAGAGAACAAAAAGAAGTGCAGCAACAACAGCAGGACTCTGGGTCAGAAGATGGGTACTACATGGGGGAAGTGAGTAAAGCAGGTGGGTCGCCAAAGAGGTGGGCCGTCAAGGTGTTGATGGGCTCCACACCGGTCGAGTTTAAAATCGACACTGGGGCGGATGTGAGCATCATTCGCGAGGAGACCTACCACTCACTCATGCCAAACAGACCGCTGGAGCCTGCGGAAATACCACTGGACAGCCCAGGGGGCGAGCTGCATTGCATAGGACAGATCCAGAGCACTGTGACCTACAAGGGTAAGACACACCCACTCACAGCTTATGTCATCCGGGGGCCTACAGTAAACAACCTACTCAGCAGGCCAATGTCAGTGAAAATGAATTTAGTGAGAAGAGTGGAGGAAACGGTGAGCAGCAGCGGGAAAAATGAACATTTGCAGGCAGGCATGGGACATTACAAACTGAACCAGTAAGAATACTGCTGAAAGATGGCGCCCAGCCGTACGCGGTATACACAGCGCGACGTGTACCTCTCCCTATGCTGCAGAAGGTCAAGGAGGAGCTCCAAAGGATGGAGAGGAATGGCATCATTGAGAAGGTGACACAGCCTACCGATTGGTGTGCACCCATGGTGCCGGTCCTGAAGAGCACAGGCAAAGCCCGCATCTGTGTGGATCTCAAGAGGCTGAACGAGGCTGTTAAAAGAGAACAGTACACCCTGCCCACTACCGACGAGATCACAGCAAAGCTAAGCGGGGCCACAGTCTTCACATCACTCGATGCCGCCAGTGGATTCTTCCAAATCCCGTTGCACCCAGACAGCTGTAAGCTCACCACCTTCATCACGCCGTTTGGCAGGTTCAACTTCAAGCGAGTGCCATTTGGGATCACAAGCGCGCCGGAAATCTTCCAGAGGAAGATGATGGAGACCCTGGACGGGTTAGAGGGCGTCGAGATCTTCATGGACGACATTCTCGTCTATGGGGCCACAGAAAAAGAGCATGACAGTTGCCTGGAGAAGGTGATGCAGCGCATAGAGACGGCTGGCCTGAAGCTGAATAGAGAAAAGTGCTCCATCAAGCAGAGTCAGCTACGGTTTCTCGGGCACATCATCGACCAGTCCGGGATCCGGCCTGACCCAGCAAAAGTGGAGGCTATCCGGCAGCTGACGCCGCCAACAGATGTGCAGGAGCTGAGGAGGGTGCTGGGAATGGTGAATTATCTCGGCAGGTACGTCCCAGACAGGGGAGGAAACTAACTTTTTGGCTTACCAGCCAACTGGGGAGGAGACTGTACATTAGGAGGGGGTGGGTGGGAGGGAGAGAAATATACATACGGTGGGTGTCATATACGGAAGTATATAAGAGATGCAGGGGAGTTCTAAGGCACGCGCATTGATCTGGAGTTATATATATGGTAGGGTGACCATATTTTGATTTCCAAAAAAGAGGACATAGCGTGGAATAAACTCGCCGAAACGGTAAAGTGTGCCACGGGCACGCCGTGATTCCGATCCGCGTGAAAATATTCACGGCCATAGAGGAGACCGTGGGACACCTTTTTGCAACCGAATATGTGTCTCGAATTTGCTCCCACGCGGCGCGCAAAATCGCGCAAGTCTTGTTTACATCAGGGTCCCCCATTTTCAATTCATCATAAATGTACAGTTCCCTCCCCCTTGTATATATTTACTGTATGTCACAAATGTAACAGTATTGCTTTGAGGTCTTTCTCTGGTCTGCATGCCCTTAACAATTGTGTGTATTGAGCTGTACTGTACCCATTCTGCAATCTGTTAATAAAGTTTTCAATCAATCAATCAATCAATCAATCCCGCAGTGCAATACTCCAATTCAGCCATTGGGTGGGACGGTCACGTGACCCAAATCAGCCAATGGAAGCGAGGGTCCTTAAAGTGTGGGTCCTTAAAGTGTTGCGGTCCTGAGAGTGTTGATGCTCTCGTCCTGCAGCTGGATACTATTGCCTCACAGCGCGGCCGTCAGCGCGCGGCCCAAAGGGCGCCGCTGGCTCTGCGGCTCTGCAGCTGCATGCTTCTCCGGGAGTCCGGTTGGATAATGCCATGTAAAAAGTCGCATGCCTGACATATTGGCATGTAACTCGAGAACCGAGGCACGGATTTTGGCGATCCAGATGGCATTCGAACGGCAACGAATAGCGCTTTAATTCGGTAATTTATATGTTCGGCGAAAAATGCAGCCCCGAGCCTTCAGATGCTCGCAAAGGGCCGTGAAACTGAAACTGAAACTGAAAAACAGTGAAACCCTGGACATTTCGATGAATTAATAAACCCCCCCCCCGGACACCCCGGACAGGGCGTGAAAAGAGGACATGTCCGGGCAAAAGAGGACGTTTGGTGAATGAATGAATGAATGAATGAAAACTTTATTTAACAGATTGCAGAATGGGTACAATACAGTACGGCTCAATACATACAATTGTTAAGGGGATGCAGACCTGAGAAAGACGTTTGTCTTGTTTCCATCAGGGTCCCCCATTTTCAATTCATATAGACATTTATGACATACACAACATACATGACATTTATGGCATAGGGACATATAGGTATTTAGTACTGAT
Source organism: Notolepis coatsorum (assembly GCF_963971535.1). Classification (NCBI taxonomy): domain Eukaryota; kingdom Metazoa; phylum Chordata; class Actinopteri; order Aulopiformes; family Paralepididae; genus Notolepis; species Notolepis coatsorum. Next base: position 91,231,489 of record NC_140169.1, on the reverse strand, counting down.
ACATTTGTGACATAACGGTATTCAAATATACAGTACTGTTACCCCTAGATCCTGACAGAGTATATACATATGATGGGGAGGGGACTGTACATTAGGAGGGGGTGGGTGGGTGGGAGGGAAATATACATACGGCGGGGAGGGAATATATACATGCGGTGGTGAGGAGACTGTCTATTAGGAGGTGGTGGGGGTTTTGGGCATTTACGGTGGCCAGTTTCGAATTGCAGCCTCCCGTAGGTGCTCTTTAAGAGCGGTTTTGAATGTGGGCAGGGATTCACATTCCTTTACAGCTTTGGGTAGGGCGTTCCACATTGTTGTGGCATAATTGCGAAACGTGTTTAGTCCCTTGTTTGAGCCGAATCTGGGTTTAACATGATTTGTTGAGCTTCCTCTGGTGTAGTGGTTGTGGTATTCACTGACCTTTGGGAAGTATTTTGACATGTACATGGGCACCCCGGTCATATAGTGTATCTTGTAGACCAGGCCCATTGCAAGTTGCTGTACTCTGTCGTCTACTCTAAGCCATCCTAGGTTGGCAAAGTGGGCAGGGGTGAGGTGGGTTCTGGGGTTCAGGTCAAGTAGTAGTCTGACCAGTTTGTTTTGTGATGTTTGTAATTTTGTTTTAAGCGCCTTTGAGGTGCTTTGGTACCATGAGGTGCACGCATAGTCATAGTACCCTTGAATGAGTGCTCCTGCCAGAGTCTTCAGGGTATTCTTGTTTACCAGAGAGGAGATCCGGTACAAGAATCTAGTTCGTTGGTTGACTTTTTTTATTACATTGGATGCCATTTTGTCACAGGAAAGATTTGCCTCTAGGATGGAACCCAGGTAGGTAATTTCGTCTTTCCTTGTGACAATATTGTCACCCACTGTAACTGAGAAGCCGTCGGTCTTGCTGAGTTTGTTATTTGAACCGAAGAGAATGGACTCTGTTGTGCCCATGTGTAATGATAGTTTGTTATCAGCGAGCCATATGCAGATTTTGCCTAGTATCAGCCTAATATATGGTTACACGGAACGTGAAGGAGTCTGTCTGTTACTACATACTGATGTTGTCAATAAACGAGCTTGCACCAAGTCATAGCCTCCAGACGATCATTCTACATGGTGTCAGAAGCAAAGTAGACAAAATGGCAACATTTCAACCGCCGGCGAGTTTTCCTTTCAACAAACCAGGAGAATGGCCCGAATGGAAGCAGCGATTTGTGAGATTCAGAACGGCTACCAAGTTGGATAAGGAAGAGGGTGCCGTGCAGGTTAGCAGTCTGATATATGCTATGGGAAACGAGTCGGAGAATATATTCCATTCGTTTGAATTTGAAGAAGTAGCACATCAAAATGACTTTGGAAGAGTGCTAGTGAAGTTCGATGACTACTTTGTACCGCGACGGAACGTCATACACGAACGGGCATGTTTCCATTAACGGGTACAGAGAGCAGGAGAAAAAGTAGAGACTTTTATTAGGGCTTTGTATGAACTGGCTGTGCATTGTGATTTCGGCACAAGCAAGGATGAGAACATCCGTGACAGAATCGTCGTTGGAGTCCTCGACAAAGAAGTCTCCCGTAAGTTGCAGATGACGAGAGATCTGACACTCGCGCTGACCATAGAGACTGTCAGGCAGTCTGAAGAGGTTGCCGCGCAGATCAGCATGCAAGGAGAGACAGCCGGAGGCGGGGCGAAACACGAGGTGACTCACAACAAGCGCTACAAAGGAAATGGCCGCCAGGGTAAGCCACAAGGGGGCGACAGAGGACAATGTAGACAATGTGGGAGATCGTGGCACAGTAGAGATGAGAACTGTCCAGCTAAAAAGTCCACATGTAATACCTGCGACAAAGTAGGGCACTGGAGTAAAGTGTGTAGAAATAGGAAAGCAGTATGTGAGGTCAGAGAACAAAAAGAAGTGCAGCAACAACAGCAGGACTCTGGGTCAGAAGATGGGTACTACATGGGGGAAGTGAGTAAAGCAGGTGGGTCGCCAAAGAGGTGGGCCGTCAAGGTGTTGATGGGCTCCACACCGGTCGAGTTTAAAATCGACACTGGGGCGGATGTGAGCATCATTCGCGAGGAGACCTACCACTCACTCATGCCAAACAGACCGCTGGAGCCTGCGGAAATACCACTGGACAGCCCAGGGGGCGAGCTGCATTGCATAGGACAGATCCAGAGCACTGTGACCTACAAGGGTAAGACACACCCACTCACAGCTTATGTCATCCGGGGGCCTACAGTAAACAACCTACTCAGCAGGCCAATGTCAGTGAAAATGAATTTAGTGAGAAGAGTGGAGGAAACGGTGAGCAGCAGCGGGAAAAATGAACATTTGCAGGCAGGCATGGGACATTACAAACTGAACCAGTAAGAATACTGCTGAAAGATGGCGCCCAGCCGTACGCGGTATACACAGCGCGACGTGTACCTCTCCCTATGCTGCAGAAGGTCAAGGAGGAGCTCCAAAGGATGGAGAGGAATGGCATCATTGAGAAGGTGACACAGCCTACCGATTGGTGTGCACCCATGGTGCCGGTCCTGAAGAGCACAGGCAAAGCCCGCATCTGTGTGGATCTCAAGAGGCTGAACGAGGCTGTTAAAAGAGAACAGTACACCCTGCCCACTACCGACGAGATCACAGCAAAGCTAAGCGGGGCCACAGTCTTCACATCACTCGATGCCGCCAGTGGATTCTTCCAAATCCCGTTGCACCCAGACAGCTGTAAGCTCACCACCTTCATCACGCCGTTTGGCAGGTTCAACTTCAAGCGAGTGCCATTTGGGATCACAAGCGCGCCGGAAATCTTCCAGAGGAAGATGATGGAGACCCTGGACGGGTTAGAGGGCGTCGAGATCTTCATGGACGACATTCTCGTCTATGGGGCCACAGAAAAAGAGCATGACAGTTGCCTGGAGAAGGTGATGCAGCGCATAGAGACGGCTGGCCTGAAGCTGAATAGAGAAAAGTGCTCCATCAAGCAGAGTCAGCTACGGTTTCTCGGGCACATCATCGACCAGTCCGGGATCCGGCCTGACCCAGCAAAAGTGGAGGCTATCCGGCAGCTGACGCCGCCAACAGATGTGCAGGAGCTGAGGAGGGTGCTGGGAATGGTGAATTATCTCGGCAGGTACGTCCCAGACAGGGGAGGAAACTAACTTTTTGGCTTACCAGCCAACTGGCGAGTAGATGATTTTTTTTACCAGCCAAACTGATTTTTTTACCAGCCAAAAATAAATCGCTAATTGTGATAATTACTTCTTTGTATGTCTTCGTCTAAATTGATTTTCAATCATAGTAATAATAATCACACCGTGTCTCTACTCTTTAAAATATTTATTAGCATAAAACATTAATAAGTGTCTCTACTCTCCACAATATTAGCATACAACATGTATTAATCACACTGTCTCTACTCTTCAAAATATTAGGATATCACATATTAACATGAAAGAGGGAACTATTCTGGACTGGGTTGGGCTGAACTGGGCCGTGAAAGATGCTGGGCTGGACTGGGTTGGGCTGAACTGGGTCGTGAAAGATGCTGGGCTGGACTGGGTTGGGCTGAACTAGGCAGTGAAAGATGCTGGGCTGGACTGGTTTGGGCTGAACTGGGCTGTGAAAGATGCTGGGCTGGACTGGGTTGGGCTGAACTAGGCAGTGAAAGATGCTGGGCTGGGTTGGGCTGAACTAGGCAGTGAAAGATGCTGGGCTGGACTGGGCTGGTCTAGGTTGGACTGGGTTGGGCTGGTCTAGGTTGGGTTGGACTGGGTTGGGCTGGTCTAGGTTGGACTGGTCTAGGTTGGACTGGGTTGGGCTGGTCTAGGTTGGACTGGGTTGGGTTGGTCTAGGTTGGACTGGGTTGGGCTGGTCTAGGTTGGACTGGGTTGGGACCGTTGGACTGGTTTGGGCTGGTCTAGGTTGGACTGGGCTGGGCAGTGAAAGAACCAAGCATTTCACTGTAATGTAATAGCTAAATAAAACAACTTGAACTTGACTTGTTACATTTGCACTCTGGTTGGATACCAAACGTATTCTGGTTGTACTGTACTTGTGCTGTATGATGACAATACATTGGAACCGAATCTCATGACAAGTTGACAACGCTAGGGGTTCAGCAGGTGTATTCTGAATGCCAAGTGTATGACATCATCACCGTTGTGAAGGGCATATGGGCGAGTGGTGATATGGGGGGAAACCCGGTAATAATAAAATGTCACTCGGCTGCATTTAAGCAAAGCCGCTCAGTATAGTCCACTATGTTGAATGCGCGTTATGGTAGCTTGATGCTAGGTAGCTAGCCGGCTAATGCTGGTTAGCCTCACGTCCACTTGTCATTCTCATCCGACTCGAAGGAGAACATCGTGTGCTGTTGTTCGTCCCCATGTCAGACCGCACTGATATCCGAAAGCGACGACTCTACATGCAATTATTTTCATCCACAATGTGTTTTTGTCTACGTTGTCAAGCCGGTGACAGGAGTTTGTAGGTCTGCGCGCAGTGGTCTGTCCACTTCCCCTAGATGCGCGACATCTTCTAGAAAACGAGTGTTCATTGGAGGAGCTTAGAGCGCATCTGTACAACGATGATGTTCATTGGTTATGGTCGGATTATTATGATGCGCAAATGGGAGGAATCAAGGGGGGAGTCAGATTTCGGCTTGTGCCAGTGAGCGAATCAGCAGATTGCAGAATGATTTTTTTGTTTTGTTTTGTAATTACTAGTACTCGCCAGACTCGCCAGCTTAATGCTACAGGTTCCACAAGGAAGCATACTAGGACCGCTACTCTTCCTAATCTATGCAAATGACATGTCGTCAGCCTGTGACTGCAACTTGTTCCTGTTTGCGGACGACTCAGCCCTGCTGGTCTCTGACAAGAACAAATTGCAGGTTGAAAAAACCCTCAGCACGGAACTAGGCAAAATCTGCATATGGCTCGTTGATAACAAACTATCATTACACATGGGCAAAACAGAGTCCATTCTCTTCGGTTCAAATAACAAACTCAGCAAGACCGACGGCTTCTCAGTTACAGTGGGTGACAATATTGTCACAAGGAAAGACGAAATTACCTACCTGGGTTCCATCCTAGAGGCAAATCTTTCCTGTGACAAAATGGCATCCAATGTAATAAAAAAAGTCAACCAACGAACTAGATTCTTGTACCGGATCTCCTCTCTGGTAAACAAGAATACCCTGAAGACTCTGGCAGGAGCACTCATTCAAGGGTACTATGACTATGCGTGCACCTCATGGTACCAAAGCACCTCAAAGGCGCTTAAAACAAAATTACAAACATCACAAAACAAACTGGTCAGACTACTACTTGACCTGAACCCCAGAACCCACCTCACCCCTGCCCACTTTGACAACCTAGGTTGGCTTAGAGTAGACGACAGAGTACAGCAACTTGCAATGGGCCTGGTCTTCAAGATACACTATATGACCGGGGTGCCCATGTACATGTCAAAATACTTCCCAAAGGTCAGTGAATACCACAACCACTACACCAGAGGAAGCTCAACAAATCATGTTAAACCCAGATTCGGCTCAAACAAGGGACTAAACACGTTTCGCAATTATGCCACAACAATGTGGAACGCCCTACCCAAAGCTGTAAAGGAATGTGAATCCCTGCCCACATTCAAAACCGCTCTTAAAGAGCACCTACGGGAGGCTGCAATTCAAAACTGGCCACCGTAAATGCCCAAAACCCCCACCACCTCCTAATAGACAGTCTCCTCCCCACCGCATGTATATATTCCCTCCCCGCCGTATGTATATTTTCCCTCCCACCCACCCACCCCCTCCTAATGTACAGTCCCCTCCCCATCATATGTATATACTCTGTCAGGATCTAGGGGTAACAGTACTGTATATTTGAATACCGCTTATGTCACAAATGTATCAGTACTAAATACCTATATGTCCCTATGCCATAAATGTCATGTATGTTGTGTATGTCATAAATGTCTATATGAAATGAAAATGGGGGACCTTGATGGAAACAAGACAAACGTCTTTCTCAGGTCTGCATCCCCTTAACAATTGTATGTATTGAGCCGTACTGTATTGTACCCATTCTGCAATCTGTTAAATAAAGTTTTCATTCATTCATTCATTCTACACTGAACGTTGCTATGACTATAACATGCCTTAAACACTCTGACTACGACGTCATCTTTGACAAAGGATGTTAGTCGAACCTACACCGGGAGCCCTGCCAGCGAGGACTGCGTCAACATGGAGAAACGTAGCGGCTGGGTGGCGCAGCGACGTTACCCTCGTCGCCAACACAGGAGATGCCGTGTTCAATTTCGGTGTCCCGTTAACCAGATTGCAGTTCTCTTGGCCTGCGCTCAGGTTAGGAGTCCCGACCGGACTTTAAACACTTCTTCTTTCCTTCCCTTCTAAATGTTTTGTAATAACGATGTTTTCCAAAACGTGTGTTGCTGCAATACATTGAGGATACGACGCGTGTTGTGTGTGAATTGTCTTGTCACTGGTATAGCTTCTCTCTCCATAGAAATCGGGTTGTTGTTTACATGTGTAAAAATGATCTGGTTAGTTGTGATGAGAACATGTGTGTTCATGTAACGTGAACTCACAACTAAGGGGGTTAATTAACCTATAAAGCTATGCTTAGTGACATGTGATTGAGGAATGAATTCTTTTCTCAGCCTGTAATGACAATGAACAGTGTGTTCACATATTAACAGGGTTACCTGTTCAACTTGGTCGTATCAAGGGTAAGGAAGGAGGGGTGATCCCCCCGGTTTCCCTGGGGCTTCCCCCCCTCCTCTCAGACATGTTGTTTACAATATATTGTGTCACTGTGTTTGTGGGGATACGATGTAACCCTCAGCTTAATTGCTGGGGTTGTGCTTTCCGCTTGAGAAACTATTTTTTCCTAAAGAAAAGATTGTTTGGTCACTTATCATGTGTGCTTAGCAAGGCCTGTGGCCAATACATAATCAAGGACTTCTGTCTTCTCTCGTTATGAAAAACGGCGTTCCTCTGTAGTAGGAGTGTACTGTGCCATTTTTTGTTGTGATGAAGGGTTGTGTGTGTCTTGTGATCTACAACTGGGTTAGGTTTGGCCCACAGAAGCACATGTGTAAGTCTGGACCGGGGCTCTTAAAGGGGCCCTCTCTGCTCTGTGTTTTTCCTTAGTAAAACTCAGGTAGCAGGTTATCACATGAGCTATGTGAGGCTGTTCGATGCTTCATGTAGCAGGCTATGACTGTGTCATGCTCTACTTGTCATTACATCGTATCATGGGTGAGGGGTCGTAAAGGGGTGAACTGGTAATCCTTTCCTCCCCTTTTCTGATTGGTCAGGGGTTAAAACCTCCTGTCCTTCAAGGTTCCTGTCACGTTGCTGTTCGGCACGTTACAGGGTAAGAGGGGGGGGGGGAGGGAGTTCCCTGGTCCCACGCCCTGGAAGATTGGGCGTGTGCACCGCGGAAATTCCCCCGCCATAGAGTACGTCACTGAGCGCGTCTCTAGTGGTAAGACTTCCGTGGGTTGTTCAGGTCCATGTTATGGATCTGTTTCAGGGAGTTGTCAGAGCTCCTCCTCACGAAGCTCCTCCTCAGAGAGAAGTGCCTTCTGTGAGTTCGGACTCTCCTTCCCAGTGAGGGAGCCTCCTCAGAGTTTCAGAGCCTCCTCCTCAGATTGTCAAAGTGAGTAGAACTTCAAAAAGGAGTTCTGCTCTATTGTGTGTGTATTCGATTCAATTCGATTATTGAGTGTGTATTGGTTCAGTGCCTCCTCCTCGTAGAGTCCTAACCCAAGTGTTACATAGCTCAATGTTGCAATATTTCTTTTCAATCTATACAGCTTGCGTGGGAAGTCTCTCTGGGGATTCCCGTCTCCTCCCTGTGGAGAGGGTGGTGGGATGTAAAAATGAAAATAATTTTTTACCCTCAACCGCGTCACGTGGGATTCATGTCAGTCTGTGTTTCTTTCTTTTTTAAATAAAAAGAGGAAAGAACATGAAGCACGACGGCTCCTTGTCGTTCTCCCAGGCGACTTGGAGGAACAATGTCTGGTGTCTTGTTAGACTATCCATTGATGTGTTTGGGTCTCGACGCGTATGTAAGTGCTGGCTCTGGGTGTTTCTGATGGGAATCACGCATGAGGCTGGTGCGCCTTGGTTGCTTGTTATTAAAACAGCGTTTTTATAGGGCAACTGGGATGGAGTTTTGTCTCTTCCGAGCGCCAGTTTACTAGGTTGTCTCGACGTATTCTCGTTCATATCTGGGGGATGTTAACGGAATAGATCAGAACATAGGTAGAGGGGTCTCATGCCCTTGGGGTGGGCCACTGAGCGCGGTACAAATGGGACCGTCTGGGTGGCGCCCTCTTTTCATGTTTTAGATCGACACGCATACCTACCCTGTCGCATGTCGGCGTGGTTAGGGCACGGGACTGGTTCTGGTCGCGCTGGTCCAGGTCAGTTAACCCGTTGTCCGCCGGGGACGCAGAGCTGCTGTTCTGGTACCCTGAGGGACTTGTGCTTTTTTCGGGGGGGAAAATGCCGGGTCGGCCCGGGTGTCACAGGGTTAGGCGTTATGGAGACCCTTTGTTGGGTACATGTTGTACTCTGCACTATTGTAATGGCTTACGGCCATACCAACCTGAACACGCCCGATCTCGTCCGATCTCGGAAGCTAAGCAGGTTCGGTCCTGGTTAGTACATGGTTGGGAGACCGCCTGGGAATACCAAGTGCAGTACACTTAGGGCTGGTTCTCCATTCTTTTCGCTCCTCTCTCACGCGTGGCGAAGAGGGGGCTGTTGGGGTGGTCTTTTGGACCTCCTCTGGTAACCCTGTGTGCTTCCCGAGCCGCCGGGCCCGGTCCGAAGTAATGTTTCGTCGACCCGTAGGCCTGGAATAACCCTTTTTTGAAAACTGAAACACTTGTACTGCGGTATAGCCAGTGTATACCCGCAGGTGTGTTTTGGAGTTTTTTCTTGAGGGGTTATAGGAACGACCACCGTCTGTGTACCAAGAGGGTGGTTGATTCCCTGGTGTGTTGGAGCGGAGTCAACTCCCGGGTTATCCGGTTGAGTGTGCCCCTGCACGTTCATGACGTCTGCCAATCGTGTCAGCCTTCTCTGCCTCGACCCCTCTGAGTGGGTTTTTTTTTGATGGAGGCTTTGTCATGGTGCTCAACAACGCCAGCATACGCCCCTTCCGCCGGGGGGGTGTTTTCAGTTGACCCCTTTGGCGCCTGTCTCGTCCGCAGTGCTCCAGGCTCAGGTCTACAGCCTGCTACCTGGTTTCCCCGGTGCGCTGTCTGCTTCCGTTGGTTAACCTTTTTTGAGTGCTTTACGGCCATGCTGACTGCCTGTTTTACAGGGTCAGTGTGCCAGGCGGTGTACTATTGGGGGGAAAGGGCCCGCTCTTGGAGGGGCCCTGTCCGAATACGCTGGCGATGTGGGGGGCGGTGTCACTAAGTGACCGCCTGGTGGGGTCTTGATGCCTGGTGTCATTGACCTCTCCGGGCCCCCTTTTTCCAGGGGATCCAGTCCCTTCAGTGGGTCTGGGTCTTCCTTCGCGCTCCGCTGCTACGGCCTTGCCACAGGGTTGAGTTTGCTCTTGACCCCGTGATTTTTGGGGGCAGTAACAAGGGTTGTTCCTTCCGTTCGTTCCCTGGTGGCATGCGGGTTGTGCGTGTGCGTAGTCGTGGGGTCAAGCCACGGTCTGCTCACCCTGTGCGTTGAGTTGCTTGAGTTCCTCTTCGCACGGTCGGATCCGTCTGCCTCCCGTAAACCTCCAATAGGGAGGGTATCCTCCATTAGGGAGGGTCGGGGGGCTCGGTCCTCCCCGGTCTGATGGTTGTGGGGGGCCTCAGCGGGGTACATTTGTCGAGCTTTGGCTCCCGCTCAGCTCCTGTTATGCAACTGATGCTGAGCGGAGCCATAATGAAATAGAACGTAAGGTTATGTATATAACCAAGTTCTATGAATTATGGTGACGCTCAGCATCAGGACACCGCTGCGGCCCTTGATCTTTCATTGTGGTGAAATTTGTTGGGAAGGAGATGAGTGTGTGGCCCCACCCCTGCTTATGTAGGCAGCAGATGGGGGTGTGGTCAGACGGATGTTGGTATGTAAAGGTACATTTTGAAATGTATTCAGTGCATATCCACTGAAGCGAGATATATGCAACTGATGCTGAGCGTCACCATAATTCATAGAACTTGGTTATATACATAACCTTACGTTATATACATATATATATATATATATCTATTTATAGAAATACAGTGTGTTGTCCTTGGATAATATCAAACTGGGAGGAGATAAAACTGGGAACGAGGTTAATCTGCCCCTAATAATAATCGAATAATAATAATCTTCATTTATATAGCACCTTTCATACACGGAGTGCAGCTCAAAGTGCTTAACAGAGACACGTCTTCTTTAAGCAAGTCAAGAAGAAAAAAAAAGAAAAAATACATAGTAACACAGTAAGTCAAGAAAAAACAAGAATAACATAAACTCAAAATAAATGCATAATGAAACATTTTGGTTAATAGTCATGAACCTACCATCTACCTACCACCTATCTTTTTGTATCACAAACAGTACTGTATTTGTAAATCTGGTATGTCATAAATGTTTAGTTTAGTTTAGTTTCTAGTTTAGTTTCTGTATAGATGTACCAGTAGGCTACTGTCTATCTGTATGTCGTGTATGTCATGTTATGATGAATTGAAAATGGGGGACCCTGATGTAAACAAGACGAAAGTCTTTCTCTGGTCTGCATCCCCTTAACAATTGTGTGTATTGAGCTGTACTGTATTGTACCCATTCTGCAATCTGTTAATAAAGTTTTCAATCAATCAATTCAAACCATCTTTGACCACTAGATGGCAACACTGGATCATATAAAAAAAAAAAAAAAAAAAAGGATGAGGTGGCGTAGTTAGTTGTCTCATCACTAGGCTTGGGATTCATCTATTCACTTTCAATTCAATGAATCCAGTTATTGAACCTTGACTCAACATTGTAAATTGTTTGGCAAGAGGAGGATGTCCTAATCAGACCTATTTAAAAAAAGTTACCGCTCAATGATCTATTATCTATTACTTGTCATTGATCCAATTGAACATGAATTGATCCCCACCATATGCCGCAATTTGCTTGGTCACTAGAAGACTTTCAGAATAGTTGTTTTTCTCTTTCCTTAGTCATAACACTTGAATCCCTGTTTTTGTACGCCTTTTTAAGAGATCACTCGGGCCATAACTTGACCTCCATTGCCACTGCCTTCAATGGTAATGTGTGTTGTAATGACTAAAAATCACGACAAATAATTTATTGTCACCAGTCTGTCTCATTAAGAGAGTTGTCCAAGCAGTTTTCTTATTGGTCTTGGACTATTAATTTATATCACTCTGCCCTCAGATTAATTACTGGTGATAGATACGACACTCATACTTATATGAGAAGGTTGGTTGGCCCTCTTTGATGGAGAGGTGCAACAAATACTGGTATTTGTTCATCTTTAAGGCCCTTATTGGTAAGCTACCTCCTTATACAACATCATTATTGGACTGGAATGTTGGAACCTTGGAACCCTGGTTCCTTAAGGTCCCCATAGTCTGCTTGGAACAGGGTACCTCTGCATTTAGTTATGATGCCCCTAGCTCATGAAATGAACAGTCCTTAAAGCTTGAGATTCTCCCCTCTGTTGCAAAGTTTAAAACCTTGATCTCCAACCTTTGTTAATTCATTTGTACGTGTTTTAGTTGATTTGTTATCCTTGCTTTTTGTCTCATCTTGTTGTCTTATTGTTATGATTTTATATGCTGTGTGATTTTATATTTCTGTATGTACACTCGACATGTAAATGAGATAAACCTCAGTTGCCTTTCCAGTTTAAATAAATGTTTGACATTAAATTAAATTAAGGTCCTTGTATACAGTGTCTGGAATACATATCTGTCAGGAGAACAAAATGTTCTGTTCATAAAAAAGAAAGAGGTGGATGGGGGTTGGAGGGGGGGGGGGTGAAAAGGAGAGAGATTCAATGGACTTTATAGTCATCCCAGTGGAAAAAGCAACAAAAGAGAGTTCAGGGGTTAAGTAAAACCGTTTCCTTCACTCAGGTTGAGGGCCACTGTTGACTGCTACCTACCTGCTAGTGAACTGCTCTGCAGAGAGGCTGCCACTTATAGCCACAAGTCAGGAGTGATTTAGAACCATAACAAATAGTGATCTGTTTGTACTCTGGTTACAGACATTCCCAATGTAAACAAAAAAATTTATTAGCCACGTAATACATCAAATACAATTAAAAACCTGATATTTTATATGTATCAAGAGATCCATCAATCAAGGGGATTCCTTTTTTGTTGTTGTACTGGGCAGGTCCTAGTAGTCAATAGTGCCAGGCTGTGGTTGTACTGGGCAGGTCCTAGTAGTCAACAGTGCCAGGCTGTGGTTGTACTGGTCAGCTCCTAGTGGGTCAACAGTGTCAGGCTGTGGTCGTACTGGTCAGCTCCTAGTGGGTCAACAGTGTCAGGCTGTGGTTGTACTGGGCAGCTCCTAGTGGTCAACAGTGCCAGACTGTGGTTGTACTGGGCAGCTCCTAGTGGTCAACAGTGCCAGACTGTGGTTGTACTGGGCAGCTCCTAGTGGTCAACAATGTCAGGACTGTGGTTGTACTGGGCAGCTCCTAGTGGTCAACAGTGCCAGACTGTGGTTGTACTGGGCAGCTCCTAGTGGTCAACAATGTCAGGCTGAGTGGTTGTACTGGGCAGCTCCTAGTGGTCAACAGTGCCAGACTGTGGTTGTACTGGTCAGCTCCTAGTGGTCAACAGTGTCAGGCTGTGGTTGTACTGGTCAGCTCCTAGTGGGTCAACAGTGTCAGGCTGTGGTTGTACTGGTCAGCTCCTAGTGGTCAACAGTGTCAGGCTGTAGTTGTACTGGGCAGCTCCTAGTGGTCAACAGTGTCAGACTGTGGTTGTACTGGTCAGCTCCTAGTGGGTCAACAGTGTCAGGCTGTGGTTGTACTGGGCAGCTCCTAGTGGTCAACAGTGCCAGACTGTGGTTGTACTGGGCAGCTCCTAGTGGTCAACAGTGCCAGACTGTGGTTGTACTGGGCAGCTCCAATGTGTGGGCCTGTGTGAACTGTGCAGGGTGTTACTGAAAAGGAGCACCCATTCTCAGTGAATCTACCCTGGTAAATACAGATGAACAATGAAGGTACAAGTACAGAGTACATCAACTCTCCTTTACTATGGGGATACTCAGCCCTTTAATTTGCAGTATTTACATGCCAAAATAGTATAATTATTAGAAGAGAGAAGAGAAGAGAAGAAGAAGAAGAAGAAGAAGAAGAAGAAGAAGAAGAAGAAGAAGAAGAAGAAGAAGAAGAAGAAGAAGAAGAAGAAGAAGAAGAAGAAGAAGAAGAAGAAGAAGAAGAAGAAGAAGAAGAAGAAGAAGAAGAAGTCTTTATTTGTAGCACACATTGCTACATTGTCATGCAGTGAACACACACATGCAAGATTGGCGACACACATAGGAACACACAATTCTTTGGGTCGGCGGTGAAATTCCTCTCTGCATTTGACCCATCCCGTCGTCCTTCCCACCAAGGGCAGCCAGGAGCAGACATTGGTTTTGGCATGGGCCCCCGCCCGGCGCCCGGGAACCAATCCAAGTGCTCCTGTCTGTCTTCGTCAGGGACGCGACAGTGTTAACGATCTGTTCTGCATGTTTTTCCATGGGGTTTATCTCTTTTTCTGGAGGGGAAACCCTTGCGAGCACGGGGGGAGAACATGCAAACTCCACACAGAAAGGCCCAGGAGATACCCCACCTGTGTACCTGGCAACCCGACAACCTGGTCCCCGAGCGGGATTCAAACCCAGGACCACCGTGCGGCCGAAGACAGGGGGGTAAAGGAAGACAGGGAGAGACAAGAGAGTAAAGAGAGCGGAAGAGGGAGGAAGGGACAGAGATAGAGAGAGAGGAAACGAGCGAGAGAGCAAGAGGCAATCAGAGAGAGAGAGAGAGAGAGAGAGAGAGAGAGGGAGGGGGAGGGATTGAAATAGAGAGGGTGGTAGAGAGAGTGGGAGAAAGAGAGATAGAGAAAGGGACACACACACACACAGAAGGCACATTGGTTGGTTGTTACTTCAAATGGGCAGGGCTTGGTGAAAGTTTGAAATCCAAGGCAGTGTTTCTCAAAGTGAGGTCCAGGGGCCCCCAGGGATCCTTGAGGGAGTTACGGGGGGTCCCCAGCAACATGAGCAATAATCTAATTTCACTAATGCTTTATTCACTATGAGTTAGTACAGTGGGATAATATATACAAATGACTATTCTGCTCTCTCCTCTATTGTGGAATTCCGGATGAAATCATACGTAACAACAAATATCTTCACAGACGGGGCTCCATTGTGGTTTCTTGACATGACCAGGTTTGAGAACCACCGGTCTATGGTACGTGAACAGTCAACGCGTGTGCCGTACCATAACACTAAATAAAATAAAAGGTGGGTCAACTATAATCCCAGTCACACTAAACCACCAGTAAGGCTCTTGAACCCGACGGCAGGTCAGGAAAACGTCACACGACATCTCCATTTTGTAATGGATCTCTCTGGTCAAGTCTGTGGGATCCATTTTCAATGATTACTAAAAGAGAAATGATACAATTGATTTTTTTTCTTTGTTACTTCATTGGACTCATTGGCCTTGGCTCATTTTATGTGACATGACACATTTGCAAAAGAGAAAGTGAGAAGAAGAAGAAGAAGAAGAAGAAGAAGAAGAAGAAGAAGAAGAAGAAGAAGAAGAAGAAGAAGAAGAAGAAGAAGAAGAAGAAGAAGAAGAAGAAGAAGAAGAAGAAGAAGAAGAAGAAGAAGAAGAAGAAGAAGAAGAAGAAGAAGAAGAAGAAGAAGAAGAAGAAGGAGGAGGAGAAGAAGAAGAAGAAGAAGGGTGGAGGTTTCTCTCATGATGGTCGTGGGGAGGAGGAGAAGAAGAAGGGTGGAGGTTTCTCTCATGATGGTTTTTGGCCATTTTGCAGTTTTAGTGATCTCTCAATATGAATTGAAAGATGGCGACCGGCACGTAGTGACTGTCTAACTTCCCACCCTCTTCCTGAGCAAAAAAATATATAGCATTTTTACCTGCGACCAGCAGCTCTTATAGCTCACTCTTGAACTCATCCACAAAAGTGGCCCCCACCCTCTAGCGGCTACAGTTTTCACCCTAGGAGGCTGAAATTGCAGCATGGCGGTCAAGTGTTTGTGCCTGTGGATGTGTGTGCGTGCATGTGTGTGCGTGTGTGTGTGAATGCGCACACACATGCGTGGACGCGGCCGCAGATATTGCGGATTTGATGATAGATGATTATAGTTGAAATGTAACTCTAGCTTGTGTGTTTCTATAATAATAATAATAATTTCTTAAATCTATATAGTGCCTATCAGGAAACCCAAGGCTCTTAACAGAGGAGGGGGTGAAACTAAGGGGAAGGAAATCAGAGGAACAATTGGGTAAAAAGAGGGAAGTCAGACAGAGTCATTAATACATTTGGTGAAGAGGTGAGATTTGAGTTGAGATTTGAATGAGTCCCAGGGATGTAGTGTTGCAGATGTTTTCGAGGGAGGGAGTTCCAGAGGGTGGGTGTGGCAACAGAGAAGGCTCTGGGACCGACAGTGCGCAGGTTGGTGGTGGGGATGGAGAGGAGACCGGAGTCAGACGAGATGTGGGATGGGGGATCAGCTAGGAGGTCAGCTAGGTACCGGGGGGCAAGGGAGTGAAGGGATTTGTAGGTGATGAGTTCAAGTTTCAAGTTTGTTTATTAAATATCACAATAAAATACACATACTTTACGGTGAAATGCTTGGTTCTGTATGGGCCCCTGAGAGGGTGCTTCATACCGTAAAAAGAAAGGTAAGAAAGCAAGTAAAAAGTAGGTAAAAAAAAATAAAGTAAGTAAAGAGGAATATACATATACAATATACAGTACAATATACAATCCAAAGTAGTAAAAATTTGTAAACAGTGAGGTACAATGCAGAAAATGAGGTACAACGATTTGAGGTAAGGTGCGATTGCAAATGAAGTATGAATGTAGTGCAAATCTCTTTAACAATAGATAAATATAATGTGGTGTTAAAGTGTCTAAAGTGAGTGTTAAGGTGAGTGTTTGTTTAAAAGTGAGTGTAGAATGTAGATGATGGGTTGTTACATGGAGTCATTGAGCATACTGATGGCCTGGGGATGGGGAGGATCTTAAAGTTGATGCAGGACTTGACTGGAAGCCAATGGAGGTGGATGAGGGTGGGGGTGATGTGGTGCCAGGGCTTGGTGCGGGTGAGAACCCTCTGGACATATTGCAGCCTGTTCAGGGCATCGCTGGGTAGCCCTGCAAGGACTGCATTGGAGTAGTCCAGACGGGAGGTGATGAAGGAGTGGATGAGTGTCTCTGCTACGGAGTCAGGGAGAGATGGCCAGAGTCTGGATATATTTTTGAGGTGTAAAAAAGCAGAGTTGGTTATTGATTTGATGTGTGAATGAAATGAGAGGGTGGAGTCCAGTATGACACCCAGGATGCGGACTTCTGGGGAAGGGTGGATGGAGCAGCCATCCACTTCTAGAAGGAGATCTCCAACCTTCCGGAGCAGTGACTGCTTGGCCACAACCATGAGCTCTGTCTTCTTGCTGTTGAGTTTAAGGCAGTTGGATGACATCCAGGCCTTGATGTCAAGGAGGCAGTTGACGAGGTGCTGTGGGGGGAGAGGAGTGGAGGGTGAGGTGGTGATGTAGAGCAGGGGTTCCCAACCTTTTTTCCCCCAGTGACCCCCAAACATCTCTGATGAAATTCCTGGACGCCCCTCCTAATAAAATACCATAAAATACTTTTTATTTGTCATTTTAATACTTTTTTTTGTCATTTTAATAACAAACTGCTTATACACAGGCATATGAATCATAATTAGACCCACTATGCTTCTTTGACTTGTGCCTTCAATCAACAAATCTCATCTTGCACCATATGTATTTCAAAATGTTGGCCAATATTCAAATCCTGTATTCATCCTCTCAAATCAGGCCCTAATGGTGAACGGTTTGCATATATGTTGAATGAAGTAAGAATCCACTGCAGTAAAAATATCCTCACCTCGAGTGGTGGTAGTAAGGTTGACTGACATGAGAATGTCCTGCTTCAGATCCTCATTTTCGATATACTGCACATAAACGATGAGCACAGCCTCGTCTGCGACAGTTGTAGTATCATCAAGTTGTATGGCAAATGGACCCTTTCTAAGCTTTTCTGACAGCTGCTGCTCGCAATCACTTGACATCTTATCAATTCGGTCTTTCACTACATTGTTTGAGAGTGGTACTGATTTTAGTTTATCCGCCACCTGTGGGCCGCACAGTTTCTAAACCATTTTGATGCAGGCTGGTTTGATGAGCTGCTCGCCAATATTGTGCGGTTTCTTTGCTTTTGCAATTAAAAGCGAACACTCAAAGGAGGCTTCGGTAGCCTTCTGTAAATCACTGCCACCCCTGCTCCACGCTACTCTAACATCAACGGGCTTGTTCGCCTTGAGAGACTGTTCTTTCCTCCGAAAAAAGTCTGGATCCTTCCCAACGGTTTCTGGGTGCTTAGACGCCTGATGTCTCTTCAGCTTGCTGGGCTTCAGGCTCGAGTTTGCCAACTTTTCTCCACAAATCACACACTCGGGTCGTTTGTCTGGTCCCTCAGTGAAGCCCATGGTGATGTAATTTTCGCGATTGCTGTAGGTCCTAACTTTTTTTGCAGATGAGCTGCCGTCATCTCCTTTTCGTTTGTCACACATTTTCGCCTCTGGCGGCTGACTGCAGACGAGCCGAGAAAGTTAACTAGCGTGCTATGCTAGCTACGGAAAGTGATACAGTCAACTGATTCGCGTTTTAGCGGCTACCCGGTAGCCTACTGTTAACGTTAAAAAATCATATCTAGATGTTTATTTATTTATCTTTATTTTTTATTGTAGTGGAGAGACTATTCATGCTTCTGATGATACAAATATGCTAATTAAATATTTCTCTGAAAAAAAAAAAGAAAAAAAAAGAAAAAAAAAGGGACCTCAAATCATCTGTGGTCTGGCGGACCCCCTGTGCCCCCTCGCGGACCCCAGGTTGGGAATCACTGATGTAGAGCTGTCATCAGCATAGGAGTGGAAATTGAGACCGTGTTTCCGGAAAAAAAGAAAAAAAGGCATCTCACAGTCCCGATAATGGAACGTTTGTCCCGCGTCCCGCTGCAACAGAACAATGTAACGCATTTCAAAGATCATGGTAAAAACAATAATAATTATGTTTTAAATGTTGTTCATTTAATGCAACGTCTGTGTCAAAAACCAATGCACAGCCGAGCCGAGCAGCTTGACCTGTCAGCCCGAGCTGTCAGTGTGGCGTGCAGGTGCGTGATGACGCGGTTTTATGTAGACAGTGGCAATCAGTAAGTGGAGAAGAAAGACCGCCGAAAACGATCAAAGTTAAGCTAGCTAAACAAAACGAGAAAATGGAGGCAACTCCTAAGAAAAAAAGACTTTGCTCATACAACAGAGACTGGGAGAAGAAATATACCTGGCTGAGATCTGTTTCAGACGATCCCCAAAAGGACGAGTGCAGGATTTGCCGCCGGAGCAGGTTGGTGGACTGGGACCTGATTTCAATGTTTACTAATAGAAGTGAGACTCATGGGCTTGGCTCATTTTCTGTGAAGAGCATATAAAATAACACGTTTTCATTGGGTGCACTATACACTGGACCCGAACGTGTGGAAATTGTAGGTGAAAACAAGTAAACATGGTAAATATGAAGCAAAAAGGTTCACTGTGTACCTTCACTGTCTGCCCCCACCTTGTTTCATTCATACTGTTTAAATTTTTTTATCACACAAAACAAATAGCACTTGTACATCAGCATGTACACATCAAATTAAAACAAATAAAGAACTGGCTATTCATCTACTAATCCTATGGATTATTGAATTATTAACACTTCACTGCTAATAATGCTCAGGAAAAGATGGCTGAAAAGACTTCTATTAATGCAGTGATTTTATCAGCTTGGATACCAAGATTGATGGTTACCGGCTTAATGATGTGGTGGCTGAGAAGGTGAAGCATCTACAGTTTAATAAGATTAATAACAAAATGTGCTATATATAGCCTACCGTCTGCGTCAAATATGAAATAAAGCCATCTAAATTACACATTATTTCTTAAAAAAAAACAAGCGCAATCAAAAGATTCTACATGATTTCAAAATAGTGAAGAAAATGACTTTAGGAAGAACAAAGGCAGAGGCTCTGGTCAAAGACATCCTTGCTCCAAAGGCAGTGGGTGATGTTCTCAAGGCCTTAACATCAGACAAACCCCTCCCATTCTCCATACAGACGGATGCATCTAACCTAACCCTAACCCTAAAACCGAAATAAAGTAAAAAAAATAATAATAGTTACAAAATCCTCCCATTTTCGCCCAAAAAACGCCCAAAACCGTCCAAAAAATGTTTGCCGTCCTTAAGTGCCCCCCTGTGCCCCAGTACAGTGCTTGGTCTAGATACGCCCCTGCCTGAGGCACGCCTTGGTTGACTGGGGCAGGGGTGGAGGCAGTGGCGGCTCTGCCACTAGGGGCGCAAGGGCGCCGACCCACCTGCTGACTGCTGTTAAATCAGAGAGAAGAAGAAAATAAAACTTTTTAGTTTTTAGTTTTATAGCCCTATAAATAATATAAACATGTTTAAAATTAATAACATTTACTAATTTTAAGTATGTTTGTGTTTCCAATGCACAATATAACGTTATTATATAAAATAAAAAAATACTCGTTTTCTTGAACAGGAAGTGACATCACTTTTTTTTTTTAATTATTATTATTTCTCGGCCCGGGCTAGACGCAATAGCGCTCTGAGTGCGCGTCACGGTTTGATCGCTGTATCCGTCAAAGCCAATCAGTGCGTAACGCGTTGTGCATTGAAATATGACTATTATGTTGGAATCCGGGCGCGATTTGAAGTGGTCTAGCCAGTAGCGTCAAGAATTTCTGTAGCCGCATTTCGCGGAGACGCTCTCTGATTGGCCGACGCCAGTATTTTTTTCCGTAGCAGAATTTCACAGAGACGATCTCTGATTGGCCGAATCCAATTTCTAATGTTCCAATTCTAGCTTATTCCGGTCCGTTGGTGAGAGATAGTTGTGTTGTTGTGTTGTTGTGAAATGCAGGCAGCAGAGCGTGCCGTGACTGCAAGTTCTTTAGATGGTTAAGCTTAGGCACTCTTTCAAAGTTGGTTAAGGTTAGAGTTTGTCTTAGAGCATGGCGATAGAACGCCAGGTAGTTTGCAGTCTGTTCGACGCGGAAAAATGGACAAAGAAATGTACTTGTGTTGTGCTAACAGCCTAACAAGCTAACACTTGGCTAACAAGCTATATGGCGGATGCAGTCTGGAGACAGTGGACAGTGGATATACATCAACAGTGGATTATACACGTTTATCAAGCTCTCCTGCCCTGGACGTTTCAACTAAACAGTGAGTCTCTCTCTCTCTCTCTCTCGCTCTCTCGCTCTCTCTCTCTCGCTATACACAGCTGTCTCCGCGAAATGCGGCTACGGAAAAAAGTATTGACTGTGCTTGCTGAGACGATAATTAATAGGCTAGCGATTCAAAACGCGCTGCTGTGTTGTGAACTATAACATTAATTTAGCTGCTGCTGATGCATAATGAATGAATGGTGAGTTGTTTAAAATGACAACATACATGTGTTAATTATTTGATTTGATTGATCCGAGAGACAGAGAGAGATTGCTCCAGAGCATCTCACAGAGCATTACATTTTCAACTCGACCTATTAACGAGAACTGCGACCTACAAGGCACCAGCGCCAGCGGCCGCCACTGGGTGGAGGTGGAGTTACTGATGGAGATAGCCTGTTTTCTGTCAGTGAGGTAGGACTCGAACCAGGTGAGAGCTATCCCAGATGGTCAGAGAAGCGGTTGAGGAGAATGGGGTGGGAGACCGTGTCAAAAGCTGCAGACAGAGGATGAGCAGGCTGATGAGTCGGTGGCAATGAGGAGGTCATTGGTGACCTTGGTGAGGGCAGTCTCGTTGCTGTGGTCTATCTATTGATGTACCTACTTAACCACTCCCCTTTTCTTTGTTTCCACATAAGGCTATGTATCTAGGTTTCTCCATATCCGACCCTACAGCCTGAAGAAGACCCACTGAAGACCTGCTGAGGTTGAGACGCCTTACATCTTGTTTTGCCCCAGTGTATTGTGTGAAGATGTACATTGTTTGTTAAACCTTCAAGTTATCTTCTATATGTACAATTAACTACACTTTATACAAACAATTATAATAATTCAAAAGCACAAAGGAAGTCCTCTTACCTTTATTTTTGTTGAACTCTATTTCATAAATAAAAAGGTGCTAAACTAGGAGTGGCTGGGTAGCACAGAGGTCTAAGCATTCGGCGACCATTGCCGCAGAGACCTGGGGTTAAATTCCAGCTGGCAGCGGTACCTCTGGCTTGGTCAGTCGTCCCTACGAACACATTTGGCAGTGTTTCGCAGGTGGGAAGCCAGAGGGGTATGAGTCCTAGCTGGCCATTGCAATAGCGACTTCTACTGGTCGGGTGCCTGTTCAGCAGGGAGGGGATCTGAGGGAGATAGGGTGAACCTCCACGTGCGTTACACTCTCCCAGTGAAACTCAACGTTGTCAGGTGAAAAAGAAGCGGCTGGTGACTCCCCATAATATCAGAGGAGGCACATGCTAGTCTACATTCTCCCCAGACCGACAAAGGAGGCACGTCTACACCCTCCCCGAATGGTAATAAAGAGGTGATAAACTGAGTTTAAGTTGGTTTGTCCTCTACTACATCCCTGAATAGTAATAACAGAGTTTAGGTGGATTTACTCTCCACTACATCCCTGGCAGTAGCAATCCCAGCTGAACAAGGTTGACAAGTGCAGGGTTAATTGAGTCGGACTGTAATATCACATCAAAAGACGTCACCCGGGCCCTTTAAAATGGCTGTAATTAGAACATTCTTTGACTCTGAGGCAGGGAGATTATGGGGAGGGGAGAATCAGACCACATAACTGCCACACAGGTCACATACTGTATACTGGAGTTCTTCATCTTTTCGTACACTGATATGGGGTGGTCTTATATGTTGTTATAATGTATTAAGTATTACTGTATTACTGTATATGTAATAAATTAATTATACACATAATTAGCACAGTATGCAGTGGCTACTGTGATTCAGAAGGAAGCTTCAAAGATCCCCTCCACTCAAAAAAGGAATACCTTTAGAATATCAATGGGGTGCTGGTTGACAATTTGCATATTCATAGATGATCCTTGCGTTCTCAACTAGGGTAAAGGTGTAGAGATGCTGCTGAGCCATTTTCAGTTGTTTATTGATGTTTGGTGGAGACATGGCCACGTGCCTGCTTCAAAACCTCCACCATAATCCCTGTCCCCAGAAAGCCAAGGCCCAGTGGACTCAATGACTAGAGACCGGTCGCCCTGACCTCTGTGGTGATGAAGTCTTTTGAGTGCCTTGTGCTTACACACCTCAAAACAATAACAGACCCTCCTCTCCTGGACCCCCTGCAGTTCGCCAGGTCTGTAGACGACGCTGTCAACATGGCACTCCACGTCATCCTTCAGCACCAGGATCCTGTTTGTGGATTTCAGCTCCGCCTTTGTATTGTATTTTGTATTGATCAACACAAACAGTTAGACAAAAGTAAAAAAAAAATATATATATATAATAATAATAATAAATACTTATTAACCATATTGTGTAGGAGAAGTTTAGAAGCCTAGAGGCTTATCGAGAACTTCTCCTGTTTTGTAAAATCAAACATACAAAAATATACATATTATTTAAAAAATACCAGGAATACATTCAAAAGATGTGTTAATACAAACATACATACACACAGTCATTCTAAACAGCCATCATCGAGTTCATCCTCACCTCCTCCATCACAGTATGGTACGCTGCAGCCACGGCCAAGGACAAAGGCAGGATGCAATCTGCCATACCTCCAGGATGCTGAGGCGTGCAGGCAAGATTGTGGCCGACCCCTACTATAACACCACAATCTGTTTGAGACACTCCCCTCTGGCAGGAGGCTGCGGCCCATCAGGGCCAAAACCTCAAACCACAAGAACAGCTTCCAACCCTCTGAAGTGCACAAGGCACGGGACCCCCACTGACACCGTCTCTTATCTCCTCTCCCCACGGGACCCCCACTGACACCGTCTCTTATCTCCTCTCCCCATAGCTCTCAGATTTATAACTGGTGACAGATATGATACTGCACCATTGTGTCCTGTATGATAGGGTGGGTTGGCCTTCTCTTGCAGAAAGGCGCAACAAACACTGGTATTTATTTATTTTTAAAGCCCTTATTGGTAAACAACCTGTTTATATCTCCTCACTGTTAGATTGGAATATTGGAACCTATTCAACTCGATCGAATGACTGGATGGTTCTTAGGGTTCCTCAAATTTGTTCTGAGCTAGGGAAGTCAGCCTTTTCCTTTGATGCCTCTAACTCATGGAATGTCCTTCAACTCACGCTGAAATTGGAGGTTCTCCCTTCCCTTGGAATGTTTAAACGTATGATTTCAGACCATTGTGTGACTACCTGTAACTGTTTTAGTTGATATTTTTTAATTATTTTGAAACGTTTAAAAAAAAAATTTACTCTGGTGTTTAAATTTCTGTGAATATTGTTTTTATTATGTACTGTACAATCGTCGTTTCTGTAAATGAGGGAAACCTCAGATGCTTACGATTTTAAATAAAGGTTGAAATGAAAAATAGACACTCAATGAACATAAGCGTCTGTCACAGTGTTACACCCTTCCTGGACTAGGGTGGGTTTATCCTCCACTACAATAGTAGCATCTCAGTTTGTGGGGTATCCATTTGGAATGGCCTTGATGTAGCAATAGAAACAAGTAATACTATTGAAATGTGCAGATATAAACAGGAATTCTTGGACAAGTATAAGTTAGAGGAGCTTGAACATAACGTGAACTAGTATTTTTGTAATTATTTATTTATCTTTTGCTGTAGTGGATAGGTATATTATATTTTGATATGGATAAATAACTCATTACATATTAATATGATATTGTAAGGAAGGGGCAGGACCACATAAGCTTTGCTTCTTTCTGTCCCTTCTCAAACAAAACCATTTGTCTTGAGCTATGTTGATTATAGCCTATACGAGGACTGACCTGCTCTACGAGGACTGACCTGCTCTACGAGGACTGACCTGCTCTATGACCCTGACCTGCTCTACGAGGACTGACCTGCTCTACGAGGACTGACCTGCTCTACGAGGACTGACCTGCTCTACGAGGACTGACCTGCTCTACGAGGACTGACCTGCTCTACGAGGACTGACCTGCTCTATGACCCTGACCTGCTCTATGACCCTGACCTGCTCTACGAGGACTGACCTGCTCTATGACCCTGACCTGCTCTATGACCCTGACCTGCTCTACAAGGACTGACCTGCTCTACGAGGACTGACCTGCTCTATGACCCTGACCTGCTCTACGAGGACTGACCTGCTCTATGACCCTGAACTGCTCTATGACCCTGACCTGCTCTATGACCCTGACCTGCTCTACGAGGACTGACCTGCTCTACGAGGACTGACCTGCTCTATGACCCTGACCTGCTCTATGACCCTGACCTGCTCTACCAGGACTGACCTGCTCTATGACCCTGACCTGCTCTACGAGGACTGACCTGCTCTATGACCCTGAACTGCTCTATGACCCTGACCTGCTCTATGACCCTGACCTGCTCTATGACCCTGACCTGCTCTACAAGGACTGACCTGCTCTATGACCCTGACCTGCTCTACGAGGACTGACCTGCTCTACGAGGACTGACCTGCTCTATGACCCTGACCTGCTTTATGACCCTGACCTGCTCTATGACCCTGACCTGCTCTATGACCCTGACCTGCTCTATGACCCTGACCTGCTCTATGAGGACTGACCTGCTCTATGACCCTGACCTGCTCTACGAGGACTGACCTGCTCTACGAGGACTGACCTGCTCTATGACCCTGACCTGCTCTATGACCCTGACCTGCTCTATGACCCTGATCTGCTCTACGAGGACTGACCTGCTTTACGAGGACTGACCTGCTCTATGACCCTGACCTGCTCTATGACCCTGACCTGCTCTATGACCCTGACCTGCTCTACGAGGACTGACCTGCTCTACGAGGACTGACCTGCTCTATGACCCTGACCTGCTCTATGACCCTGACCTGCTCTATGACCCAGACCTGCTCTATGACCCTGAACTGCTCTATGACCCTGAACTGCTCTATGACCCTGAACTGCTCTATGACCCTGACCTGCTCTACGAGGACTGACCTGCTCTACGAGGACCGACCTGCTCTACGAGGACTGACCTGCTCTATGACCCTGACCTGCTCTACGAGGACCGACCTGCTCTACGAGGACCGACCTGCTCTACGAGGACCGACCTGCTCTACGAGGACTGACCTGCTCTACGAGGACTGACCTGCTCTATGAGGACCGACCTGCTCTACGAGTATTATGTTCACTTTTAGGATCCTTTTGTACTTTCGTACTGTTCGGGTCAAATTGACCCAGGACATCATTGGGGCTTTAAAAGTAACTTAAAACCTCAATAATGTTGTCTTTATCTCAATTCCAAACAATATAGACAACATATATGATTCATGTTTGTAATTAATCTTTGATAGAGCACATTTAACAATGGAAGTAATTTGTTTGTTTTGTGATAAAGTTAGAATGTATGTAAAAATGTCACTATAATAAAGACTTGGGTGTCTTGCTGCTTATCTTGGAAGAACTTAAACGAAACAATTCATTATCTCGAACTTGTATTCTCACATTTACCTAATTATAATCAAATCTATAATTGTTGACTATTTTGTTTTACATACTATGGTCTCTCAAACATGTCTGTAAATGCAGATGATTAACAACAAAATGAAACACAAAACATAAACAAAATGTTTTCAGTCTGTATGAAAAATCACAAAAAATTAAAAACATCTCTCAAATAATTCAGAAATAACATGGAATACAATTGTGTGTGCATGGACCTGCCTGTCTACACAGCACATGATGTACAGAATTTGACAGTGTGTGTACAACTTTTTGCAGTTACTGCATGTGGTCTGTGTCCGTGTCAATGTAGCAGAGTGAAGTTGTTATGCTAGAATCATGGACAGAAACTGTTATCTTTCATCTTAAATAAGTAGGCCAAGACGGAAACACTCTTACTTTGAAGGAACAAAGTGGACCGAGCTCACTCTAGTGTTTTGGAGGGGTGCCTTGGTTACTAGTTTATATTAATTTCCTCATATTGAGTTATTGATTCTCCAAACGAAATCCCTTTTGGTCTTTTATAATGGGTTTAGAGAGGATAGGTCATCTTTCCAGTTGAGTATTTGTTGTATAGTAAATACTTTCAACCAATGTACATAATGGTTTAGCCGGTTCGTCGGCAAGGGACACGCCGGCGGAAGTGGGCGTTCTCTTTGAGTTTACCGTGAAAGAGCATAGAGGTACGCACTTTCGGTTACCTAATATTTGATTTAATTGCTATGTATAACTTGTAAAATTGATTTATGTTCTGGTTTTGGTACTGAAATTGTCCTGTGTGTAATGACATTAACTCGCCCTGTGTAAAACAGCCACAGTACCGTTGTGTGCTAACTAGTATTCTGTTTGGCAATCACAGGTGGACTACACGGTGATGATGGTAGCTCACGCCATGTTTTGTATGTGCTGTTTTGGTTCGCTAACAGGTATGAACCGTTGTTTTTGTATTTCGGTTTAATTAATGCTTACACACTGTCTTTCATTTCATCTTATTTCATATGTTTTTGCTGAAGTTGACTTGTACTGAGTTACATGTATTTGATAGTAGCTAACAATTGCTGTAACTATGGATGGCGCACTGTTTTGAGTGTGCACGCTCTCTTTGAGTTTACCGTGAAAGAGCATAGAGGTGGACTACACGGTGATGATGGTAGCTCACGCCATGTTTTGTATGTGCTGTTTTGGTTCGCTAACAGGAGATCACCAATAAAACAACCATCAATTGAGTACCGTTGTCGGAGTCTACTTCCACCTCACACCAGACACAATGCAGATTGGATCACGCTACATCCACACAACTTGTTCCTGTTTGCGGACGACTCAGCCCTGCTGGTCTCTGACAAGAACAAGTTACAGGTTGAAAAAACCCTCAGCTCGGAACTAGGCAGAATCTGCATATGGCTCGCTGATAACAAACTATCATTACACATGGGCAAAACAGAGTCCATTCTCTTCGGTTCAAATAACAAACTCAGCAAGACCGACGGCTTCTCAGTTACAGTGGGTGACAATATTGTCACAAGGAAAGATGAAATTACCTACCTGGGTTCCATCCTAGAGGCTAATCTCTCCTGTGACAAAATGGCATCCCATGTAATAAAAAAAGTCAACCAACGAACTCGATTCTTGTACCGGATCTCCTCTCTGGTAAACAAGAATACCCTGAAGACTCTGGCAGGAGCACTCATTCAGGGGTACTACGACTATGCTTGCACCTCATGGTACCAAAGCACCTCAAAGGCGCTAAAAACAAAATTACAAACATCTCAAAACAAACTGGTCAGACTACTGCTTGACCTTACTCCTAGAACCCACCTCACCCCTGCCCACTTTGACAACCTAGGATGGCTTAGAGTAGACGACAGAGTACAGCAACTTGCAATGGGCCTGGTCTACAAGATACACTACACGACCAAGGTACCCATGTACATGTCAAAATACTTCCCAAAGGTCAGTGAATACCACGATCACAACACCAGAGGGAGCTCCACAAATCATGTTAAACCCAGATTCGGCTCAAATAAGGGACTAAACACGTTTCGCAATTATGCCACATCAATGTGGAACGCCCTACCCAAAGCTGTAAAGGAATGTGGATCACTACCCACTTTCAAAACCTCTCTCAAGGGACACCTACGGGAGACTGCAATTCAACACTGGCCCCTGTAAATATCCTAACCCAACCCCCTCCAATGTACAGTCATTTACCTAGTATGGTTTTGTCAATAGTCCAATGTACAATTTTGTTTGTTTGTACAGTGTCTCCTCCCCCCCCCCTCAATGTACAGTTTTACTTGTTTATACAGTGTGCCCCCCCCCCCCCCCCCCCACCTCCAATGTAAATTACCCAGTATGGTTGTCAATATCCCAATGTACCCAACCCCCCCCACCCAACCTCCTCCAATGTACAGTTTCTACGTCAAATGTATATACTCCCTTTTCTTGACTCCTTCTGTATCACAAACAGTACTGTATTTGCAAATCTGGTATGTCATAAATGTATAGATGTAGCAGTACTGACTATCTGTATGTCATGTATGTCATATATGTCCTGATGAATTGAAAATGGGGGACCCTGATGTAAACAAGACGAAAGTCTTTCTCTGGTCTGCATCCCCTTAACAATTGTGTGTATTGAGCTGTACTGTATTGTACCCATTCTGCAATCTGTTAATAAAGTTTTCAATCAATCAATCAATCAATGGTACCAACTGCAACAGGGCACTTACACTAGGTTGTGGTTGTGTGGGTCGTACAGGTGGGACAGCACACGCCTTGGCCATCCTCCTCACTATGGCTAGAGGAGCTGGGGTCCTGGGTACATGTTGTCTCATGTTGTCTAGACCTCCTCACTATGAATTGAAAATGGGGGACCCTGATGTAAACAAGACAAACGTCTTTCTCTGGTCTGCATCCCCTTAACAATTGTGTGTATTGAGCAGTACTGTATTGTACCCATTCTGCAATCTGTTAAATAAAGTTTTCATTCATTCATTCATTCGTTCATTCATTCATTCGTTCATTCATTCATTCATTCATTCGTTCATTCATTCATTCATTCATTCATTCATTCATTCATTCATTCATTCATTCATTCATCCAAAAGAATGATGGTTGACTTGATTGCCATCCAGATTGAAAAGGCATTGTAGGCACTCATCATGATGAGCACTTTTGTGGTGTGTACTAGTATACCAAGATTCATTCAAGATTCAAGAGGTTTATTCATCACAAGGCATATAGTGAAATGAAGGTGGCCATGCCCGCTTCGATTGTGCAAAAAATACAAATAATAATAGAATAAAATAGAATAGATAATAAAATAGACATGATAAAAGTACTAAAATAAAATACAATACAATACTAAGCTTAGGTAATGAATACCAGGGTAGTGTTGGCCTTAAACACGAAGTCGAGAGAAAGGACTGGCCTGTTCTTTACAATTAAAAGTTGAGGTGGGAGCTTTTGTCTTGTTGTCGGATTTAGTTACAACCACTGTCAGCTTTCTTTTGAAGAGTTCCTGTCCCAGGCTGTATGATGTGAAAAAATTATAGCAGGTAATATTGTGGCGTCTGAAGCCCTGTGTCATATCCAGCTCCACCCCGTGTCATATCCAGCTCCACCCTGTGTCATATCCAGCTCCACCCCGTGTCATATCCAGCTCCACCCTGTGTCATATCCAGCTCCACCCCGTGTCATATCCAGCTCCACCCTGTGTCATATCCAGCTCCACCCTGTGTCATAGCCAGCTCCACCCCGTGTCATATCCAGCACCACCCTGTGTCATATCCAGCTCCACCCTGTGTCATAACCAGCTCCACCCCGTGTCATATCCAGCTCCACCCTGTGTCATAACCAGCTCCACCCTGTGTCATATCCAGCTCCACCCCGTGTCATATCCAGCTCCACCCTGTGTCATATCCAGCTCCACCCGTGTCATATCCAACACCACCCCGTGTCATATCCAGCTCCACCCCGTGTCATATCCAGCTCCACCCCGTGTCATATCCAGCTCCACCCTGTGTCATATCCAGCTCCACCCCGTGTCATATCCAGCTCCACCCCGTGTCATATCCAGCTCCACCCTGTGTCATAGCCAGCTCCACCCCGTGTCATATCCAGCACCACCCTGTGTCATATCCAGCTCCACCCTGTGTCATAACCAGCTCCACCCGTGTCATATCCAGCTCCACCCTGTGTCATAACCAGCTCCACCCTGTGTCATATCCAGCTCCACCCCGTGTCATATCCAGCTCCACCCTGTGTCATATCCAGCTCCACCCCGTGTCATATCCAGCTCCACCCCGTGTCATATCCAGCTCCACCCTGTGTCATATCCAGCTCCACCCGTGTCATATCCAACACCACCCCGTGTCATATCCAGCTCCACCCCGTGTCATATCCAGCTCCACCCCGTGTCATATCCAGCTCCACCCTGTGTCATATCCAGCTCCACCCTGTGTCATATCCAGCTCCACCCCGTGTCATATCCAGCTCCACCCCGTGTCATATCCAGCTCCACCCCGTGTCATATCCAGCTCCACCCTGTGTCATATCCAGCTCCACCCTGTGTCATATCCAGCTCCACCCTGTGTCATATCCAGCTCCACCCTGTGTCATATCCAGCTCCACCCTGTGTCATATCCAGCTCCACCCTGTGTCATATCCAGCTCCACCCCGTGTCATATCCAGCTCCACCCTGTGTCATATCCAGCACCACCCCGTGTCATATCCAGCTCCACCCTGTGTCATATCCAACACCACCTGTAATGCCCCCCAGGTTGCTGCGCCATCCTGTGGACTAATTCAGGTGGCGCAGCTCTTGTGTTTATTTATTAATTTGTTTCATGTGGTCCTTATCAATCTGTTGTCTGTACATTTGATGTCTGTATTATCTGTGATGTTACACTCCCTGGTCTAATGTCTTCCCTATCTGTGTTGGTTTTGTGATCTGGTCAGTGTTGTGTTTGTGTGTATTTATATTTCAACTTGGTAATGCTCTGTGTCACTCTGTTTCCTCAGCTGAGTCTAATTCTCGAAGTCAACTTCCTGTCTGTTGTTGCTACGCAACTGCAGCGTGGGGGGAAACTGCCCCACCTGGTACATTGTGTACGCTTCATTTAGTGGAGAAACGGATCGTTAAAGCGGCAAATTAAAGACAATCAAGCGGAATTTTCTTCAGTCCTTCACAATGCCAAAGAGCTGCTGTGTTACGCGTTGTACTAATGACAAAAACAGAAATCCAAATCGCAAGTTTTATACCATCACGGAGGAAAAAGTGGCTGGCAGCTAACGTTAGCTACGTTAACCTAGACAAATAGCTACATGCTGAGCTAACGTTAATTATATCATATAGAACCGATAGGAGCTTATCTTATCTAATCTTACGTGGATGTTTGATCGGGTAGTGGCACACATGGTATCACCACGTAAGATTAGATAAGATAAGCTCCTATCGGTTCGATATGATGTAATTAACGTTAGCTTAGCATGTAGCTACCACGACCACAACACCAGAGGCATCAGGGGGAGCTTCTTTGACTCATATCTCGCCTTAGAATCACCAGAAAGGCTTTCGAAATAGTGAAATGCCATGTTGGCCTCAATATTTTCAAAACAAATCGTATGAAAATGTAATGAAATGAACAAGAATGTGATAAAACATGTAATAAAAACTGAGCTCAACGCATGCATTTGATGGTAGAAATCCGTTTGTTACCCTCATACCAAGATGGCGGCGGTCTCGTGACATCAGAGTGTCTTCAAGAATCACCTAATTACCCTCTTGTGTCAATCAGTGTCTGTATATATGCCTGTTACTTCCTGTCTTCCCTGTCGCGTCATTTCACGTTGTTACCTGGTTCCTGTGATGTTGTGTTCATGTCTTGTCAAGCCGTTCGCGTTTTCCCCTTTCTTGTAAGTAATTGATCTGTTCCTGTCAAGGTCTATCGCTCCTGTCACGGACGATAGATTCTATCATAGTGTTTTTGTTTTGTAGGGCAATTAGCTTGTGAGAAGAATTGCTCTCCCTCTGTATTATTGGAGCTGCTCTGTATGTCATTAAAGGAGCATTGCTCACTTTTCAAAACGCAACACCTGCCTTTGTCTGTCCTCTGCTGGTCTGCTCCTGGGTTCATCTCTAGTCACCATTTATCATGCCCAACCGTAACAACCACCCTGGTTTGTCTCAGGGGCTCCTCCTTCTTGGTTTCCCTGAAGATGAAACGGCATCGCAGACAGTCCCATATTTTGATTCCATACCTTGCTGGTTTAGAGGGGGAACGACATCTAAAAACCCCACAAGCCGTTCGTCCACAGTTAAGTTGGGCCCAGGGTTGTAAAGAAGTGGAAGCCGGTCCACCCACTTGTCCCACACACAGTGTGGATTGCTGCCAACGTGTCCCTCTGTTGTCTCACATGTCTTGATTCCTGGTCATTGAACCCGATGACCCTGGAAGATATGGAAGCACCCCAGACATTGTGGCTCTAAGAATTTCTCTCCCTATCTCAGCATCACAGACTTTCAGTCAACTCCCCTCTTGACCCATAGACACCTGCAAGGATGTAGTGGCTGGGGGGCTCCTCTAGTGGCTGTGGGGCTCCTCTAGTGACTGTGGGGCTCCTCTAGTGACTGTGGGGCTCCTCTAGTGACGGTGGGGCTCCTCTAGTGGCTGTGGGGCTCCTCTAGTGACTGTGGGGCTCATCTAGTGGCTGTGGGGCTCCTCTAGTGGCTGGCTGTGGGGCTCCTCTAGTCCTCTAGTGGCTGTGGGGCTCCTCTAGTGACTGTGGGGCTCCTCTAGTGGCTGTGGGGCTCCTCTAGTGGCTGTGGGGCTCCTCTAGTGGCTGTGGGGCTCCTCTAGTGACTGTGGGGCTCCTCTAGTGGCTGTGGGGCTCCTCTAGTGGCTGTGGGGCTCCTCTAGTGGCTGTGGGGCTCCTCTAGTGACTGTGGGGCTCCTCTAGTGGCTGTGGGGCTCCTCTAGTGGCTGTGGGGCTCCTCTAGTGGCTGTGGGGCTCCTCTAGTGACTGTGGGGCTCCTCTAGTGGCTGTGGGGCTCCTCTAGTGACTGTGGGGCTCATCTAGTGGCTGTGGGGCTCCTCTAGTGGCTGGCTGGGGGGCTCCTCTAGTGACTGTGGGGCTCCTCTAGTGGCTGTGGGGCTCCTCTAGTGACTGTGGGGCTCCTCTAGTGACTGTGGGGCTCCTTTAGTGGCTGTGGGGCTCCTCTAGTGACTGTGGGGCTCCTTTAGTGACTGGGGGGCTCCTCTAGTGACTGTGGGGCTCCTCTAGTGACTGTGGGGCTCCTTTAGTGACTGTGGGGCTCCTCTAGTGACTGTGGGGCTCCTCTAGTGACTGGCTGTGGGGCTCCTCTAGTGACTGTGGGGCTCCTCTAGTGGCTGTGGGGCTCCTCTAGTGACTGTGGGGCTCCTCTAGTGGCTGTGGGGCTCCTCTAGTGGCTGGCTGGGGGGCTCCTCTAGTGACTGGGGGGCTCCTCTAGTGGCTGTGGGGCTCCTCTAGTGACTGTGGGGCTCCTCTAGTGACTGTGGGGCTCCTCTAGTGACTGTGGGGCTCCTCTAGTGGCTGTGGGGCTCCTCTAGTGGCTGTGGGGCTCCTCTAGTGACTGGGGGGCTCCTCTAGTGGCTGTGGGGCTCCTCTAGTGGCTGTGGGGCTCCTCTAGTGACTGTGGGGCTCCTCTAGTGGCTGTGGGGCTCCTCTAGTGACTGTGGGGCTCCTCTAGTGACTGGGGGGCTCCTCTAGTGACTGTGGGGCTCCTCTAGTGACTGTGGGGCTCCTCTAGTGGCTGGCTGTGGGGCTCCTCTAGTGACTGTGGGGCTCCTCTAGTGACTGTGGGGCTCCTCTAGTGACTGTGGGGCTCCTCTAGTGGCTGTGGGGCTCCTCTAGTGGCTGTGGGGCTCCTCTAGTGACTGTGGGGCTCCTCTAGTGGCTGGCTGTGGGGCTCCTCTAGTGACTGTGGGGCTCCTCTAGTGGCTGTGGGGCTCCTCTAGTGGCTGTGGGGCTCCTCTAGTCGCTGTGGGGCTCCTCTAGTGACTGGGGGGCTCCTCTAGTGGCTGTGGGGCTCCTCTAGTGACTGTGGGGCTCCTCTAGTGACTGTGGGGCTCCTTTAGTGGCTGTGGGGCTCCTCTAGTGGCTGTGGGGCTCCTCTAGTGACTGTGGGGCTCCTCTAGTGACTGTGGGGCTCCTCTAGTGGCTGGGGGGCTCCTCTAGTGACTGGGGGGCTCCTCTAGTGGCTGTGGGGCTCCTCTAGTGACTGGGGGGCTCCTCTAGTGACTGGGGGGCTCCTCTAGTGACTGTGGGGCTCCTCTAGTGACTGTGGGGCTCCTCTAGTGGCTGTGGGGCTCCTCTAGTGGCTGTGGGGCTCCTCTAGTGACTGTGGGGCTCCTCTAGTGGCTGTGGGGCTCCTCTAGTGACTGTGGGGCTCCTCTAGTGACTGTGGGGCTCCTCTAGTGGCTGTGGGGCTCCTCTAGTGGCTGTGGGGCTCCTCTAGTGACTGTGGGGCTCCTCTAGTGGCTGTGGGGCTCCTCTAGTGGCTGTGGGGCTCCTCTAGTGACTGTGGGGCTCCTCTAGTGACTGTGGGGCTCCTCTAGTGACTGTGGGGCTCCTCTAGTGACTGGGGGGCTCCTCTAGTGGCTGTGGGGCTCCTCTAGTGACTGTGGGGCTCCTCTAGTGGCTGGGGGGCTCTTCTAGTGACTGTGGGGCTCCTCTAGTGACTGTGGGGCTCCTCTAGTAACTGTGGGGCTCCTCTAGTGGCTGGGGGCTCCTCTAGTGACTGTGGGGCTCCTCTAGTGACTGTGGGGCTCCTCTAGTGACTGTGGGGCTCCTCTAGTGACTGTGGGGCTCCTCTAGTGACTGTGGGGCTCCTCTAGTGGCTGTGGGGCTCCTCTAGTGACTGTGGGGCTCCTCTAGTGGCTGTGGGGCTCCTCTAGTGACTGGGGGGCTCCTCTAGTGACTGGGGGGCTCCTCTAGTGACTGTGGGGCTCCTCTAGTGACTGTGGGGCTCCTCTAGTGGCTGTGGGGCTCCTCTAGTGGCTGTGGGGCTCCTCTAGTGGCTGTGGGGCTCCTCTAGTGACTGTGGGGCTCCTCTAGTGACTGTGGGGCTCCTCTAGTGACTGTGGGGCTCCTCTAGTGACTGTGGGGCTCCTCTAGTGGCTGTGGGGCTCCTCTAGTGGCTGTGGGGCTCCTCTAGTGACTGTGGGGCTCCTCTAGTGACTGTGGGGCTCCTCTAGTGGCTGGGGGGCTCCTCTAGTGGCTGTGGGGCTCCTCTAGTGACTGGGGGGCTCCTCTAGTGACTGTGGGGCTCCTCTAGTGGCTGTGGGGCTCCTCTAGTGACTGTGGGGCTCCTCTAGTGACTGTGGGGCTCCTCTAGTGGCTGTGGGGCTCCTCTAGTGACTGTGGGGCTCCTCTAGTGGCTGTGGGGCTCCTCTAGTGACTGGGGGGCTCCTCTAGTGACTGGGGGGCTCCTCTAGTGACTGTGGGGCTCCTCTAGTGGCTGTGGGGCTCCTCTAGTGGCTGTGGGGCTCCTCTAGTGACTGTGGGGCTCCTCTAGTGACTGTGGGGCTCCTCTAGTGGCTGTGGGGCTCCTCTAGTGACTGTGGGGCTCCTCTAGTGACTGTGGGGCTCCTCTAGTGGCTGTGGGGCTCCTCTAGTGGCTGTGGGGCTCCTCTAGTGACTGTGGGGCTCCTTTAGTGACTGTGGGGCTCCTCTAGTGACTGTGGGGCTCCTCTAGTGACTGTGGCCTCCTCTAGTGGCTGTGGGGCTCCTTTAGTGACTGTGGGGCTCCTCTAGTGGCTGTGGGGCTCCTCTAGTGGCTGTGGGGCTCCTCTAGTGACTGTGGGGCTCCTCTAGTGACTGTGGGGCTCCTCTAGTGACTGGCTGGGGGGCTCCTCTAGTGACTGGCTGGGGGGCTCCTCTAGTGGCTGGGGGGCTCCTCTAGTGACTGGCTGGGGGGCTCCTCTAGTTACTGGCTGTGGGGCCCCTCTAGTGACTGTGGGGCTCCTCTAGTGACTGGCTGTGGGGCTCCTCTAGTGGCTGTGGGGCTCCTCTAGTGACTGTGGGGCTCCTCTAGTGGCTGTGGGGCTCCTCTAGTGACTGTGGGGCTCCTCTAGTGACTGGCTGTGGGGCTCCTCTAGTGACTGTGGGGCTCCTCTAGTGACTGTGGGGCTCCTCTAGTTACTGGCTGTGGGGCTCCTCTAGTGACTGGCTGTGGGGCTCCTCTAGTGGCTGTGGGGCTCCTCTAGTGGCTGTGGGGCTCCTCTAGTTACTGGCTGTGGGGCTCCTCTAGTGACTGGCTGTGGGGCTCCTCTAGTGGCTGTGGGGCTCCTCTAGTGGCTGTGGGGCTCCTCTAGTGACTGTGGGGCTCCTCTAGTGGCTGTGGGGCTCCTCTAGTGACTGTGGGGCTCCTCTAGTGGCTGTGGGGCTCCTCTAGTGACTGTGGGGCTCCTCTAGTTACTGGCTGTGGGGCTCCTCTAGTGGCTGTGGGGCTCCTCTAGTGGCTGTGGGGCTCCTCTAGTGACTGGCTGTGGGGCTCCTCTAGTTACTGGCTGTGGGGCTCCTCTAGTTACTGGCTGTGGGGCCCCTTGGGTTCAATCAAGAATAAGCCATTATTGGGAAACTGAAGGATATATGTAGAAAGTTATTCCTGCAATGTGAAGTACCTGATAAAGAAAAACAAAAAACTTAAATCCTAAATGTCAAAGAAACCCTAACGTGAGTATAGAGTTACATTAGTAAAGAAACTGATACAGACTCACTACACAGTTTACAGAAACCTTATGTCAAGTGATGCCAACTGCTTCTACCGAGGTGCTATAATTGTTCAAGTTGAACCAAAACATTCCTGACTAATGCTCTTTCTCTGGCTTGAACATAGAAAGCAGAGTGTGTACGTGAGTGTGTGCATGTGTGTGTGTGTGTGTGTGTGTGTGTGTGTGTGTGTGTGTGTGTGTGTGTGTGTGTGTGTGTGTGTGTGTGTGTGTGTGTGTGTGTGTGGCAGCGGGTACAGGTAAAGGTTGTGTGCGCTTGCGTACTCTGCCACTGTGTTCGAGGAGTCAGTGGGCGCTGGAACGCTTGCAGCAGCATTGGACTGAACTGACATTTTCCGTTGGATGGAGAACCTGGACACCACTTTAATAGTTGTTGTTCTCGCTCGTTATTCCATTAATCTTGAAGTCTAACAGAACAAAAGGGAGGCCGGTGAAAAAAATATATTAGCGCTGACCTCAGCAGATTTATTTTTCAGCTTAATGAATAAATAGGTTCTGGAGGTGTGCCGTCGCTAGTCATCTCCAGACTGCCAAGGCCGAGGTTTTTACTGCACTTTCAAACAATCTTTGATTAAGTGTAACCGAATAGGCATGCCTCTGTGTATTAATTGGTACGGTGTTTCCATATTCTGCCCATTCAAATTTAAATCAAATGATCTCACCAAAAAAAGTAGTTATTTTTAAGAGCCCCGCGTTAAAAGTGCAACAATAAAACACACCTTCCCCAGTTGGATGTTTGAGACTACAGGATCTCTCTCTATCTCTCTCTCTCTCTCTCTCTCTCTCTCTCTCTCTCTCTCTCTCTCTCTCTCTCTCTCTCTCTCTCTCTCTCTCTCTCTCTCTCTCTCTCTCTCTCCTCCTCTCTCTCTCTCTCTCTCTCTCTCTCTCTCTCTCTCTCTCTTCCCTCTCTTTTCTTTGAGGAAGTCTTTTTTTCCCAATATTTTTTAAGAACATTAAATCCATTTCTTTTGTTCAGTTTGGTGAGACTTGGAAGTGATTTGAGACTATGTGCGAGCCAGAACCCATAAAAGATATGTTTGCACATTTCATATTAGTGTTGAGTCCTGGGTAGAAAACAAATGAGTTGAATCGACATTGATATGAGTTCACAGAGGACACGGAGGTCAGAGGAGGCCTGGGAGGAGACATTAGAATGAATCAAACGCTCCTATACTACCTCTCCTTATCACGGTTTTACAACTAATCAAACGCTCTTATACTACCTCTCCTTAACTAATCAAATGCTCCTATACTACCTCTCCTTAACTAATCAAACGCTCCTATACTACCTCGCCTTAACTAATCAAATGCTCCTATACTACCTCTCCTTAACTAATCAAACGCTCCTATACTACATGCTACACTTTACATGCTATACTATGTTATTTTATTTCATACTTATCTTGTCTTGCACAGTCTCTGGAGCGTAACAGTAAGAAGCATTTTGTATAAAAGTATTCTGTACTTCTGTATGACAACTATTAAAGAAACTTGAACTTGAACTTGAACTACCTCTCCTTAACTAATCAAACGCTCCTATACTACCTCCCCTTAACTAATCAAATGCTCCTATACTACCTCTTCTTAACTAATCAAACGCTCTTATACTACCTCTCCTTAACTAATCAAACACTCCTATACTACCTCAAACGCTTCTATACTACCTCTCCTTAACTAATCAAACGCTTCTATACTACCTCTCCTTAACTAATCAAACGCTCCTATACTACCTCTCCTTAACAAGATTCACAGTGATATTAGAAAATAACACATTCGCTTAAACAGCCATACAACCTGAAGTGGCCGGGCAGGGAAAGGCGGGCCAAGAGATTGGCAGTGATATACGTCATCTGGTATGAATTGAACATCACATGTGTGTGTGTGTGTGTGTGTGTGTGTGTGTGTGTGTGTGTGTCTGTGTCTGTG
Source organism: Notolepis coatsorum (assembly GCF_963971535.1). Lineage (NCBI taxonomy): Eukaryota > Metazoa > Chordata > Actinopteri > Aulopiformes > Paralepididae > Notolepis > Notolepis coatsorum. The sequence continues at coordinate 91,192,840 of NC_140169.1, read as the reverse complement.
TCTGTGTGTGTGTGTGTGTGTGTGTGTGTGTGTGTGTGTGTGTGTGTGTGTGTGTGTGTGTGTGTGTGTGTGTGTGTGTGTGTGTGTGTGTGTGTGTGTGTGTGTGTGTGTGTGTGTGTGTGTGTGTGAAATCTGCGTGTGTGTAGGTGTGTGTGTGTATGGAGGGGGGGGGGGGGGGGCAGTGTTGGAC